>NC_141537.1:80586641-80886641 GCF_021556685.1 Rattus norvegicus | reverse complement strand
TTCAGGGAATACAGTGCCCAGGAGGGCTGCTATGACTATGGTGACGGGCATCTGCCCTGAGGCAGGGGACAGTGTTCTCTGAGTAGCCAGGAGATCCAACTGCTGATATATTGCTTGGCATAGAACAAACAGGAATTGAAAGAAAAGTGGATGTCCTTTTAAAAAGCATTATAGCCTTCTAGGTGACACTGGGGTCACTGTTTCTTTGTGAGGTGGAACATTTGTGGATACCAATATGAAGTCAATTCAATACTCCCAAGTCCTGGGCTCCCTAATTGAGAACGGCAGAGCCCAGCTGAGACCAACTCCATGATTCTTCCTTCTCTGGTTCAGCCTCCTTTTCCTCCAATTCAATTTGATTCATTAGAAGATGAGACTAGGTATATTTCTACTAAAAAAAAAATAGAACCCTTTCTTTTATGAGGTTTCTTAAGTACCTCCCTGTAAAATCTCCTGACTTGATAGTTTCACAGGTTCAAGCCCACTCACTTCCTTTTAACTTGGTTTTTCTAAAGAATTTTGAGTGATGAACTCTACCACTGTGACAATTTCTCTTTGCAGCTGCAGACTGGCACCCACTAATATGGCCTTAACACTTCATACATCTGTCCCCATAGGGAACAGATGACTAGCACAGTGGTCTGGAGTCCTAATGGATGTGGGTGTAAGTAGGGATGCTTTTTCTAATATTAAAGATAGGACAAGGACTGGAGAGGTGGCGGAACAGCACCAGTTAATGCATTTCTATGAATTCACAACAAAAAATAAAAAAAAATAACCAGCAAAGAGTAACAAGATAAACCAAGCATCACCACCCAGCATCACCAGCAAAGTCTATCTCAGCAAAGCCCAACGATAACCAGTAAAGGGTGGCAAGGTGAACCAATACCACACAGTGTCATCCACTGTCTGTTGGGTTGTGCTTATACCCTTTCCCAACATCATGTACAGGTTCTCTCAAGCATCTGATCTAGCAAAATATCACATGTCCCTTTTCCAGCAGCTTCCAGAAAAACACCACGTCTGCTCTCAGCAAAACGTTCTCCCAAGTGTCTACATTCGTAAAAACAATGTAAAGACATTTTTCAGAATAACATCACATGACACAACTTAGTCTCCAATGAAACCAGAATCTTCCACTTCAAAATCTAATATACCTGGTTCCCACAATCCGTACAATGTCAACCCCCTAAGACATTTCTCACCAAAATTAGAAAGCTCACAGAACATTAGATTGCCCATACTTCCGTCCTAAGTCAACCCTTGGCTGTATCTATCTGGTGTTTGACAACATCCACATGGTATGTGGTGAGAATTACATAAACAGGAAAAGTCAGCAACATTAGTTCATTTCCCAATCTGATTAGTTTTGTGTCTGTTGTCTGCCCATTCAGTAGAGTCCTGACACTTTAGGGGAGCTTGTGTGGGGCCAGAATCCTACTAGGCATGAGAATGTACTATGCAGACACTCGCCTAGGAGACAGTCTCCTGGAAGTGATCAGTTTCCAGGGTGTCCGTTATTCCTAGGCCACATAAACCTCAGCCCAATGTCCTCATAAACAATACCAGTTCCTCAAGGGCAGCATCGTCCCCTGTGTGCACTGGGCAGCCTGTAAGCTGCACACAGACTGGTTTGATTTCTACAATGAAAAGAAAATGAAGTCGAGAGTTTTTCTAGTTTGAATACAAAGGAAAGAAAGAAAGAGAGAGAGAAAGAAAAGAAAAGAGAAAGAGAAGAAAAATAAAAACCACGAAAAGAAACCTGAAGTGTCCTTTGATGTCCGCTCTTGCTTAATCAGCAGGCTTTTTCTTTTGACCAGCCAGCAACCCCTGGTCTCAGAAGCCCTCCTCTGTGGATAAGTTGACTTTGGATGGGTTTCTTTTCTCATAGGGAGGAATCCTCAAAACTCCTTTCACTCAGAAATCCAAAACAAGGCCACACCGTGCAATTTTCTCTTCAGGAAGCAAGAGACAGGCAAGAGATCTTGCCTAGGTAGAGAAGGAGCATGCTTACAGATGGCTTCAGATGAGCTCCACCAGAGTGCTGTGAACGGTGAGACACAAACTATAGAACCCTTCTCCACTGACTTCCATAGCTACGGAAAAATGCCCAACCCTTTCCAGTCTACCTTGAGAGCACTGTCAGGCTGATGCTATAACTGTAGTGATGTACGTCAACTGTATACAAAGCTTTCTTTCTAAGAATGACAGTATTACAGGAGTGAACTGCCACGAGCGGAACGCCCACTGCTGCTTGGCACTGCTCTGGTGTCCTCCCTTCTAATTTAGTCTGGTACCACAACCCGTTTTACAGATGAGGAAATCCAGCTGCTCAGCCGGCTTCAGACTGATCTGAGATGGCACCTGTCAGAGGCTGCTCGAGGAGTCCACTTCTGTGTTCGCTACAGAGCTCTGCCTCTCATGGCACCTCATCAGGAAGGATTTAGTGATGTTTGAACAAACACCATAACTTATTGAACAAATCAAGGACTTTTCCCTCTCCAGGAAAGCCACCCTCTCTCTTTGCCATGGATGTTCCCTGACCCAGCTCAGGTTGTGCATCTAGTGTCCTCTCAAGTCGTCCCCTGTGCCACCACCTCCTGTTGCTGATCCAAACCGAGTAGCCTATCTCAGTGTCAACTCCATTCCCAGGCTTGTTTGAGTGACTTTGCAGATGTAAAAATCAAGTCCCATCACCCAACACAAGTCCTTGTACACGGACTAGCGCCTACAGACTCACCAAAAGCCTTTGCGGTAACCAGGATTCCACGGGGCTACCCAAGCTGCCTTGAAGCTAACGCCATTCATTTGCCCACCACTTTATTTTGCTTTTCCATATTAGTTTTACAGCCTTATGTTTGTGCCTCCAGGGAACTGCAAGCTCCCCGTGCAGTGCCTAAGGGATCACGATCCTATTCCATTATAAAGGCTAATGCATTGTAGGACCTGAGACATATTACTTCCCTTTAACCAAGCAATTCTTTGTAGATAGTTCTCGGACTTGAGTGACCCCCAGACTTCAAGGCTGAGGGCCGAGTGTTGCTTAGGGAGATATTCATGCCTCATGTTTTTCTCAAGCGTGCATAGTTTCTGATGGAGCGTCAAAAGTGCATTCTTCTTTAAGTTGGACATGGACGCCTTTCTGATGCCAGGGGAGTACCTGGAGGGAAGCACCCACTTTCTCCATTATCACCTCCTCCTAAGGACAAGAAGAAGGGGATGGAAGAAGTGCTAGTGGACAAGATGATGTGAGCTTGCTAGGTCAGAAACATGAAATAAACACATCTGTGCCTTACCTCAGTGCCACAGTATAGTAAGCAACAAAACGTATGCAAAGCCTTGTGGTTTCCTCAGCAGCAATTTGCCAAGTAGTTCTGGTTTGCCGACAGACAGCCGAGGTAAGCGTGGGTTTGTTTAATCTTGGCTAACTATTCTTAAATCAGATCATCAGATGTTACATTGTGTGTGTATGTGTGTGTATGTGTGTGTGTGTGTGCCTGTGTGTCTGTGTGTCTGTGTCTGTGTGTGTCTCTGTCTGTCTGTCTGCCTGTCTGCCTGCCTGTCTGTCTGCCTGTCTATCTGCCTGTCTGCCTGTCTGTCTGTCTGCCTATCTGTCTGTGTGACAGAATGCTTACAGAGATTTAAAGAGACCTCCGAAGAATTCACAATGAGTTGAAGAGTCTTAACTAAGAGGCACAAGCAAGAGGGTAGTGGAGGGGCTGGAGAGATGACTTGGCAGTTAAGATTGTGTACTGCTTTTTGAGGGAACCTGGGTTTAATTTCCATCACCTACATGATGGCACATGAATGTAACTAGGGGACCTGATACCCTTTTTGGCATCAATGGTATGCACACGGTATATGTAAACAAAATGCCCACCCATACGTCAAAACATAAGAGGTGATGGAGATGCAAAGAGCCTCCGTGAGAAAGGTGTGGGTGTGACAACTAGCCTTCTGTCTGCTATAGAGCCAAGCCTGGGTTCCCAGTAGAGCGAAAGAAGCACAGTGAGAGATGATGGAGGCAAAAGAAAAACTGGATCCAGACAAGCGCATGGATGCACAGCAGATCAAGTGGCCCACATCACTGGCAAGAACGGAGCTCACCAGAAGCCCCTGGGACAGATGGGAGTTTCTGCCTGTTGGCCCCTTGATGCATAAGTGGGTGGTCACATGCCAGGTCAATGGGTCCACCACCATTCCAATGTTAGAAGCCCTCTTCTTTAGGGACTCCAGAGCACAGCCTTCCTGCTCTAGAGTGCTTGGCAAGGTCTTGGACCTGTTTTTCCTGACCTCGTTTTATATGCCCATGTGCTCCCATAGTCCCAACTTGCTGGGACAAATTTATAGGGTGGTGACCTTTGTACTTTTAGGAAGGGCTGTTGGTGTCAGTCTGTGCCTTGTGGGTTAGGTTCGATGATGTTATACGTGTGTGCACCAATAATCCCACATTTACACTCAAAATGGAGTTAGTCTCTCAAGTCGAAGGACAGCCCCCCAAAAATCCCCACTGCATACACAAAATGGGGTAATGTAGAACAGAGTACAGTCTGCTCTGGACACAAGAAAAGAATTCAAGATTTCTTGAGGGTCTCCCTGGTAATATGGTCTTTTGCTCACGTTTACCAATCAAAGAAGATCAGTAGCCTTGGGTGGGGGGGTCCTGCTCCCATACAACAGGAAAATCTCTAACCCTGGACTCACCAAAGCTGATTAAGATTAATTTCCCCATTTAGATTTTTTTTGGTGGAGCTGAAGAGGGCACTTCAGTCCTTGTCACCTCAGCACACACCCAAGCCCCATGAATGAATGATTTGATTGCAGTCTGGAGCCCCATCGGGCCACGTTGCTACAGCTCAGGGGAGCTGGTGAGGGCCAGGGCATTGGGTTCATATTGCCACACCACCATTTTCCACCCTGTAGTTATACTGTCTGCCTGAGAAAGATGAAAATTGTCATTAATTTTGAGACTGAAGCCCGGTCTCCTTTTCTGAGATGACCCGCTGATCCTATGACCACCAGAGCAGCAAGAAACATCTGCAGTTCCAAAGAAACACATAAGCCAGAGCAGTCCCCAGATTAAAGGGCAATAGACTTCCTGAGGCAGGAGATCCTTCCCTCTTGGCAGGGGGGCTAGCCAGTGAAGCATGCTTCGGTTCCCCTCAGCCCTTGCTGTCCTGCCCAGGCCCATTTGTGCAGAGCTCCAGCAAGATGTGCCCAGTAGCTCCCTCCCAATCCCCAGCACAGAACAGAGCTGTCTAGACACTGATCAGGCCATTTCTGGAGCTTCCCGTAGCAAAGCCCGGGAGACAGATGCAGGGAGGACAACAGCTGCAGTGCTGGCTTGCTCTTGACAAATGGGCCTGTCACTCTAACTATTGATTAGCAATATTATGACATTTCCCTTCAAAAAGCGCAGATGCGGCGTGGCCAGTGACAAGGCCGCACGGCTCTGGATGGAAAAGAGGGCTGGCTATTGTTTACATGTCTCCCTATGTATGTGTTCAGCTTGCAAGGGATTAAGAAGCTGGGCATCCTGGAACGTTTGCGGGTTTTGATTTCAGTAACCGCCAGGCACCCTTGTGAAAATAGGGGGGCAGGAGGGGAGCATGTGGCAAACGTGTTGGATATCCTATGGGCTTGGAAGGCAGCCCTTCCTCTGTCTGGGCAGGGCTACCCTTGAGGCTTCTGACCACATCAAGGGGAGGGGGGTATTGTTGCTCCTGCCCTGTGAAGGGTGTGGAGGGATCAGTAGGTGGTTCATCTCCTTCTCTGCTCCCAACACATTTTACCCGGCTCACCCTGCTCCTCTGGGGCTGAAGGTATATTGACAGGGAAGCGAAGCTCACTCCTTTCCTTGTATAAAGCGCCAGGATGGTAATGTGTCTACTTTCATTTGCGAAGCTTTCAGCCCTTTCCCCCTCACCCCCATCCATTCCCCACATTAGTCCCACGTTAAGAGAAAACAGTGCTTGGAATAAGTCTGTTTAGAGGGGGAAATAAAGGAAAAGTGCATCGTGCCGTCCAACATATGGTCCATTCTGAGGTAAATTACAGGTAATTCATGAACATTTCCAGCAGGGAGATTGCCATCTTGGGACTCTCGACTATTATCCCCTTCCAGCCTCATTTTTGTGGTTAAAGGCATCGCTGGAGCCTTTGAAGCAGAAAAGGCAACGCTCTCCTGCACCCCTTCTGTCCCGCTGAAGATAGTTATTACCCTGCTAACACACGGGACTGATCTGGCAACTTGATGCAGGCAGAGCTGATGGGAAGCAGGCTGTGAGGGCTATGTGTAACACTGGTTTTACAATGCAAGGGACCTGGGGGCTGCCAAGCGCAACAGCTAAGAAGCGCAATGAAACCTGAGAGAAGTGGAAACAGTCAGGCTGCGAGAGCGTCCCGGTAGAGAGAGGAAGCGAGGCGTTCGCAGGCAGGGGTGCGGCCGAGGAATGAAAAATTCTGCCTGTTCAGCCCTGAGGGTCGGATGTAAATTAATAGGGGCTAAATGGGATGTGACCAATTTGTACGGCATGTGTTTCTCTCTCTCTGAGATGGGATCTCTCCGGTCCCACGTAATCAGAGCTTGCCCCGGGACCAGTCTGTATAAGTGTAGCCTTGACCGCCTCTCTTAATAGATGAAGACCTCACAGCTCCAATTACACCCAAGCCCAACAGCCTTGTAAATTCACTCCTGTGACACTAATGTCCTCCCCTCCTTGAGACAAAACCTACACATTGGGTCCTGGCATGTTGGGAACAAAGAAGGGGAAGGGGCAGCTGGAGAGAAAGGAAGGTTTAAGAAGCATTCGGTATGTTTGGTGGGGGTTTAAGTTCCTTGGAGCAACCTTTGTGTCTGGTTGGGGCAAAAATTATGCAACTCCCATGTCTCCATCACATCAAAGGAGCTCTGGAAGATCTCTCAGAGCTCAGAGGCGGGCGGCCCGGGTCTCTCCCATCCACGTCTTAAATCACGCTTTTATCTGCCTCCTCGTCGAAACTGATGCTAAGTGTCCCTGACACACACATCCTCCAAATAATTTGAACTTGATCTGAGGCTTTCGGGCCTTCTTGACTTAAAAAAAAATTCCTATGATTTGCTTGGCAACCATCCACCTCAGCACAGGCGATCTTGGGCAGTGATGTTGATGTGCGTGAGCAGCCGCCGTTGCCATGGCAACGAAGAGTTCAAAGCAAGGGCTCTGAGTGCTGTCAGAGTAGGCGAGAGTGATAACACACTGAAGGCTGGTGTCTTCTCTCCTCGGGGAGGGACTCGCACCCACAAAATGGTGGGGAGGAGGCGGCAGCAGGGGCATTCACCACTCTGGTTCTGTTCATCTTGTCTACTACTCCCTGAGTGGGAAATGTGCGCTGGGAATCCGAAGACCACATCGCAACCTTCACTGGGTAGTTAATCAGTCAGGTGGCTCTAACTTTTGATTACACATTAGCTCCCTCATCTATAAAGCAAAGGGGTTGGACTAATAAAATTCAATATGCTTTCAGTTGTTAAAGTGCCGGGAGTCAATTCCTCCAGGCAATCTGAGAACTTTCTGGATACACGAGCTGACATTCCAGCACAGAGCACACTTCGTTGATGAAGGCCTCACAAGATGGAGGGACAGATGCGCTCCGCTGGTTTAGGTCTCAGATGTTTGCGCAACGAAGGTTTCCCGACTCTGACCATGGTTCGAGGTGTTGAGAGGATGGAGAAGGCAAAGGCCCCGTTCTCCAAAAACATACCTTCCCGGCAGGAGATGTAACAGTTATATAAACAAGTATACTGTGAGTCATTCCATGATGGTCAGAGAAAGGGCCAACCCCACTGAATCCAGCACAAAAATGGGAAGCATCAGATTCCCTGAGGTGGGCTGGGGGAGTGTCCCGAGCTTCCTGGAATAAGTGGCGTTTAGGGTGAGATCTGAAGGGTGGGTGGGAGTTAACCAGTCAAAGGCTCACGCAGAGGGAACAGTATGTGCAGCTGAGAGGGAACTCAGATAGGACAGGCCTGGAGCTGGAGGGAGAAAGGCCTGGGGGCCAGGCCACATCCTGCTGACTGCCTTTCCTAAGAGCAGCGAATGGTTACTGGGGGGTTATGAATGCAGCTAGCTACTCAGATCGGCATTCTGAAAAGATCACTCTGGCTACATCCTGAGACCCCCTTCCCCATGGCAGTTTTGGGGGAGAAGGTGGTTAGGGATTTCAGAGAGGAGATGCTCTTAAGATAACTGTGAATAATCCAGGTTTCATGCTGAAGAGTGGAGGCACCCACATCACCACCCAGTCTCCTCTCCTCTGTCTTGCCTGGGTGGACACAGACTTAATGACTTTCCCAAAGCCAATTGGTTAAGCTGCCAAGGGAATCTATGTGACCAGTGGTGAATTGTTATTGATCTATTATTCTTC
Source organism: Rattus norvegicus (assembly GCF_021556685.1). NCBI lineage: Eukaryota > Metazoa > Chordata > Mammalia > Rodentia > Muridae > Rattus > Rattus norvegicus. The sequence goes on along the minus strand of NC_141537.1, from coordinate 80,878,235 downwards.
CCAAGCACCTCCACAGGCTGCAGACATCCTGTGGCAAGTGGGCTGGGGGAAGGGGAATGTGTGTATAAAATATCCACTTTGCAAAAAGTATTTTCCTCCCAAAAAATTCAAAAGTATTCAGAGTGGTGTCCAGCCATATACTAACTCTGACATGGAATCCAGCTCAGCTTCAAAAAATGAAAGAATAAAAAGTTGCTCCTGGAAAGACTGATTTTCAACTCATGATTATTCCAGACTGTTCTGCACAGGTAAGCTTTCTAAATGAGAACAACTCAAAGGTCAGCTGGGACGGTCAGCATAGGATGCTTGGGACACTGAGGCCAGCAACAGCCTCCAGGAGCCTCTGGTTACTTTGTTTTCTTGAGTTTGTTGGGTTGGTTTTGCTATGTCCCATATTATATGCTTTCTGCTTCTTCTTCATCATCATCATCACCACCACCATCATCATCCTCATAGGAATCTCATGAACAGACCCTATTATCTTCATTTAACGAGGGGTATGAAAGAGATTTTGATCATTTCCTTTGCCTGCCCACGTAGCTTTTAGGCTATCACGCACACCCCTTCTGCTGTCCAGGGCACCCCAGGAGAGGGAACTAAAGGAGAAGCTGGAGACCATCACCTCCCGCTTCATCTCCACGAGCACCCGTGCTCTCTGTCTTGCCTCCCTTCCCACTCTTAGAGGGAGGATGCACGGCACGATTTATGAACAAGGAAAAGCTCTCTCACCCCCTTATAAACTTTATGGGCATGTGGACATGTACAAATCAGATACAAACAGTATGGCCAGGGCCAGGGCTCTGTAAACAGTGATATCACTGAGGAAAATCTCCGGGAGAATTTGGTTCCCTCCCGGGAACAGAGGAGGTTCCTGCAGACCGCGTGTGAAGAATAAGGAAGGCCGCTTTGAAGTGCAGCTCGCTTGGGGCCTGTGTTCTTTTCGGGCCTCCTTCCCCCTGCAGCTCTCGGAATTCTGGATGCAATAAAAAGAAAGCAGCTGGTCAGGTTTGTTAAAGTAGAGGCAACAGTGTGGCCCCAGAGAGGGCAGAGTCATGGTGGAAAGCAGGCGTGACCGCTGACGGACCGACAGGCAGCCTTCGGAATCCACCATGCTTCCTGCCCCACTTGTGCACATGGTGCGCAGGTTCCTCGGTTCCCTTCTCCTCGGATGTTCACGGTGCTTGCTGGATAACTTAGGAAGTCAGGATGTAACATTTTATGGATGAGGAGGCTGGAGTGGTGATGTTGGGGAATGAAAAACAGCGGCGCTGTGTTGCCTGAGCAGTGGTATGTGGTGACAACCATGGTGCTTAAAAGAGATAGGGGACCCAGTCCTAGTGATACCCAAGCGTTTCCTTGTCTGTGTTCACACTCAAGAAGGTACGGGAAGAGGGCTAGTCACTAAGGGTTCAATACCCGGAGACACACTGGAGACATTGTTACCCACAGATTCTGATACTTCAGTAGGGCCGGCAGACACAGTTGTGTTGTGAAGTGATAGGCCTCCACTTTCTGACATTTACACCAAGGCTCCTTTCACAGGACACCACGGTGATCTGTGTGAAAGAATGTGGCAAAAAAGCTGGCATGTTTGAAATACGAAGCCCTGGCCTCTACCTTGGGTTCTCTCTTTCCTGAATTACTGTGCTAAGCAAATGCAGCCTGCATGTTGTGAGGTCAGTTGGGCAGGCTATCTGGAAGCCATCAGAGTGGAGGAATACATTTCTAGTTGGTAACTAGAAACAAGCAATTGCTTTCCCACAACCATATGACCGGATGTGAAGGAAGATCCCTCCGTAGGCCTTCAAATGACTACAGCACTCCTCTGTAGGGTGTCCGCAGTTTCAAGGAAGGCTGTGAGCTCAGAATTAACAGCTTAGCTGTTTCAAGCTACTTTCTTTGGAAGTATTTGTTACACACCAAGTGATAACTGATAAATGTTACACGCCACTGTTGTGTTACTTCTGACCTAGCTGCACCTCACCTTTCCCACCTGCAAAACTGGGCTATTAGCAGATCTACTCACTGGGTGGCTGTGAGGTTAGGTGAGTTTTGACACCAAGTACGGCAGCTCTTGGCACAGGATGCACGCTGCAGAAATACTCACGGATATTAGCAGGTTTTCAGTCACAACCAAATAAAAACAAACAAACAAACAAACAAACAAACAAAAAGATCATATTCAGCAGCTCCCCTGATTCTGTTGCCTGAATCCTCTCTCCGTGGAGTGGGGAGCAGGAGGGGGAGGCAGCAGTCCAAGACAGGAAGTGGAGAGTCTGTGCGAGCTTTGTAGCTGTGCATGATCAGACTGATGGAGTCACTAGGGGAGACAAGAGAGTGAGCTTGGCAGGGACCAATACTTCATGATGAGGCTGTAGGTGATGCTGGCATGGGTGTTTGGAAGATGAGTTCATTGGCTTTCAACAAATGCATTTTAAATTGCTATTTATTTATTTTGCAGGCCCGGGGGGGGGGGTGAGCCTAGTTCATGCTAAGCATGCGCTTGCCCGGTGAGGTGCGTGTCCAACCCATTTGCCTTATTCACTTAGAGCTCTAAGGACATCACAAAGCGTGTGTGGGAGAGCGTCATGCTTGCCCTGTAGGTATGGATTGAGCCTGCTGGGGGCCATGAACCCCGTAAGTCCTGGGACCCCATCTGAAACTCTCCATTCACATCTGCAGTTTAGCCTATTGTTCAAGTTAGTGTGTAGCTGGTAATGGAGACAGCGGCAGGTAGGAAGCAGGTCTCCCTGAGATGGACCATAGCAGATCAGAGTCAGGGACCTTGGCAGAGGGCTGGTGCCCTGACCAAGAGGAGAGGGTCAGGTAGTAGTAAGCTCTTCAGGTAGTAGTAAGCTCTTCCTGACTGGGTTCCTCTGACAGGCTTCAATTGTTGCTGATGGTTTTCAAGCGGCTACAGGCCTGACTGGTTCTTCGTTTCAAAGGGATTTGTATTTGCCATGGGCGAGGTGAAGTGGGAGACACTGGCTTTAGAGTGGGGAAAGTTAATGATCTTGGTTTAGCCCTAAATTCACTCTCCCTGATTATGCAAATGGAGACAGTCCGGAAATAACGGCAGAATGGAGGGTGCATGACTATTAAGACTTAGAAAATGATAAAGAGAAGACAAGGCCTTCCCTTATGCCATGCATGCCAAGAACTGTAGAGACGTTTAACAGCCAACTGTTCAGAGGACAGAAGATAGTCGGCCACTCTCAAGGGACATACTGGTTGTTGAAAGAAAAAAAGGCCAGGCATAGCGCCACATACCTCTAATCTCAGAGTTCGGGAAGCCGAGATGGGAAGACAGTAACTTCCCTGCCAACCTATGATACTTGGAGAGGTTTAGGCCAGCTGAAGCTATATAGTGAGATTCGATCTTCTTCTAATACAGAGAAAGAAGAAAGAGAGAAAGAAAGAAAGAAAGAAAGAAAGAAAGAAAGAAAGAAAGGAAGAGAGAGGGAGGGAGGAAGAAAGAAAGAGAAAGAAAGCAAGGAAGGATGGGAAAAGAAAGAAAGAGAGAGAAAGAGAGAGGGAGGGAGAAGAAAGAAAGAAAGAGAGAGAGAAAGAGAGAGGGAGAAAGGAAGGAAGAAAGAAAGAGAAAGAAAGAAAGAAAGAAAGAAAGAAAGAAAGGAAGGAAGAAAGGAAGGAAGGAAGGACGGGAAAAAGAAAGAGAGGGGGGAGAAAGAAAGAAAGAAAGAAAGAAAGAAAGAAAGAGAGAGAGGAAGAAAGAGCAAGCAGCAAAGAAGGAAAGAAGGAAGGAAAGGGGGGACTAAATCATGTACTGTTGTAACGTGTACCACACATTAAGCAGTTCTCACACATTCCCTCACTCTTGGAACAACCTTGAATGACACTTTCCACCGTTCTTTCTATTATTCATGAGGGAAAATCTTAAGCATAAAAAGAGTATAAGAAAATTCCCTACAGTCACGTTGATGGAAAAGACAAAGCAGCGTCTAATCTAGGTTTGGCTGAGTGTGTAGACTGTGCTCTTCCTCTTCTTTCTGAGGGGACGTGTGGCTCTCGGGTCTTTGGCACAGTATATTACAGCACCATGAGGGTTGGTGGGCAGAGTTGATTTTTCTATCTAATGTAGACAGGGTTCAGGCGTGTCAAGAAGATGCCCTGAAATCGATGTCCTGCCTGCCTCTAGATGCAAAAACAAAATGTCTTGAACCAGTTAGTGAGAACTATCTGGAATCCATGCTACGCACAGTCATATATGCTGCTATAATCTGATATGGAAATAAGAGCTCTTATGGCCAGACTTGGTTCCCTATCTCAGTGGGTCTCACTTCACTGAACAACCTCTTCTCAGTTCACACACCCTCTGGCCTTGATCTGTTAGATGAAGCGGCCGTCTGCAGTGAGAATGGAGAGGAAAGGGACAGACAGTCCCCACCATCTTTGATGCTGTTGTTCCATGGTTTACATGCACGAACTTACTGTTTATCTAAAAATAGTTCCCTCTCAGCTTGCTGGCTCTGTCCCAGTACCCACTCCTCACCCTGGGGATCCTCAGCCACAGTTTACTAACAGCACAGTGTCCAATTATACTTCACGATTTCTATCCAAATAATTTCCCTGAGTGGGCAAGACCAAGCCAAGTTCTTGAAGATAATTTGGGGGTAGCCAGTCCCTACACAGAAAAGGGAGCCAACGCCATCTCCACCTGGGTTGTCACCGCAGAGCACAGACCGGAAATCATCCCTCTCACGTCCCTCATAACAGGGATCTGCTCTACTCCATCCAGCTGCCGGCTGCTTTCAGTTTGCCTTAGGCAATCTGCCGCAATTTTCCATGTCCCAATCTTATCCTCTATTAAAAAAAAAAAAGATGGGAAATATAATGAGCTGAAAGGATTCTGATAGCAGATGTAGACATCAAATTACACAGGTAGTAATCACACAGATTAGACAACGTAATGAATACAATATTCAAGCTGAATGCAGATAATAAAGGTTTTGGTCCGACACCAGCTACTTGTTAATAAAGTGAGATAACAATTTTCTCCATGTTAAAACTAGAGTCGCCTCTGTTTTCTGAGGGGACACGTGTCACCCAGACCTCGGGACTGAGAGGAACTGAAACTCAGTACACACAGGACTGAATGGGCTCCCGCCTGGCCCGAGCCCTCCACTTCCAACTGCACCGCACAGCTCTGCAATGATTCATTACAGGCTGGTTTAGAAGTTTGTCCTCAGCTCCTGAGCCCTTTTGTGAGAAATGCATTATTCATGGTGTGTTACACACAGAACGATTTGGGAGTCAGGAAGCCTGGGTGTTAGTTCCAACTTCCGTTGTTAGACGTTGGGACCTTGACTATAGAAGGGCATGGTGGGAAGACGGAGTGGTCCGCTCCAGGGGTAAGGAGTGAGTGGGCATGTTGTCTACGGAGAATGTCAAACAACAATGAAATTGACTGAAGTCTGTCTGCTTTTTATTATCACCACGCGCCATCCACACAAAGAAAAGATGTTCCTACCCATCAAATCACTTGGTCTGTGTTTAGCAAATAAATAAATAAGTGAGCACATTTGCTTCAAATTAGCGCATTTATATTATTTAAAACAAACATATTTCACGTGGAAATAAATCTGCAAAACGCACGGTCATGCACACCAAGGCAATGGCGGACGACGCACATTTGTTTCTGGGATGCTGACGGTGGTTTGCAGCCACGGAAGTTCCTTTGAGCTCTGTCTTCAGCCTCAGGCCTGACATACTCTTACATTAGCAGTTGTGGGATAGACAGTGGTCGTGGGGATTGCAAAGCCAGGAGACAGAGCTTGATTTAATTCAAATCTGTGATTCTTTTCCACAACCTGGAAGTTTTAGCCTAAAGTTCCCAAGCACAAACGGCACGGATTGTGAGGTAGAAGGTTTTTGTTTGGTGAGTGTACATTTCAGTTCCTTCCTGAAATACTTAACGAAGTTTGAATGATAGTTTTGGATTAAGATTCACCCCCTTTTGAAGAAACCCTTTGCTTTCAAACTAAACGGGGGGGGGGGGAATCAATAAACAAAGAATGGCAACTGTTAGGACCCATTTCATCACTGGCAACTTAGTGTGCTCTGTAGAGAAGGGTGACACTAGAGTGATCTGCCAGGACTGTCACAGAGGCTAGGTGGACACTGGACATGTGCTGCTGCCTGTGTACAGTTTGTCTGTTAGAGCAGAATAGCACTTTTCAGGGAGGGTCCTCTGTAGCACTGGTTCTGCCAAACTTCTCCACCAACAGTTCCAGTATTAAGTAGGAAGGACGTAACTTCCTGTGTCCTCTTGGGCATCGTGTGCTTGGATTCATGCTCTAAGGTCTCTCCTCTTAGATTTTTAGGGGGAAAATGTTAAACTCGATTGTTCCCAAGAACCACCAGGCCCCCTACTTTCTGTTCTTAGAGTAAGAGTTGAGTTTTAATTTTGGAGTTGGGAGGGGAGAGTCGGTGAGTGGCATTCAGAATGGAAGCCTCTCTCGCCATCCCTGAGCCTTTAGGATGGACTCTGGGTGGAGTCCGTGGATCTGAAACCCGTTGTGTGTTGACTCCTCTGGGCAGCTTTTTTGAAAACCCCACATCCTGGCTGCAGTCTAAAGCAATGACATCAGTGTCCCTGGGTGTGACCCCTGCACCCTTGAGTCTGACACGCAGCTAAGTCTGAGCAGGCATGAGTTTTCTGTATCTTGGGGTCCTTTACAGATATCAGTAGGGATCTCCAGAACTCTTCGTCTCCGCTGAAGCTCAGTCCTGGAGGCAGGAAGACCAAAAGTCTCTTGGCCTTCCTGCCTAGCCACACCACAGCGTCAGGCGAAGGGCCTGCTGAAGAGCCCTGCTTCCCAGTCCACCTTGGTGACCTGAACCAGCGAGGCTGTCTGGAGCCTGTCAGAAAAGAGGATGCCATTAATAATAATAAAAAACAAATGGTCCCGTCAGCCAAAACCCCAGAGAAGTTGAGAAACGGGCTATTTGTGCGTGAAGATGGTGCCCAGATGCCTTGGATTGTGAGAAAAGCCAGAGTAGAGTCGACGTGCAGCTGGCTCCCCCATTTCCAGGCTGATTTGTCGATTAACCTCCTGGAATTTTGAGCAGCGGCTCGTTGAGCCTGCTTCTCTCAATAGCCCACATAGGCCTTGCCTCTGGGACATAGTGCGCATTAAAAAGTTAACATTTATCACAGAGTTCAGCGCTCCATCAATATCTCATTGAACAGAGCCAAACAGCTCAGCTTCAGTGAGGCAAACCTTGCGGGAAGATAAATGCTAACATTTTCTTGAAAGCCTCGGCAATTATTCAACGGCCCACCCCCCTCGTCCCACCCTTCACCCCAGGTCTCTTCTCTCTCCTTTTGCCAGGATCTGCACCTACGATCCTTATTCGGCAAGATTCCCAGAGCCATTTTCCGTTTCTCAACCCCGTGGGCAGCGCCGCCGCCGACATCAGTGGATGATCTGTGAGTTTTATCAGCAGCAGAATCGAGTTCTTGAGAACATAGTCTGGCTAGTACTGATTTCACAAGCTGTTCCCAAACTGAGCGGCTGTTCCCTGACAACTCCACTTGGAATGAGAGATCCGAATCCTGAGGCCACATAGTTGCCCCAGAAGTCTCTGGCAATCCTGTATCTCTCTTGTTCATAACAAAGGCCGCGCTTCCCGTAACGAGGATAGAACTGAGTAGCACGGAATCAGACTAAGTTTGGCGGCGCCCTGAGCGTGCTTGCAGCGCTTGTATGGAGGCAAAGCAACGCCACCGACTGCTTGTGGGACTTAGGCCTCGCTGGTCCTGTCCTTCAGCAGGGAATTCTACATCTAGTATTAGCACCAGGTCTCTAGTGCATTCGGTGGCAAATATTCCTCTTAGAAAGGCTGTTAACTCTTGTAACATCTTCTGCAGGTCCTATAAATTTAACCAGTTGGAGCTGGTCACTAACATCCCACGCGCCAAATCCCTTCTAGGGTTCTCCGCACCCATCTGCCATCTTGAAATAATCTAGCATTTGATTATTCCCAACGTGTTGGCTGCAGAATATTAAGATCAGTTACACACAGAAACGTTTTGTGGGGCCAGCAAGCAAGATGGTTCAGTGGTTAAAGGCCTTCCCGTACAAAGTCTGACAGTCTGAGCTCAAGGGATCGCGGCTGCTGGAGAGACGGGAAATCCGAGTGCCTCAATCAATTGGGACATTTGAGTAGCCTGAACTCTGAGTCTCACCCAACAGCTATGTAACACTCAATATGCCTTCAGGGGGCTTAGAAACCCAGCCTCCTTATCAGACATGGCTACTGCAAGAGACTAGCCCAGAGGCTTGAAGGATTTCATGACATGTAAGCATGTAAACCGCCCAGTAAACTTGGCATGAACCAAAAGCCCCCAAAATTCTGGTAAGAACCCAGCTGCTTGGTGAGGAGCCCATGCCTTGTGGTTTGAGTGAATTTGAGACTTCATAGCTGAAAACTCAACGGCTGAGGAAAAAGGATTAATTTTCCCCTTAAACCTGACAGGTCCCAGGCATGAGCACCATCTACCCACTCTGAAATTATAGTATTATGATCCCACACAAAGGCTTGGGAATATGATGCTATATTTAGGTAAAGGTCAAGTAAAATAATTCCGTCAGACAATTTTAGAGTGGAAGCCTTATTTTTAAGGTACAGAAAGATGAATTTAAAGTGATCAAAGCTGACCTAATCCACATTCAAATCACAAAGGACCTTGCCGCTTTGCAGACTGATTTTCCTTGCTTTCTTTTCTCTTTCTTTTTTAAGATCTAAGGTCTTTGACATTTAAGGGAAGGAAAGAGATTTCCAAAAACTACAGCCGACTTTGGTGGGGAAAGCATCCACGTGTATGGATTTAATTCCCAGCATTGTCGTCTTCTCAACCAGCAACGAAGAAGCCTGAAAGCCCTTAAGGAGTGAAACAAGTCACGAGGCCTGTGTCACTGTGTCCATCAGGGTATGCTTGGCCATCGATTCCTCTACCAAATGATCTGCGCCTAACTGTGCAAACAGGTCGGGAAAGAATGGTGAGAGGTGATGGTATCTCAAACTCAGCATTCAGCCCCATAATTTTCACAAAATTAAGCAATGGTTTCACATTTTTTTCTAGCCTCTTTCAAACTCCTTCACAGAACCAAGAGAAAGGAAACCTATGCCCCTGTAGAACCAGGCAACGTTGAGCAGTGTTCAGACAGAGCCCGAGTCCTGTTTCTTATTTATTCTGAACAACTTGCCGTCTGGTAATATTTTTCTGTTCTATTTTTAATGGCTATAAAGTTTCTATCGCATCCAGTAATTATCTTCCATCTCCAAAGGAGAGAGGAAATTCCACAATAAGAACAACATGAGACATCCAGTGCGCAGGTGCCAGATAACGTTGTTTTGTTTGGTGGGGATGAGATTGTAAAAATATGGCTCTTTATAAATGGTGCTCTCCGGCTTATTTATAGACACAATGACACCCCCTCTTAAACTCCTTATTTAATTGCTAACAGAAACGTTATTTCAAAGGGGAATCGGGGTGGTGAAAATATATTTTAAAGCGGTGCAGGCTCCAGAGCAATCCAATTGTTCTCTATTATCAGCCACAGCTACTTAGGAAAAAGAAGTTGGGAGGTAATTTAAGCCTCAGCACACAGCAAACAAGAGCGTTTTAAATTTCTCACGAAGCAAGCTGTGCTGTGCTACATCTTGAAGGGGATGGGAAGGGACATCATGGAGAATTTATTGTCTGGTGACCATCTCTAGCTATTTAGTGAAGGCTGGGAGCAAAAACATACAACGGTGGCTAAGAGCACAGGGGTAAACTCTGCTTTAAGGAAGTGTGTGTGTGTGTGTGTGTGTGTGTGTGTGTGCATGTGTGTGTCTGTGTGTGTCTGTGTGTGTGTCTGTATGTGTGTTTATGTGTGTGTGTGCATGTGTGTGGGTGTCTGTGTGTGTTTGTGTATGTCTGTGTGTCTGTGTGTGTGCATGTGTGTGTCTGTGTGTGACTGTGTATGTCTGTGTGTGTGCATGTGTGTGTCTGTATGTGTGTCTGTGTGTGTGTGTCTGTGTGTGTGTCTGTGTGTGTGTCTGTGTGTGTCTGTGTTTGTGTCTCTGTGTGTGTGTCTCTGTGTGTCTGTGTGTATCTGTGTGTGTGTCTGTGTGTGTATGAGAGAGAGAGAGCTCTGCTCACACTTGCTGTTTTTAGATATATCTAATGATTATACTAGGGTATTATGATTACTATTGACAGACTAAGCCATGACCCACAATGCTACAATTGTAGCATATGCTACAATTCATCATGAATATACGGATTACGATGCAGTCGAGTTAAATGAATCTATGCTTACCACTCACCATGGAATCCATAAAAACTAATTCTTTCTTACTGATAATGCCCATCAAATAATGGACATTTAAAAAGTAAATAAAGTATTTTCTCCCAAAGGGAAAAAAAATCCCAAATATGCCACATCTGTCCAAGCATATGCATACACGTTAGAGCCCCCTTCACAATGTAGCTCTCAGGGGCTGAATGGAGTTAAGCTATCTCTATTTCTTGTTCATAATGCAGCATTCTAAGTTCATACTCTATCTGAGAATCAGGCTGATGAGAGTTTATTCCAGAAAGATCCTGGGAATGCTATCCCATTCACTTGATAAACAAACGACACTCTAAGGAGTCTTGGTTGTCAGCAAAGGAGTCTGGTAGAGAAGGTGACAGAGGGGGACATAAGACACATGGGCACAGAGTGACCTCAGATTTCTCAGTACATCTGTAAGGGAAATGAGATAGCCTTTTCTTTGTTCCTGACACGGGCTGTGACTGTAAGAGGTTTGCAGGTCACCCACTTCTGATTTCCCGGCAGCTGCTAAGCTAGGATTGCCTTGGGAAGACTAGAGGATGGGGGTGGGGGTCAGACAGGATCCAGAACAGAACCCCAGGCTGGTGAGGCAGAGGAGATGATGGCCCTGTGACGTTTTAATGCAGTGCATTTTCTTCTGCTGACCTGAACATGGGTAAATAAAGATAACCCTGGTCACGAAACATAACCCATTTCCCTTCCAGAGGGACACTGGGGAATCCTGGCAAAAAGTGTCCACATGAGCTGCCATCCAGCTGAATGTAAAGGGTGTCAGTATGTCAGTGTTAGCCGTGGCCAGGGTGAGCAGCTCCAGGGGAGATCTGCCCCGCACCCGCACCCCCAGAGTCCACTAGGAGAGCCTCCACAGACTCTTGGCTATCAAAGTGGATGAATGACTATTTATCTCGGCTCTGTTTCTCATTAAATATGTACAGAGGGATTGTCCCAAGTTTTGCCTATTTCTTAGGCTTTTTTTTTCTGGCTTTAACATATAAAACATCACCTAATAAAAATGGTACCACATTCAAGGCAACATGTTGAGGGCAGTGCGGTTAGTGTAGCTTTAGTGGTGTTATTTTAAGTGTCTGTGCTCCCAATTCCCTTGGAATCCATGCTGTTAACTCCCGAGAATATGAACGGACCTCCCACGCCTGTAGGATCCCACTGTGTATTTATTAGGCTTCTACACGCTGCACACCGGGCTGTATCCCCCCACCCCGCCCCCTGGATGCTTGAGTTCCTGAACACGCTTGTTTGAAAAGCTCCCTTAAAAAAATATGGTTTGGCTGGACAGGCAAAACATTTTGTGTAAGCAGAGAGCATGTTTAGGAAACACTGTTTGCAGAGATGAACTGCGCTTTAATGAAATGTCTGAGGGGATAAATAACTCAGTCCCCTTCTCCGGGGTCATGGGTGCTGGCTTTAGTGCTGGTCATAAAACAAAGTGGAGTCGTGGTCCCTGGAAGGGATGCAGAAACATCAAATGTTTGGCCGTTTGGCCTGGAAATGCAATGCGAACAGGGACTAAAATCAGGCCCTTTCACTAGCACAACAAATATTAAAATAACCACTTCAAAGGCTTTTCTGGAAGGGGGGTGCTTATAAAGTTAAAGTCAGGAAGGCAAACCCCTCGGTGAAGTCTGGATGGATATCTAAAGGAAGAGCTCTCGCTCTGTCTCGAGAAGTTATCATCTAATTGTAAAAGATGATCAGAGTTTAATTTATCTACAACGGAGGTCAGCACTCCCTCTCCTTGTAGGCCATTCTTTCCTAATTCCCCACCCTGAAATTCTTTTCCTGGAGGGTACTCCATCAGCTTCAAGGCAAAGCTCACCCTGAAGGCAGACAGCTATTGTATTCCCGAACAACGAACTAAATACTGTTGAGAGCAGGAATTAATTTTTTGCAGGTTATCCATCTTTATCTGTATTGCTTAGTGAAATCTAGCACTGAAAACTCTGCGTGCACAGAAAGACCTAGTCACCATTCAGTTTTCTCCGACTTTCTTTAGCCAGCAAAAATAGTATGGCATCACTGATGGTGTAGCGCCACCGTGTGGTCATTTAGAGAACAGCAGGTATGTTCCTTTTTCATCAAAAACTGAATTTGTTTTTACTAGCACATGTATTTGGTGGGTAGAGAGGACTTATTAGACCTACCTATGTGTCCTAAAAACATTCAAAGGATTTCTGAAGACTCCTCCTGTTACTTTACAGTAGGAAAAATCAGATCCATTTCACACGGGGGATGCCGTCTGAAGACTGCCATTTACAACGGGGGTATGGGATAAAGGGAAACAAAATTCTTAGTTTACTCTTAAAGCCTAGACACGTAACTAGCTAGTGAATGTATGTGTCACCAGTTGTTAGAAGCCCCCTGCCATAGATGAGGTTAATAATCGTGCGTGACCTACAGGGTACTGGAGGGTGGAGGGGTTAACACCCTGGAAGGTGCTTAGCACAGAGCCTTGCTCACAGAGATGGTCAGCGATGACAGAGATTATTAAAACTTGTATTTATTTAACTTCCTTTCAAACATACAGATGAGGAATCACAGCGTTGGCAAGGACTTCGAGTGCCTGGATCCTGTCCCAGACGGAAAGTTTCCATGCTTTCCTTTACGTCATGGGAACAAGAGGATCTGCCAACCTTTAGAGAAGTAACCTTCCCTCCCAGCTCCCCACACGCTAGGCTCACAACCGCTCAACCCCTCAGAACTGCTGCTGAGCAGAGCTGTCCTGCCCTGGCCCCCCACCTCCCTCCTCTGCTCTGTTCAGCACAGGGGCCCTTGACATCTGTATTTTCGCAGCTCTCTCAGGGCCTCATTGCCCCTGCGTTCTGGCTTGCTTTGTTTATTTAAGCCCCATGTCTCCTGGAGACATGGGTCCTACCTTTCTTAAGAATTTCTTAAGAATTCATCTTCCTTACTGACCACCTGCAAGGGTCAGTTTTTCCAGTGATTCCCTGACTGCCACACTCATGGGTATACGATGTGAACTGTCCCAGTGCCCTGTGCAGCCACGACACATTCACATCTCTGGTCCTCATCTCTGCAATAAAAATTTATGTCAGCGCCTACTTCACTATCAAGATGGCCTGTCAAGACACAAATTGATCATGGAAACAAAGCCTCCACTCCGATCTAAATGAGCAGAGAACAGCTCTTCACAGAGGAGAAAGACAGGGCCTTCTGGGTGGCACTAAAAGACTATTGTAGCTATAAGATGGGGGCTGAACTTCAATCTCCTACGGCTCTTTTGTCCCCACATAGCCCCATGCTTAAAGGATTTGCGCATCCTTGCCTTCCCTCCCTCTATCTCTGGGTGGTAGAGAGGGACCTGGGCACAGACAGCAAAAGTTCGTCACCAGATGGCGCCTGGGCTGCGGATCAGACTGAACCAGTTGCTGCACTGCTTCTGTTTCAGATTCAGTGGCTTTACGATTTCTGACCATCACTTTGTTCCTCCATAGAAGATAAACTTTTGCCTCAGATCCCCAACCCCCAACCCTGCCTTACCAAGTCCCTGCAGGTGTCAAAGGGTTGTTGTCCACTGCAAAGTTCTCAATTCAGTTCTTTCATTTTTTTAATCCCCATATCAACCAGCAGAGGGCGGTGAAGTACAAACTGAGTTCTGAGTCTGCCCCCCCCCCCCCCCCCCGCCCTGCACCCTCTCCAGGCTGTGGTCTAAGCTGAGGACTATTGCGGTTAAAGTTGTGGTATTTGATGTTAATGCTAGCACTCTTTGCTACTGCTCTGTTTGGCCCATGAAGAGTTCATCTGAAGCAATCCGGTCCTTCTTCTGCTTACAGAGTTCTTTTCTTCACTTAGCTTCTTCGTGGAGAGAGGCACAGTCAAACACCCTGGGCTGGAGAAGGGAGGGTGTTCAGTGCAAAAGGCAGACCAGGCAGGGATGCAGCTGGTAATGAGGTTCAGAGCAAAACAGGAGAGACCTAGGCCTGCAGCCCACTGTCCGGGAAAGGGTGGCTCACAGAGAGGAGTCTGGAGAAAATAAAGGGCATGTAGAATGTTCTGGGTGCAGCCCCCTCGATGTGCTGGTGGAGCAGTTTCAGTACGTAAAGCAATTACTGCCAGTGAGCTTAGACCACGTGAAACGAGACACAGAAATATTACAGATGCACTCTGTGACTAGAATTTATAACTGGCCAATAGGAGTCAGGGCTTGGAACCACCGTTCTAACCCATGGACAGCCCACTCTGCAGGACAGAGCTGAGAGTACTCGGATTGTCCACGGTGGAGCTCAACAGAACAAACGGCACCATCAGGAAAACCTGTGTGTGGCTCACACAGTTCTAGGGCTTACACAGTTCTAGAGTAAACGTGTATAAAGCGGGTCAGAAAACCTGAACAAGCAAAAGTCATGGGGGACAGCCACGGTTTGTAAAGTACACGTTCAAAGGGTTCATCAGCGTTGAGGGTGAGGTATGCCCGCAGAGGTGAGACAAAAGGATACATTGTTACAATTGTGCCCCACCCAGCAAAGCTGCTTGAGGAGGGAGGCTGTTACACAGGTTAAACCTGGCTGTGGGAAGGTTTGAGTTTGAACTTGAGAAAAACCAGGGAGTTACAGATTGTGGATGAATATTTGCCTCATCTCGGTATGGTCGGTGTCACCTCGTCAAAATGGACTCAGGGAATGGAACAAATCTAACACTTCCATAGAAAGATCTCCCTTTAATCGTTCTTTCCTTCTCTCCCACCTCTAGGATCCTCTCCAGATTCCCCTAGCAGGGATTCCCCAGAAAAACAGGGACCTTCGATTAAACCGGAGCTCTTCAAATGTTTGTATCTGTGTTCTCACAAACAGCCTCCAGTCCCTTAAGGGTTTCTACCCACCATGCCGCAGCCCTTCACCCTGGGGCTGGTGTCAGCTTGCCGAAAGCCACCTCTTTTGGAGAGATATTCCTAAAAAGGATGTCTCCAACCATGTAGCTTTAGGGAAGGATGTGTCAAGCAGCTTCTCGTCTCTTTAAGAACGGAATCAGCAGGACACCCACTGCTCTGCTGGGATGATATCAGAGTACAGGTTCGGTTTCTCTGTGATACCTCAGTGCATCAAACGTGCAGTCCATATTCACAGGATTCTCCCCAGGATTGGACTATTGTTGTCATTTCAAAGGGTAGGCCAATGGGACAAGATGGAGTAAAACTTAGAGGAAAAAAAATGAAATGCCAATGCGGAGATAATCTGCCTGCTTGACATCCCTACCATCCGCTGAAGGAACGAGTCACCCATAGTCCTCCCAACTTCTTGTTCAACCAGACTTGTTTTCTGTTGGGGATGGGGCATGATTTCTTTAAAGGAGACCACAGGAACTGTCAAGGCAACCTGGAGATTAGCGGTATAGACCCTTCATGCTTCCTAAACACCAAGTGAGGACGTGGTCTCCTCACATAAAAGGCCAGTGACCCAGACTTACCTCCATACAGGGTCAGAGACACAACACCCAGCTCTCAAGACCTGGCCACCAGGCCTTCGGGCTCAGCGACAAACATAGCCCATGCTATTATGTATTGGGGAAGGAGTCGATGCGTGTGCTCTGGCAAGCACCAGGATCTGCCAGTCGGGAGGGACGGATGGAAGGCGTGGAGCTTAGGCTCAAGCGGAAAAGGCCCAGCACCTGCCAGGATTGGTCCACTGCCAGGAACCAGGCCCAGTCATTGGGTCCAGCTTGGTTTGGGTTTTTATATATAAAACTATGTTTGTTACACTACTGTTCCACTCTAGGCCTGAACAAGGGACAAAGCAGAAATAAGGACGAATGGACAGCGCTCTACAAACTAGCATGACTCCACTTCTCTTTTTCCCTCTGCCACTGTCTCTTTCCCTCTGTCTCACAGACTTCCGTAGCCACAGCGGCACCTGGTGCTTGTACCCCATACCCTACACTGTACCCTACAGCAAGTGACCGGCCCGGGCTCTGGGCCTGCGTCTGCCTTTCCTGAGCCATGGAGTAAAGCTGTAGGTGGTGATCACGTGAGGAAAACTGAGGCAATAGAGTGGGGCTCTTGGTTGATATATCCCAAGACGCCCTACTCTACCCCTGCCTCCTCCCCCAGCCCCATCACTTCTCCAAGATGGCCTGAATTTCAGTTAAATGTAATGAAAGAAACTTGGCCCTAGAGGTGTCTCTAAGTGTCTCTGCCCCAAACCAGAGAATTTTTTTGGCAGAACTTCCAAGGTAGAGGCAAGTTCCTAACAGCCTTTTGGCATGTCAGGGACAATTAGACATCTGCACTCCCTAAGCACCCCTTGGGGAGGAGAGACCATGTGTCTGCCAGACTTCTGCTAAAGTGTTGCTTGGGTTGGATTTGGGGGTTCTCTCCTTCTCTCTCTGTCCTTGGGGGCCAAGAAAAGTAAAGAGAATACAAGACAACTCTTACTTGGGGCAAGTCTGACAAGCCAGTGTGTTCATTTGGGGCTGGTGGCCATGGGGATACCAGAAACTCCTGAATACACAAGTACTGCCTGAGGGAGCAGAGATGATTGTACCCGTGACAAAAAGACACCCTTTCCGTTTTGTTCCAAGAAAGTTGTGAGAGCCCGTGTTTGATTGTTCCTTCACCAGGAGAAATGAGCTTGAAGTTCTGAGTCACTGAGAATCAAGTCACAAATGAGTGTCTTGTCCTTGCTGGAAGTCACAAGTCCCATAGCTGGAAGTAAGAGCCCCCAAGAGGGCTCCTTCCTGGCAGAGGTGAGCAGCTGCCATCTGTACAGCACTGGGTGAACCCAAATGGGGCCAGCCTTGCAGAAGACCTCAGAGGGGAGCACTCTAAGGCCCACCTGGGTGTCTTGGCCTACGGACTGCCACAATGATCCCTGGCACATATGTGTCCCCGATCTGCTGCTCACCAACAGCAGAAACTGGGTTTGGAGGAGCAGGTTTCCCCCAGTAACAGCAGCTCCTCCCTATACTGCCCGGACAGTGGGAGAGTGGGGGCGAGGGGGTGTCGCCATCTCTGCACAGGTGGATAGCGTGAGAGCTGCCCACTCCCCCCAGTGGAGCTCACTGACAAAAAGGACAGCTGTGGTTCAGCTAAGGGGCAAATGATTCCAAAATGAGCTACAAGTCAGTTTACACAAAGGAGAAGGGGAAACTCTATTAGGTTGCAATCTCTACTTGGGAAATGTGTTTCTAAAGGGAGTTTGCGTGCCACGGAAACAAAGCCCCAAAGCCCAGTTTCAGCTTATTAGCGCTAAATTGGCCACAGCAAATGAGCACTGCAATTGTCAGTGACCTGAGGTTTTATAAGCACACTGGGACTGTTTGCAGAGATCTTGCACGTGCCCCGCAGAGCAGCTAAAGGGAGGCAACTCAGCCTAGCAAGCCCATTTCCAAAGCTCAGAGCAGCCATGAATCCACCCCATCAGATACCTTCTGCACAGGGACCTCCCTAGGGCAGAAACCTTCCTAAGATCTGGGCCTTGCACTTGGTTTTCTTAAGAGAGGAAGAACAACAAATAAAAGGAACAGACAGCGAGATCTGTGGGCAGGAGCCCCCTGTCAATCCACCAAGAGTAAACCTGGACCGATCCTCTCTGGCTGAGACGTGCCTGTGGTACTGAAAAGTCACTGACAGAGTTAAGGAGGTTCCACCCTGCTGGGAAGCAAGGGAGGATAGCCTCTTTCTCATAGGGCACAGTTCGGTCAGAACCAGATTCCATCTAGCTTTTATTATTACGGTTTTCTCTTGGTAGGTCTCACCCTTCGTGGAGTTCACTTGCAAAGGGTAGAGGTGGAAGCATGAGGTGTTTGCAGCATGAACAGAGTTAAAACCTGATCAGCTCCGTAAAGGTCCTAAGGAAGAGGCTAAAGGGAGAAAAAGGCAGGAGCCCACACTGGGAAGAATGATGGAAAAATATTATTTCAGGAGAGAACTCAGAAGACGGAGGTTCTAAGGAGCAGAGCAGTGTCTGGGGAGGAGAGATGGTGGGTCCCCGACATAGGGGCAGGACTGGTAAGGATGCTTGCAGAAGTGGAAGAAATCCAAGGAGCAGAGGGAAGAAGAGGCAGGTAGGGTGAGTTGTGTTGTGGAGATCCGGGGAGGGGCTCATGGGGAGAGAGAGAGAGAGAGAGAGAGAGAGAGAGAGAGAGAGAGAGAGAGAGAGAGAGAGATCTGAAGTGTAGGCTATGCTGATTAGCTTTCCATTCTTAAAACTCTTCTTCCTAATTCTAAAACATTTCTCTCCAAATTCTTCTAGCATTCTAACCAGTTATGGCATTCCAACAACCCACACACACGTACACATGTGCACATATACATACACATACGTGCACACATGCAAGGACACACACAGGTGATTCAGGATTTGCTGTGACTCAATTCTGGAGTAATTGCTCCTTTTCTTTGATCGCCTCACCCCTTTTCCCCTTGAAGCATCAGGCACTCTTGGGGGGGGGGCTCCTATTAGATTAGTGAGCCCGGAGCCCGAAGTCTATTTTTAATTCCAAACTCAGCACACATTTGCAGAACATCTACAGTGGACCAAGAACCCTGTTAGAACGATGGTGGTAAGATTAAATAAAGCACTACTTTGCCTCCTGACACTGCACTTGGAGATGATATAAGAAAAGCCCCTGGAGAACGAAGAACATGAAGAAACATATCTCTGGGGTCTAACAATAAGACAACTGAGCATGCTCCCGAGGGAAAAACAGGCTTCCACTGAGGAGAATGGGCTGCTGGGTAAAGCAGCAGGCACTAGACCAGTGGAAGAGACAAACTCCAAGAGATGAAGGGGTCCTTACATCCTCCTTGATAGCTCCCCACACCTGCTAGTTTTGCATGTCAAGGTCTTAGGATACATGAGAGGCCATCTCTGGTCTTCAGTGCTCCTTTGCAATGGTGGGAGACAGAGAGCTGGAAGGAGGCATCCACTGATGAGAAGTGAATGGGTTTGTACCAGGAAACCACCTTAACATTGCAGCAATGGACCTATGACCATTCATCAGGACAGCTAAGGCGTGAATGAGAAAGTTAGGAAATGGAGATTTTGCATTTTCTAGAAGGTTCTGGTGCACTGTGAAGGGGTAGAAAACATAGAAAATGTCCATATGTGGGAGTGCACCGACACATGCTTTCATACTTGAAAAACAGCATCTTTGGGAAAATAGCAATGAAACTAGAATTGTAGCATTTGGGAGAGGGGGGGTGATTTCCATGGCCACAAAACAGATACATCATTCCTAGAAAAGATATTCCATATTATTTGTGTTTTACTCTTCCTGAGGACAGAAGGAAAATGGTTTACTTGTTACCAACACAAGAAAAGTATTTTAAACGAGGTCTCTCAAAATATGACCAATGCTTCTTTCTCAGGTATACATTTATGGAAGGGTCTCTTCAGCAGTATGTTGAAACCACCCAGGTAACATCTCAAAGAGTTTGAATTTCTGGGTAAAAGAGATCTAGTGACCTAGAACACTCTGGAACTGATCATCTCAAATGAATGTACCCTTCAGAAATACTTACCTAAACTGTCTGTTCCATACCTATTTAACACTCCCTTCCTTACTTCTTGGGCAGCTGAAGGGCTATAGAGCTGCCCCATGGACTCTGTTTCATCCACCTTTGACCCAATTTCATAGACAAATGATGGTGGGAACCATCCTCTGTTCTCCACTGTCAGTCTCAGCATCCTTTTTCTCAGTCTCAAGAATGTTTCTGTTTGCGAATACTATAATTACCACAAGAGACTAAGTTGTGTAAACTGCCTTCAATAAACTTTTATGGTAAACAAAATTCCAACGTGATCATGCCTTGCTGATGACGTTCTGAGGAGGTCTGAGTATATGAGTGCAAGGCATGGATTATTGTCCAGGGAGTCGCTAAATTTAACCAGGAGCTTTAACTAGGGAGCTGATGTTTAAGGCACTGTGAGAAAGAGTTGAAACCATAGCAGATATCTAGGCTGAGACAATGGGGGAGTCTGTGTGTACCTTTCACTTTGTTTAACCACCCTCGCCCCCAGCCATTCCTCTCTACCTCCTACGCTTCTGTAGGGAGCTGCTCTCTAACTGCTGTGCACCAGGAGAAGGTGAACCATTTACACCCCTCAAGCATAGTGCAGCCAAAGAGGATCAAGCCAGATGATCAACGAATCTGAAACAGGACTCTTGCCTGAACCAAGGCTATTTGAGTGCCAAGCACTGCAGGAGAACACCATATTCTACATATCATCCTGTAGGACCCACTAATTAGACCTGCCACCTTGACAATAAATCAAGTTATGAAGCTACCTGATACTCTGTAGCTCTTTACAAGAAATGTGTGGGGTCTCAAAGCTTCCTTGTTACCAGCCAGTAAAAGGCTACTCGTTGGTATCTAACTTCTTTTTACAAGACTATGCCAAGCTTTCCAACTTTGATGTTGAACTATGTTAACAATGGCTGGCTTGGAAACTCCCTGTAGGGTTTGTAAGAAATTAATGTTAGCCCTCCTCTCAACAAAAAACTAGGGGCTTGCAAAACACACCATATGCTTGTCACTTTGCCAATGAATCAAGATGTTTTTGCAGCCTTCTGAGTCTAAATAATTAATGGTGATGTCTAAAGATTACCCCAAGGCTCAGGGAGTGAGGATGGGGTCTCCACGGTGTCCAACAAGACACAACCTCAACTCAACCCAATATTTCATGTGATGAATGGCCAGGCTTCATGACCACCCCCACAACCCCACTCATCACCATTGTTCATTTGTCGTCTGTTCCCATTCCTCCTGGTTCTTGCACAACTGGATTCTCTGTTTTGCTTCAAGCAAATACTATTGCTTTTTACCCATCCTCAGATACAGCACTTGCTCCGACTGACTCCAGCTTCTCCAGTGATTTTCTTTCTAACTGGTACACTTTAGTATTAGTTGCTTTGCTGTCGAGGGACTAGTTTCCTTTCAATACATTCTTGCCAAACAATTAATCTAAATCAATGAATCAAGCTGAATAAATCAATAGCCTGACTAATTTTGGTGATTATGGTCAACTTGGATTTTCTAAATATTTCAAAAGAACAGATATTAAGTTCTTATTCTGTAAATTAAGGTACATCCATGATCATTTTAAATAAATCTTGGCCTTATGAATTCTTAGGTAAAAGGAACTCTTCTTTAATTTTTATAATCTTTCATGAAATTAGTTTCTAGAGCTTAATGTGTATTGTTGATTTATTT
Organism: Rattus norvegicus; assembly: GCF_021556685.1. Taxonomy (NCBI): domain Eukaryota; kingdom Metazoa; phylum Chordata; class Mammalia; order Rodentia; family Muridae; genus Rattus; species Rattus norvegicus. Next base: position 80,856,704 of record NC_141537.1, on the reverse strand, counting down.
CTTCCCTCTCAGAAATATCAGAGTGAAGTGCTATCCAGTCCTCAACAGAATCGCCCACTTTTCTTGTTCGTGTTTTTGTTTGTTTGCTTGCTTGCTTGCTTGCTTGCTTGTTTGTAGACATGGTCTCACACTGTAACCTAAGCTGGCCAGGAACTTACTGTGAAGTCCAAGATATGCTGGGACTCCTGGCAAACTCCACATCCTGAATTCTGGCATTACAGGTGTCCCCCACCATGTCTTAGTCAGGGTCTCTATTCCTGCACAAACATCAGGACCAAGAAACAAATTAGGGAGGAAAGGGTTTATTCAGCTTACACTTCCACATGCTGTTCATCACCAAAGGAAGTCAGGACTGGAACTCAAGCAGGTCAGGAAGCAGGAACTGATGCAGAGGCCATGGAGGGATGTTACTTCCTGGCTTGCTTTCTTATAGAACCCAGAACCACCAGCCCAGGGACAGCACCACCCACAATGGGCTGGACCCTCCACCCTTGATCACCAGTTGAGAAAATGCCTTACAGCTGGATCTCATGGAGGCATTTCCTCAACTAGTGCGCCTTTCTCTGTGATAAGTCCAGCTTGTGTCAAGTTGGCACACAAAATCAACCAGTACAACGTCCAACTTACTTTTGATTGTTGATTTATCCTTAACTTAATAAAACATTTAACTTAGGTGTAGTGATGCTTGCCCATAGCTGCTCCAGCTACGGGGAGAGTGGGACAGGAAGATCACCTGAGCACAGACGTTCTTGGCCAACCTGAGCAACACAGTGAGAATCCTGCTTCAAAACAAAACAAAGAATAGACTTTAAATAATATTAAATCTTTTCTCATATGTAAGACTCCCCCCACCCCCACCACCTAGTTCCAGTCACCTTTCTCCATTATGACATGTTAACTGATGACCAGAGCAATTTGGTTTATGTAGAGGATACTAAAGAGGGGTCCATTACAATAAGTAGTCCCTAATCCACCAGGTCTTTACAGGATAAAGCCCCATATTTCATTATTTCACTAGATTCCTCAATATGCATTTGTTTCTAGGTAAAGCTGAAATTGGGTTTGACTTTTTTTTTTTGGAAAGGTCAAGATTTTATTGTCTTCATAACAAAATCAGCTTAGAACTGGATCACTTGGCCCTTTCTCTTCTTGTCACCTCCCAGTTCAAAATGCTTGCATCTCTTAATAGCCAGCATCCTCTTAGATCTGCAGTTGGGCTCAACGCACTCCAGTCTCAGCACAATCTTCTTTGTAGTTTTAGCCTTTTTGTGGAAAAATGGGCTTAGTCTGTCCACCGTAGCCACTCTGTTTCCTGTCATAACACCGCTTTCCCTGGGCATACAAAGAATCCTTGCCCTTCTTGTACTGTGTCACCTTGTGGGGTTGGTGCTTCCCACATTTCTTGCAGAATGTCCGGTGGGTCTTAGGAACGTTCACCATGTTTGCAGGAGCACTATCAGCTTAGAAAAAGAGCTTGACATTATTTTAATGATTCTTCTCATCCTTACTTAGGCAGCAGAAAAGTGACAGTTGGAACTGGAGGCTCTGCAGCCTGTGGCTGGAGCTGGCAAAATAAGGCTACACAGCAGCACTGTAGTAGTTCTCACAGCCCTGGAGGCTGGGGAATCTAGACCAAAGGTCTGCTCATGGGGTCACAGAGGCACTCTTCTGTCTGGGACAAGGAGCACACTTGCAGGGGGGCATACTATACCATTCTGGACCTAAGACCTACTAACCTCCCCAAGGCTCCAGTCCAACATGTCACACTATGGGTGGCAGGAGTGGGTTTCAATAGAGAACACAAGCATTTGGTCTGAAGCCCTAGAGCTCCTGACTTCCCAGAGAGTTAGCCTTCACTAAAGGCTGAATTGGAGCACAGACCTTCCAAGATAGAATACTAAGGATGGGCAATGCAAGGGTCACATTTGGTAACAATGGCTCTAAAGCATTCTTCAGACTCAGATGCACTTAAGCTGCTAGTAAAGTAAAAGAAGAGCAGTGCTTGCTGATACGTGACTTAATCTATCATCGATGCCCATGAAAATAGGAAGCACCTCTAAGTCCTTGTTTTATTGATGTTACTAAAGACTAATAAAAACTGTGATATAATATATCGCTTCTTTTTTTCTACAACAAAAGCATTTCATATCATCCAAATAAACTTCTGGAGGCCATCATTACAAGGTTTGTTTCCATTTTGAAACTGTATTCTTAATAACATTTTCATAGTTTTGAATCATAACTAGAAAAATAGTCTAACTATTTGGAAAGTTATTAAAATGCCATAGCATTTTACTTTGCATAACATTGTATTCACTGCCTTTTATGAAGTCGAATAATTGGGAGAGAAGTCTGCAAAAGTTAGGTATCATCTTCTAGTTATTGAAGTATTTTGTATACTTGATACAAAAATTAGGAACTAACTTTCCCCACCTGCAAGGAGTCTGTAATCACAGATACACACACAAATCCCTATGAGGTCATTAAAAATGTGTCCACTGCCCCCCAGTGAACAGGATTCTTGAGGGGAGGGCAGTAATGGGGGGAGGATTGGGAGGGGAACACCCATATAGAATGGGAGAGGGAGGGATTAGGGGAATGTTGGCATGGAAACCGGGAAAGGGAATAACATTTGAAATGTAAATAAGAAATGCCCAATTTAATAAAAATGGGAAAAAAAGAAAAGAAAAAAACAAACAAAAAAATGTGTCCACTGAAGTACCAAGGAGAATGTGAGGTTTAGAATAGTCATGGGGGGTGGGTGATAGTTTTTTGAACATTGTAACAAAATCTATTTCTAATGAAGTTTTGTTAAAAATAATAATTCTACTCTCCTGAAAGCAACCAAGTATCACATATATGTATAAAACTGAAAGCAAAAGAAGCCTAACCATGATTCTGCTTATCACACTAAATTACATCATTTCTAATGGCATAGCATCACTGATGGTTTTCAGTAGGACTTAAAAAGTCTGGTTTTTTTTCCCTTAGGTCATCCCTAAAGTAGGGATTAAAGAAATGCCAGCTCATTTGAAATGAGATTAATGATAACATCCCACCTCATTTAAATGAATCTTCTGGATCATGGAAGTCTAGGGTCAACAATGGAATTTCTCCAAGGTAGAGCCCATGGTTGGTTAATATTTTACATGTTGAAAATGAAGACAACTGGGCTTCAACTAACACCCAATGAACCAGACCTTCTGCAATAGAAACACAGAATCTATGAGCATATATGTATGCTTGTAGTGTGTGTGAGTGTGTGTGTGTGTATGTGTGATGTGTATGTTTGTGTATGAGTGTGTGTATGTGAATGTGTGTGTGCATGTGTGTGTGCATGTGTGTGTGTGCATGAATGGGCTAGCAATTTTTAATCTCCCTAGATTATTTTTGTGCCTGCAAAGGCTGCAGAACTTACATGAGGTGCTCTGGAGGGTAATGAGGCAGCTGTTTCCCATTATTTAATCTGGCTCTTCTGCTGATGTCATTCTTCCCAAATCTTCTTAGAAAGGTAATTCCAAAGGCTACTTGGCTCCTCTCACAGGGTAGCTTTGCAGAGGGAGCCAGGAGTCTGGAGAGGCTCTAAGGATCTTGGATACCAAGAAATAGCATCCTGAAGCATGACTGGATTTGTATTTACTTCACGTTCCCCCTCTTGGTTCCATGTCAGTGATTTAAAAGTTGTGAAGAAATACATGACTACTGACTCCAGACAGCAAAATGTGTTTATTTTCTCAAGTAGTAGTAAAACAAACAACCCTACACCCACACAGTCTTGTTTTCCTTCCCCTGTGAACTGGTGTGTAGTGTAGGACATTTTCTAGCAACTCATCTGGTCAGGATCCTGGCCCAGATTCCATGTGCTTAAAACAGGGAAAGCCTACATAAGACTAATCTGTGCCCTAGACCTTGGGCAGCTTATCTCAGAAGGGAAACTGTGTCTTTGGCTTTTTAGAATGTAGACCATACTCTAGGAAGGAGGAGACAAATGTGATTATCCTGACCAGCTGACACAGCTCGTCTGAAGTTGAGTCCGTAGAGCTTGAGTCAAGACTCTTTCTATCCATACCCACCCCATCCTTTTCCTTCCAAACCCTAGTCCATCAACGCATGTCAGAACATGTCTGACAGGCAGGCTGGCTGATCTATGGTTCTTAGTTGTATTCTTTGACTTTTCCTACTTGAAATGTCAGTTTAGAAAGGTTAGGGTGATGAGCACCTCCCCATAAAGAGAATCGAAGCATTCTTGGGCATCTGTTGGAATCAAGTGTAGAAGTGAACTTAAGAACACTTGTAGAGACAGCCACACTCATTGCCTGTCCCCATGTCCAGCCAAGAAAGCAGACTCTAGACTTCTGCTCAAAAAGTCACCCAGCATAGGGTCTGAGACACCTTGGAGACCTTCTCGAGCACACGTCTTCTTCATGTCTTTCACTGAGGACACCTCAGTGATGCTAACTACTAGTTCCTCCTCTACCAGGCTACTGTCTTTCTGCCCAAAGAAAGCTTTGGCAAGCACTGACAGAGTTGGAAAGGTTGAATAAAATGCAGACTATTAGAATACTGTTTATTCTACTGACCGGTTCAGCAGTTCATTTTTCAAGCCTGAGAAAGGATAAGACCTCTTTCTCTGGGGAAGATGTGAGCAAAGTTAATTTTGGAAAAATGTGGCTGTGAGGATAAGAAGGTAAAGTACATTTCTGACAGCTTCTGGAGGCTAGAGGGAGAAACACCCAGAGATTCTGAAGTCTTCTGAGTCACAGAGTCAGCAAGTCACCCCAAGGGATCAAACATTAGACAGGCTTGACACAGACAGGAGCCCAGCTTGGGTTCATCTGGGCCTCTGAAACAAGATGAAGGTCATAATAAGATATGCAACACTTTCTAGTGCCTGTTGGAAGCTAAGATGTGTCCTCTGTGGGGGAACATAACAAAGTCTCAGATCTCAAATTATTGCCACGAGCAATTTTAATGCATATTATTTGGTACATAATTGAAATTAACTAGGCATTCAAAGAAATAGAATCACATAAACAAAAACTAGAAGGCATAATAGATGACAGGAAAATAGAAATTCTGGTGTCATTATTAGACAAATACTCTTCTACATTTGAAAAAGGAATAGTGATGAGTGTTTGAATAGAGAACTGAAACCCCTTTAAAAGACATTTATTTGGTGCCTAATGGCATTGAACATGCTCTAATTGGTTTATTTGTCAGCTATGTTTTCATGTTTTGATTCGTTATATAACTTTTAAAATTAGAGTTATTTTGTGATACCTAACTAGAAATATGTATTATGGATATTTTCTTGCAACCTATAATTTATCTTTTCTTTTATTGATAGTGTCCTTTCTTTTTAAACTTTCATGGAATTTGCTCTTTGACAGTTTCACACGTATATAAAGTGTATGCTGATGACTATACCTCCACTCTAATCTCTCTCCACCTTTATTACCATCTCCTCTATGAGTCCTCTTTCTCACACTCGTGGCTTCTTGTTCTTGTCACTGTTGCAGTTATTTCATGAGCCACTAAGTTTAATCAAGATCATCTGTATGGTCATGAGTGGGAACTATTTACTGGAGTCTGGTAGGCTCACTGTTGGACACACAACTAAAGACAATGACCCTCTAGCAAAATTCTATCAGGAGGCTTATGGCCCTGTAAGCTCCTCCCCAATCCATGATTGACTGTTGGATAGGCCCAGTCTTCTATAGGTCCATGCAGTCTACGGCCATACCACCCTGAACGCGCCCGATCTCGTCTATAGGTCCATGCAGGCATTGACAGCTGCTCTGAGACACTGACTGCGTTGGCTGTTCAATGCCCAGGAGAAAGCATTTCACAGCCCTTCTTCCTGTCCTCAGGCTCAGTACTAGGTACAGAGTTCAGGCTGTGGGGTCAGATTTGAGTCGAAATAGGTAGGAAAGCAAAAAGCAGGACTGGGTTCAGAAAGGCCAGATGGACAGATGGACAGCAGGTCCAGATGGGTGAGCAGGAGAAGTAGATGGTGGTTCAACTTGTCTGCAGGGAACAAGAAAAGTTAAAGTTCCTGGGCCAGTCAGTTCTCCGTTCTCCTCTTAGTACACACACACACACACACACACACACACACACACACACACACCACACACACACACTGCAGTTCTGTGGAGACTGGCCATCACAGTGCTAGATGCCCATCTCTTTATGACATCCTGGTGAAGAGTCTGTACTCTTCCCTTAGTCTGATATGTCTGATACATTCTCAAACCTAGTTTTCCTGATATGACTTTAGTACACCCATGTGGTCCTAGAATCTTGATTTATGCTGGCAAATTTCTAATATGGAACCCTTTCTATTCTCTTTTATCAAACTGTGCCATGTGAGTGGTGCCAGACATATCATGCCACCCAGGTACAGAATCACTCCCCATTCTCAAAATGGAGTTAAAAACTACTTACACAGAGAGTCTTACAGGGCATGGTACAGTCTGAAAGAAAGAAAAACCAAACCAAAGCACTGTTTTATGCACTACAGAATAACTTAGCACAGACTGTCATGTCTCAGTAGTCCCAGCTCTGTAGGTCAGACATTTGGATACATTATGGCTGAGTTCTCTCCTTGGATCTCAGAGAATGAAATCAGGGTTAAACTGAGCTGAGTTCTCATCTGAAAACTCCGTAAAGGAATCTGCCTCCAACCACTTCTAGATTGTTGGCAGAATCCAGCTCCTCTTAACTGCAGCCCAAAGTCTCTATTTCCTGCTATCAATCAATGGGTCAGGAGCCAGTCAGACTGCTGGGGAAACAGAAGGTCCTTCATGGTAGCTGAAGGTCAGCTTAGCAAGAGGATGTAGCAATCCTAAATATTTATGACTCTAGTAACAGAGCTTGAAACTTCATGATGCAAAAACTGGCTGAACTTCAAGAAATAGAGAAACCCAGTTATAGTCACAGATTGCTACAGCTCTCTGAACAGTTGTTAAAAACAAGAGTACATGCAACCAGTAAGGGTGGAAGACACTTGAACACCAGTGCCAGCCAACTCAGTATTGTTGATATTCAGGCAATATTCCACTCACTGGCAGGAGAACACACATGCTTTCTTAAGTGTACACAGACCATGGACCAAGGCCAGTTAATACATGAAAATATTTCAAGTCATACAATGTCTGTCCTCTGACCACCACAGATATTACTTAGAAATCAAAAGAAGAAATATATCTGGGAACATCTCTAAATATTGGGAACAAAATAATATAGTTCTAAATAGTTCATGAAGACAGAAGCAGCCCAGGGGTAAATTAAATGTAATTTGTCTTGGATGAGAATAGAAATACAACACAAGGGGCTGAGGAGACAGCGAAGAGGGAGAGCACTTGCCTGCCATGGGCAGAGTCCTGGGTTTGCTCTCCAGCGCCACAACAAATAAAAGAAACAAAGCCAGGCTTTGTGGAAGGGTCTAAAGAGGAATTTTGAAAGCTACAATAGTAGAGAATAGGCACCCGGAATAGGGAAATACTACCCTTGAAAGAACCACCAAAGACCTCAGTGTTCACCGTAAGAAAGGAGAGGGGTGGGGGGGGAGAGAAAAAAAGACAGAGAGAGAGAAGACGAAGAAGACAAAGAGAAGAAGGAGGAGGAGGAAGAGGAGGTGGAGGAGGAAGAGGTAGTGAAGGAGGAGGACAAGGTGGAGGAGAGGAGGAGGAGGAGGTGGTGGTGGTGGAAGAGAAGGAGGAGGAGGGGGACAGCAATAAATGTTGCTGTAAACAAAGCTGGTAGGAAAGTAAGATCAGAGCAGAAAACAGATGGAAACTAGAACTGGGTGTGTCTCCGTGGTAGAGTGCTTGCCTCTCTTTGTGAGAAAACTGGTCCCCTCTCCAAGGCTGCTTGGCGAGGGAGGGACAGAAACCAAATGAGAAGATCAGAGAAGATGCAAAGAATGAGGCTAAGGCCTGGGTGAGGTGCTACCAACACAAGCCTACAGCTACCAGCCAAGGGAGTTAGAAAATCCATAGGAAATGCGTGGAATTTTCAAATGGATTCCAACACTGCCCAAAATCACTCTAGAAAAAAATTCTTCACAGCTCTAATAGTAATAGTAATGATATGGAATTTGTAAGACAGCACCTTCCCATGAATTAAACTCTAGCCTTAGACGTTTTCACTAATGATACCACAAAACAATAAGGAAGAACTCATAGAAATTCCACCAAAAATCAAAGTAGGAAGGACAAGTGTCTACTTGTTTTTTGAGGCCAATGCTATCTGAAACCAAGACTTGCCAAAAACAATATAACAAACCGTATCGATGCCATTTCTCCCCGGGTTCAGGTATAGTTCTCCTGCTGCCGCTAAAAATCCAGGAATTGTTTTTGATTGTAAGAAAATAGATTCTGAGGGGCTGGTGAGCTGAGGCAGTGGGTCAAAGCACCTGTTGTGAAGACTCGCAGTCAACCCCCCAGAACCCACAAAGTGGACAGAGATGATCAGATCCTGCATGTTGCCCTCTGACCTCCATGAAGTAGCCCTACCATATGCATGCACACATGTGAGCACAGACACATAAATAAATAAAAACAAATAAATGTAAAAAAGAAAAAGTCTAGTTTCTGAGATTCATACAGGAAAAACTAAAGACTCTCATAAACACAGATATGGAAGGTCTTAGGAATGCTTTAGCAAAGTAAATCCAACAAAGGGGTAATACAACATGGCCAAGCGGGCTTCATTCCAAGGGTTTGCAAGGTTCTGAACAGGTACTCAATTGTTCCTGCAACATATCAGTTACTTTCTCCACTGACTTCTTCTGCATTTGTCTCCAGTCCACTGTCCAGAGCCATGTGGGATTATTTTGAATGCTCCATTCAGTTCCACTTGTCTGCCTTGATCCCAATGCTTTCCCTGTTATAAATTTCTATTTGTATTGTATCACACACCCAACTTTTAAAAAGTTGACCAGTAACATTCAAATCGATATAAATCTTCACATTCCTAGTCTCATAAACACCTGTGTGAGTGTCTCACCATGTGTATGAGGAATACTTACCATTCATTATTTTCAAAAACTCATAAAACTTGACTGGAAAGGAATACCCTCAAGATGCTGAAGGATTTACACTACAGAAAAGCCTGACAACTATTGCTTATTTATCATTGTCCTGGAGGCCCAAGCTGGTACAATAAGTTAGAAAATAAAGTGCACTGCAGCCCATGTAGAAGTCGCTCTTGACGGGTCACATGCTTATCTACATAGATAATCCTACAAAGTCCTCAAGGAACATGACCAAAGGGAACTGCATCTAAGACCAACATACAAAATTGAGTCATGTTTCTTTATATTAGCAATCAAAGGGCAGAAATTGAAAATTAAATATAATAATGGACTAAAGATGGAAGGGTGATTCCCACCAAGCCTGGAGATTCAACCCCTAGAACCCACAGCACAGAAGGAGCTAATCCTGCAAACTGTTCTCTGCCCTTCACATGCGTGCTGTAGTGTGCACGCGCGTGTGTGCACACACACACACACACACACGCACACACACCTGCACGTAATAATAAATAAAATGGGTTTATGGTGTTTTTAAGTAAATATGAATCCTATTTCGAATGCTATCCAAAAACATAAAGCATAAATCTAACAAATGGTGTGTAGGACTATGTCTCAAAAACCAGGAAATATTAGTGTGGAAATCGATAGAAATATGAGCAGGGGGTGTGGCTTAATGGTGGAGTGCGTGCCTAGAATTTACTAGGAAAATAATTTGAAAGGTCCTCTCTAAATGGAAAACGAAATTGTATTCGTGGGTCAGAAGACTCAGAGTTGATCTGATGCCCTATCTCCCGCAGTTCATCTGTAGATGCTTCACTATCCCTACTAAAATCCTAGAACTTTTTTGTTGTAAGACGGTAGATTCTAAAACTCATTTGAAAGAGCAATAAACAATATGGTTTGAGAAGAATTTCTTGTCGCTTCCAAGGACTCGTGTCAATTGGTGGAGCCTCGGGGTTTCTTCAGGATCAAGCTTCTGTTACTGGTTTGTGTTTGGTTGTTTGTCAAGTGGATTGGACTACAGATGCTAATTCATGTTTGTCGATAATTCATGTTTGGTGTTTTGCTAGTGAACTGGACTGCTGACAATGAAGATTGAAATCACCCCAGAGAACTATTTCTAACCACAACCCCCATTTCCCATTAACCTTTCTTTCCCCTACCTCTGGTGGGTGGTGGACTAGAAGGGGTTAAAGCATTAAAGAGCCATCATTAAAGTAGGTTTTGAAAGATCTAAACCTGTAGCCTGTGTTATTTTGAAACATTCCCAGGATCAAATTTATCTTTCTTTGTTTAATCCAAAATATACTTTTCCATACTCGTATCAATTTGTCTTATTTATGCTTACTGCATACATTAACATTCAATGGACTTTTTAAAAGTATTTTATGGATATTTTGATAATGTCATGTAATGTATTTTGATCATAATCCATACCCCAACCCTGTCTCCTCTTTTATTTTTTAAAACACTTACTAACTCCAATCTGTGATATATGTGGGGCCAGCCACTGGAGCATGGTCCATTTATGAGAAGCCACAGCCTTTAAGAGAACTGACTCTCCCTCCCCTGGAAGCCATCAACTGTCAACAGCTCCTTAGTTAAGAGTGGATGCTCAAGTCTATGTTCCCCTCTGATGGAGTGTTGAGTGGATTGATGTTGTACAGGTCTTATGCAGACTATCAGCCCATGAGCTCATGAATGCAGAGGTCCCACCATGTCCATGAGATACCGCTTTGCTCTGGTTCTCCACACCTTGGCCTCTAGTTCTTATCTAGCACCTGTTCTACGATGGTCCCTGAGCTTTGGGGAGGGGATCATAGATAGATGTCCCATTTGTGACTGACTATACTCTATAGACACTCTCTGCCCTTTGACCAACTCTGAGTTTCTGCATTACCCACATCTATACACACAGAGTTATCTGGTGAGGGGTGAAAGTGGCAGGTAGAGATATGAACTTAGCAGGAACTTTGTACTGTGTTCATCTGCAGGATAAGAGCAACAAGCTCCCCGTGGGGCTTGTGGACTCCCCAACCACAGTAAGCCAGACTTACAGAACTATCTGGTGAGCAGATGACATCCTAAGTGAATGTGTATTGTTGGCATGAGCATGGCCGTGTCAAGGTCTCCGTTGTCCCAGATCCATGAGAACGATGAAGGCTTCCCCTGTCATGTTTAGAGAATGGCAAAGCCTTCCACTGGTTTCTGTGTGGATTTTGAACAGTGTCCAGAAAGCACAGCCTGCACCTTCCTCTTCCCAGATGAAAACAGCTGGAGACTGCTTTGCTACAGAAACCTATCACCAAGACTCGATAACCCTCCCCCTCGTGCTGTACATTATAAATGCAATAGCTTCTGGGTTGCACAGTGGGTACCCTACATCGGAGTGGGCACAGCCCACCCACTCTCAGCTCCGCTCCGTGTGCACCTGCTGTTTCTTCAGAGCTGGCATTTCTTCCTTCCTCAGTTGCCCCAGTCATGTTTCCAGGACCCAGCCATGCAGGACATGACAGTACCAGGTCTGTGTTTCCTGTAAAGGCCTTAAAAAAGCTTTCTTGCTGGAGCTGTTTTATACAACTGGCACTAATCACACACCAGCACTTGAGTCATCCCTGGATAATGCTATCAAGTCAATATGTCTGTTTCTTTGAAAAGAACTATGAAAAAAGATATTGATACTTTAAAAAAAAAAGAAAAGAAAAGAAACTGTCTCTCAGCCAGCCTTCACAAACATATCTGGGTTGCTGAACTTGTATTGTTTTGGAGCTGTGGATGTCCCAGCTGTAGGGATCAGGGAGCACAGGAGCGCTGGCCGTGGGTGCTCAGTGAAGGCCAGACCTGATTAGGCTGGAGTTAACGAAGCACCTGAACTTTGAGGGACCTCAGGCTGTCTAGACTTTCCATAACCTTACCCTCCAGTTTTCAGGAAACTATTCGGCTTTTAATATTTCACAATAACTTATTTCATTTCTTTCTTCCCCACCCACTTAATACGGCCAGACTTGAAGAGATCAAGCATATTCCTTCAGAGCCATCCACACAAAACCCTGAGGACAGCCCTCGTGCAACTGGACAGCCAGAGAGCTTAGTAAATCTTCCACAGACAACAAAATCCATTTTGTAACTTCCTACATACGGCTGAGGAGGCGCCCACAACAAGCGTTCGCCAGTCCACAGACTGGGCATCTTCAGCAGACGTGGAAAGTTCCAGCACTCAACCCTTGCAGTGTCACAGAGGCTGCTCCTCCCGCTCACCCTCGAGATGGAATCAAAATTCTCTTATTCGGTCCGGTCCACCTCACACATTCTCCTTCGCTTTCTTTTCACAATGGTGGACGAACTTCCCACTTCTAACCTGGCTCCCCCTGGCCCCAGCACCTGGCTTGCCATAAGTGAGAATCAGCCAAGAACGAACTCAGCAGGAGGCCCTGTGCGAGAAAGGCAGGAGCCAAAACAGAAAAGTCTTCCCTTCCTCCCTCCCTCCCTCCCTCCCTCCCTCCCTCCCTCCCTCCCTCCCTCCCTCCCACTGCGACCAGCTCCACAGATGTCATGGGCTTCAGAGCCCCGACCCGCGGTGCCAGTCGAGGGTTTGGCTCTGCCGTGGAGCCTCCTCCGCGCTCTTGGCAATGGAGCCTTTTTGCTGTTCTTCCCCCTCCTTGTCCTCTGATGCCTGGCCCAGAGTTTGCTTGTCTTTCATCCAAAGATAAACTGCAAGTACCAAGAAGGCCAGACATCTGAATAGAGCATTGACCAAGAGACAGGAAAGATGGAGCTTAGAAATGGCCTCTGCTTGCCGTCTCCATCAGAGCTCCTTTGACTAGGTAACACGGTGCATGTGGACTCCTCGGGTCCTGGGCTGAAAAGACTTATGGGATGCTCAATTCCATCGTTCTCTCCCATTTCATCTTTGAGCTTTTCACACCATCCCAGGTCTCCTTACTCTCGTGATTGGCCCCAAAGTTACTGTCTCCCCTACGAAGCAGCGTAATTGAAGGCAGTGTTACTAGAATCACTTTCTAAGCCATTCACTAGAGGCACGAGGATTTTTATTTGAAATGAAGAGAAGCGGATGTGTGGGTCTGGAGGCAGAAATTCTGTCTCTGTTTCTGATACCTATGCTCCCGTCAAGGCATTAGACCGCTGGGCCGCTCTCTTGTCTGCTTCTGCTGCATACAAACATTAGAAAGAGACACTGCAATTTGCCTCTTAGGAGACAAAGATAGAAGACAAAATGATAAAGAACAGTGTTGTGGTTTTTGGTCTGTATTCATTTGGGAGACGTCCAGAAGAGGTCGTGAGAGACAGAAACGTTCACTTTGGTCACTGGAGAGGTCAGTCCAGCCTGGCACCAACCCAGGTTTGGGCCCAGTAAGCTGCTCAGCGGCTTTTGAAATGCAAAATGTGTGCGTTCTTTACAGAATAATACATGGGAGGAAACAACTCCCCAAACACAGGAGGAAGGGGGTGGCAGGGACGGGGAGAGAGCTCACAGAAGACAAACCAGAGCGCAGTGCCAGAAATGACAGCTGGCTCCCAAGCCAGGGAAAGTAAAGCACACTTCCGAGATACAGGAGAGCATGATTTCTTATCATCTGAGAACAACTGCTCTCCTACCCAAGAAATGAATGTAAATGGAGACCACCACTGCCACAAGTGCGTTCAGCACGCCACTCAGAAAAGCAAGCACAGAGGCGACACGAGGAGGTGCCACCGCGCTTTATGGATGTGCCTGTATCTGCAAAAGGCCTGAGAGGACATAAAGGATGCTTGTGAGCCTCATTTCCCCTGGCCCAGCAGGTGAGGCCCATGAAGCCAGAAGCACAAGCTAGACTGGACATTTTCTTTCTGACAGCATATGGGCCCTTCACCCAGCTGCTAGGAAAGGCTGCTGCAGTGCCAACAGACAGTCTGTCTTTCAACATGGAAAGCCCATTAAGATCCGTCATTGGTGGAAAGTACACTATCTTAAATACATAGTGTAACCTAAAATATGTACTGCCTGGTCATCAGTTTGGGACTTACATCTATTGCCTTCTAGAACGTTCCCTTAAGACATATTATCTCTATTCATTTATATTGGGGGAGTCTGAGACCCCCACACACATAACCACCACCACTCCTAATGGCAATGAGAATAGAAGAACTGAAGGTTGACATTGTACAAATATCCTCACACCAGAAAAGTGACATCACATTAACTTCTTTCTTATACTAGAGGTTGAACCCAGATCAACTGAGCTGTATCCTTTGGCCCTTCGTTTTAATTTATTCTATTAGTTTTCTTTGAGATAGGGTTGTGTCAAATTCGCAATCCTTCTGCATCTGCCTCTTGTGTAGCTAGGATTACAGGCATACTCTACTGCACCTGCCTACCACCAGATTAAATTTATAATGGCATCAGTACTTTACGGAAGAGTTTAATACATTAATCGAGTTAGGCCATTTTAAAGATTAGCTGAGATAGCTGTTGTCCTTCTCCAAAGAACTGAGTCATCTAATGCCTTGATATTAGACTTGGCCATAGACTATACATAGAAATGGCAAGCCGTGTGTCCTGCTGCCAGACTAGACTCTCTTCTCTCTGACAGGGGACCATGTCCAGCAGAGACGTCTTGAACTGGAGTCCCTCAAATGAAGATGGTGTGGCCCATTGGATGTTTGTTTTGCTTTTTCAGTTTGGTTTGTCATCCTGACAGTGATTTCCTGAGCTCTCTCCTTGTAATATAATCAATCATGCATAGCCCATGAGAATTAATTTATACCATCTTCCCCACACACAGGCTAAGAAGGGAGATACATTCACGCCTACCTTCCATGTATCAGGTGACAATTTTCTCCTTCCGGCTTCTTAGGGCAATTTCTTCACTACCTGCCTGCCCCTCCTTGATGCCAATCCTCTCAGGGGAACCAACTCGTGGAACTACAAGGGTAGAGTCCAGCAAACCAGTTCTGTTTTGACATTTTTCAATAGCAAGGTGTTTAACAGAGGACCTGAAGCTCCTGGAAGGTAAAGAAGACTCAGACCGGGAAGGCTGAGCATAAGAAACCTGAGGTCATGGGTCTCTCAGCTTCTGCAGCGTGAACACTCGGTCCTCAGGGCACCCGTACTGCAGCTGAGATGTTACACTTGCCATTCATCTCTTAACCCTTGGCTGTCTCCAGGCCGGAAGTGGAAGAGACAGTAAACCCCAGCTTCTCAAACTGTGGGTATCAACCTACATGTGGAATTTGTAACTGAAGGGGTTGGGGTGCAAAACACTCAGCAACAGTAAAAAATTTTCAAACTCTCAAAAACCAAAACTCAATCCAAAATAAAACGAATACTGTGTGTTCCGGCAGCGCTCACCCATCTTGCCCTGTGCAGAGGGGGCAGAACAGGGTCTTCTCCCAAGTTTGCCACTAGAGTCCACCCTCAAGGATTATAGATCTTCCCTAGACCTCACTTCTCCTAACATCAGGAACAGAGGGACTACATGAGTTCTGTGGCTTTGAAACTTACTTGAGGCTGTGTGGTCATTTCTTAACTGAAAGGCTGGAGGAGCCTCTTGCCCACAGCACAGAGGGAGTCAGCACGTGTCATAGCAGCTCCTGGGTCTATGAGGCACAGTTCAAAACCGCCTGAAACTGTCTGTAAAATATTCCCTCCACTCCTAAAGTCACATGACTCTAATCATTTTTCAGGCTTTGACTCTGCCCGAGGGAATGCCAAATACTCATCTTTTAAGAAAGAAAAGAAAACTCAGTGCTCTGGGGACAATTAATGGTTGCAGACACAGCTAATGAAAAAGTGACGAGGTCTGTTAAAAGTGAGACAGCTTCGACGTTTTGAGAGCACTCTAATCTTTGACTTAAAACTTGCTCTGCAAATGACTTAATGCTCCAATATGTCTTTACTCCAATGGTACTCTGCTAGTTGGACTGAGGCCGCAGAAGAATGCCCACAAGCACAGTAAAACGCAAAGTGAACAGGTGTCTCCATGGGGACAGCAATTAGACTTAACCAGAACCTGTTGACATGGTCGTAGGGGGACATAAAACCAACTTTATTTCCAAAGAGGGAGAGAATGTCATAGCATTTACCAGACCTGGCTCCGTTAAGTAGAAAGCCAGCCATGGTTGGGGACCATTTGGCATAATGTAAGAGGCAGTTAGTGCAAGAAAGCAGAGAGAACAAGATGCATTATTGCTACAACTTTCTTTACAACCATCTTGTTGCCTGGGCTCCCATTGAGGTCCCATGCTTCCCTTTCCACACTATAATGGCTTTATTATTTGGGTTACATCAAGGCAGACCATGAAACCTGAGTGAAATGGCCCATCGAGATGACAGCAAGTAGGTCAGGGATGTCTACAGTTTTGGCGTGCACTACCTAAAGCTTTGAAATTTTACTTGGGGTTGTTATTTCTATGATGAAGCCTCAGGACTGGAAGAAACTTGGAAAGGAACAGGTTTATTTGCCTCACATATCCCAAATTACAGTTTATTAAGGAAAGCCAAGGCAGGAATTCTAACTGGGCAGAAATCCGGAGGTCAGGGCTGATGCAGAGGCCATGGAAGGGTGCTGCTTACTGACTTGCTCCCCAATGACTTAACGCAGACTTTTTTCTTATAGAACACAGGACAACCGGCCCAGCATGATTACACCTACAATGAGATGACCCTCCTCCATCAATCACTAATTAATATATAATATAATATATAAAATAATCATATATATTCATACACTTGGATATTAAAAGCTTCAGAATTTGGGTTCTGATTCTTGCCAACAATGGCCCTTATGTGATGATAAACTTTAGGGTGTACATAAAGGGGGCTCCTTATCTGGAAACTCCTAGTGCAGATACAAAACCTTTGGCCTTGAGTTTGGCCTATAGTAGACCGTCTTGTATATAAACACTGCTCTCCTCCTGCCCTTTCCCTGGTACATTCCATGAGCTTGTATCTCATAGGCAGTCGTTAGCTATTGTTGCTCTTTTGACAAATTTAATAACAGTACCTGAAGTAGAGAGAAGAAAGCTTACTGCCTTGGAAGGTAAGTATATGCTCACTCTCTCCTCCTGTTCTAAGATCTGCACTCTGCAAGATGCCAGGGGTTTATGCTTGAAAGACTTTCTGTTGACCACTGAAAATGTTGCTGAAGCCATCTAGCTTCCAAACCTAAGTTGGTCTATGTTTATGGAGGGCTGGTAATCCAATACTATTAGTGATTATGGTGAGTGAAGACTAACAACAAGTGGTTGTCTAAGTCTCTCCTCCTTTTCTGGTGGAATACTGTATTGGTAAAACACAAGGTTTCTAAACAAAATCCTATGAGCAATGTTCGAGAAATAAGACTCCAACTCAGAATTTCCATAATCTCAGTTTGGGGTCCTCTAGGGAGAGAGCCCTCAGTTCAGGTCCAGGAAGCTCAGAGATTTCCCTCCGCAAGACTCTAATTATCAAAGAATCTTGGAAAAGTAGGACTTTTGCCCAGAGGCATTGCTGTGGTTTGAATGTGTCGTTCCCTAGTCTAGAGTTGTCAGTGAGAAATGAGACCTGTGGCAGGTGACCGGGCCAGCAAGGCCCCTCTAAAGTTAAAGGGATCAAACCCCATATAGAAAAAGGTGGTTTGTCCTAGCTCTTCTTTCTGCCTTCTGCCATGTGAGGGCACAGCAAGAAGGCCTTCACCAGACTTTGCTCTTGGACTTCCAGTCTCCAGAACTGTGAGGAATACCCTCTATTACTGACACATTGTCCAGCCTCGGGTCTTTTGTCATAGCAGTACAGATTTAAGTCCTGGTACAATGCTCACAGATGACTTTGGAGAATAGAACCTATTCCCTAAAACCTTGGTTACTTTTGTTTGAATGATTCAGACAAGTTATTAACACCCTCTATACATTGTTGACATTTAGAATACAAAGTGAGGGGCTGGAGAGATGGCTCAGTGGCTAAGAACACCCGACTACTCTTCCAGAGGTCCTGAGTTCAATTCCCAGCAACCACATGGTGGCTCACAACCATCTGTAAAGAGATCGATTCCCTCTTCTGGTGTATCTAAAAACAGCTACAGTGTACTTATATATAATAAATGAATAAATCTTTAAAAAAAGAATACAAAGTGAGAAGCACTGAGCAGGTCTAAACTCTTCATTCTGTATGAGACTAAAAGATGTGACTAGGGGCTGGGGATTTAGCTCAGTGGTAGAGCGCTTACCTAGGAAGCGCAAGGCCCTGGGTTCGGTCCCCAGCTCCGAAAAAAAGGACCAAAAATAAAAAAAAATACAATAAAAAAAAAAGATGTGACTAGAAACAAAATCCAAGTTTCCCAAGTAGCCTGTGTCCTTCTCTCCCAAGGCACACATGTGGACAAGCACAGATATTCCCAGAACTGATGTCTCTGTTCTGCTCTTTTCCCATAGCCTCTACGTCTCTCTGTCTCTGTCTTTCTCTGTCCCTCTCTGTCCCTCTCTCTGTCTCTGTCTCACTCCCTCCTTTCCTCCCTTCCCCTCCTGTGTGTGTGTGTGTGTGTGTGCCCTACGTAACAGAAGAACATTCCATTGATGTATACTGTTCCTCACTCCTAACAGTCAATAAGTCGATCATTTAAACATTCAATTCACAGAGCTAGGCATTGCTTACCACCAGGAGTGAGACTCAGGAGCTAGGTTGAGACAATTCACCCATACACTACTCCCCAAATGTCTACTGTTCTGGGAACTGTGTTGGGTACTGCAGACACGAAGATGAATCAGAGGCCACCCCATCTTCTAGCTGCTTGTGTAGCAGTGAGAGAAGCAGATCTGCAGCAGAGAGGTTCTGGAAAGTGATGGAGGATGTTGAAAGAAACAAATGTCTACCTGAGACCATCGGAGAGGGGAAAGCACGTTTTCAAGCAGTGATAATGTGAGTTCCTCTGAATAGCCACCAAACACAGAAGTAGCTCAGATTTCAACAGAGCCGCAACCCAGATCCTATAGAAAGAACTAGGGGAAAAGCCAACTCTGTGCTCGTGAATATTCGCATCCCACACCCAAGAGGGGCTTGCCTGATTGTGTTTTCTCAAAGCAAATGCCAACATTGGTTTTCATCCCCTGAGCACACACCAGTCTAGTAGGAGGAAGCCAGTTCAGCATTAAAAATTGACCACTAATAGTTAGAGGGCAGCTGAGCCACAAGCCACAGGCAGATAACATGGTGGGATGTAGTATTATTTATAGCCAGGGGTCAATTGTCCCAGCCTACCCTGCCGCCTGGCTGCCGTCCCTGCTGAGGCTGCGGTCTGTTACAAGTCTTAATAGACCCCCTTTTACGAATGTGCAGTAGAGGCATAAGCAAGGCCGTGTGGAATCTAGAGACCTGTGCAAACTAACACCACTCAGAATGCAGTAGTTAGATCATTTTCAAGGAAGTAAAACCCAAAATTTGCTTTTGGCTTTGCAAACCATCTTCTTGCCAGCAACTACCCACTGCAAAGGCTCTCTGAGGCCCATAAAGGGATGGGACTTTAAAGTGAGTTTCATGGAATAACTGAAATGCTTAAACTGTTGTTTATTTTCACCACAGAAGCTCTGATAAATAAAACGGAAGATGGTGCCGTTTTCATCCACTAGAACAAATCTTTACCGGAGAAGGGGGGACAAGGGAGAAAGAAACTAAAATGTCAGTTGCTGACACGTCATTCACCCGCTGCTCAGTAAATAAACATAACGTCTATTAGTTGTCATGGAAACACTCCTCCTGATTCTGAGCCTCAAAGCTCGACAATAAAGAAACCCTGATATTTGAAGCTCGACACAAACAACTCCTTTGGCATTTCTCATGAGCTCACCAGCTAGCATTTTCCCGCCCGGCTTCCTTCCTGGGACATGAATGCATTGGCTTCGGAGAAAGAGACATGTATCTTAGAAACCTATCAAACACATTTGAATGCGGTACCTTGGCCATCTCTGCTCCCGCCGCTCCTCCCCCCACCTCTCTCTTAACCTCTCTGCCTGAGAAGAATTTAAATGGCTTGTTTAGTCACTGCACATTGTGCTTCCTGTGCTCTGTGCTGCATAAAGGGATTGATTGAAGCATTTATAGTAACCGCGTGGGCAGGAGGGACCAGGTTTTCTGCTCAGCATGGGACGCTCTTAGATACATAACAAGCAGCCACAATCCAGGCAGTAGATGAGCGGGCTGGCATTGTCTCTTCTTCAGTAAAGAATTTTTCATGAGTATAGACTTGATGTGCATTCCCAACGCTCAATCAGAGAGCAGCTCGGATGTGTGGACAAAGATAAAGGATGCTTCAGGCTCCATCCCCCCAAGGTCTCAGAAATATCGCTCCGTAGTCAGATGACGTTCCTATGCAATTTTTTTCTTCTTAATTCATGGAATTCCTAGCCTGTCACAAATCAGGAATGGATGAGTTTAAAGGTTCCAACTGAGCATCCCTGTAGTGTCAGGGTCTCCATTGTTAACAATCAACTGGGAATTAACCCCACCTCACATCCGAAAGCAAGCAGCACTCAAAATAGTCAGCATTAAAGCCCCCGGGAGTTGCCAAGCTGGGCATAAATCAGAGCGATTTGAATTCCAGATTTCCTGGCATTTTTCTAATGACACCCCACACTCATACATCCTAACATCACACCGACCCCTCTCAGAGCTGAGGGCCTGAGTGGATTGCAGCAGCTGCC
This sequence comes from Rattus norvegicus, assembly GCF_021556685.1. Classification (NCBI taxonomy): domain Eukaryota; kingdom Metazoa; phylum Chordata; class Mammalia; order Rodentia; family Muridae; genus Rattus; species Rattus norvegicus. The sequence goes on along the minus strand of NC_141537.1, from coordinate 80,835,994 downwards.
GCTCCAAGTGTCAGACAAGTGGTGTCTGCCTCCCTCAGACCCCAGAGCAATTCCTTCTGAACACTTTGAGATGTTCCATTAAGTCTCCTGAAATGGGTGAAGGGCAGATTTTATTTATTTCGATATTCTAATAGGCCCTTTTCATCTTTGCATGGAACTATCTCTGGATTTTTCCAGACCTTATTAATTTATCTCCGAATACTCACGATGCTTACAATAGCCCACGATAAGGAAGTTATTGAAGAAAGGACACCAAATGGCATCTGAATAGATCGGGGCTGGTCTCAGCTTCTTAAAATGAACTCAGATACCCCTTGCATCAGAAAGCCAGAGTCACAAGACCCGCTGGGTTTCAGCCATCCTGAACCAGAAATCCCTGGGGAGATGTTTCCCAATAGGGAATCTGGGGAAACCATTCCTCGTGCCTGAAAGGGGAGCTCAGGAATGTGTACTGTGTAGCCACAGAGCCAGGCATGAGCAGAGACCAATTAACATTCGCTGCACTGATGTGGATGTACCACTTGTTATGTGTGTCTCCAGAGAAAAATAATCGTTCCCATTCATTGTCCTATGTTTTAGAATTTACATCTCAGTCACATTTGTCCCTTGCTTGGCAGTGCTCTCCCTTCCGGGAGCTGGTTTGAAGAGAGGTCTGCCTTTTCTCTTGAGAGCTCTATGGAGTGTGCCATCCACCTCCTCCTAGAGAAGCAAGATGTCATGAGGTCACAACATCATGGCTGGAGCTCGGAATTGGGACTCAGATTCTGCCCCACCCGCCAGGGCCTTGACTTCACCTCCTTCTATACCTCTGAGCAATAGCTTCTTTGCAGTTGGAATATTTGACACAATGTGTCACATAGGGTCAACCTCCTGGATCCTCTAATGCTGGCTCGCCATGGACTGACTGAGGAAGAACTGGTGCATGCTCTTGGATGGTTAAGAAACCTTTACAGAGGTCACAGAACATAAAAGTGAGAGGTGGTCGGATTCTAGCACATTTGGTTCCAGGTTGCATTTTTGCCCTGACCTAATCAAGTTTTCTATGATTTAAAACATGCCTGGTGAGGGCTGGTGTAATGGCTCAGCAGATAAAAGTGCTTGCTGCCAAGGGGAACCCAGTGACCCACATTTAATGCTTAGAACCCACAGCTGTAGGAGAGAACCAACTCCTGACACTCCTGTGTGAGGTCATAACAAATAAAATTTAAATGTGGACAACGAGAGTGACGTAAGTATGAGTAAACGACACTGATGTGCACATATGAACACATTGTAACAAAATCACTGTTTTGTACATTGACTTAAAATCAATTAGGTACAAATATGGCAGAGTCTTGACCACCGATGCCTCCACATCCCTTTACAAGGCACAGTATGAGCAGTCTGGTTCCACAGGAGACCTCAGGGTAAGAAAGGCAAGAAGGGGAGGCAGCTTTGAGGGAGCAAGAACAGACTGTCAAGGGGCTGGCATGGCTGCATGGTTTCCCTCCCCACATTTCCCTCAAATGTCATGTGCGTCCCTGCGCTGTTGCTCTCTTTTCAGACACTGTGGAAAGGGGGATTTAAACAGCCTAAGATGCTACTTCATTCCATATATCCCATCCTCATACATTTCATATAGAGCAGAAAGCAGTAGGAGAAGTGAAACGGAGTGTTGAGATGTGAGGGACATCACAGCGGGACCAGTCAGGCAGTCTGGAGTAACTCACCATCCTCCTGACTCATCTTTTATCTGGGCCTGCTTTGGGATCCACACTGAAGCCACCTTGGTTGCCGCTATCATGCAGGCCTCCAGGGATTGGTTATGAATTCTCTGGGGCCAGCCAGGTATGCAAACATCCCTATCGCCTCTCTGTGCAAGGCCCGAGTTTCATTTCTCTAGAAGTTTCCCTAGCAAACTAAGAAAAAACAGAGCCAATTTCTATCAAAGCATGGGAAACCTTTAAGTCCAGATGTCCTCAGCTAACCTTGCCTCACTTCTGAGTGTGATTTGCTTGGCACTGGTCCTGAAACCAACCTAGAACCTCATCAGACTCTCCCGTCTGGATTGGTTGCCTAATACATGCTCCATCTCTTAGCAAGGAGTCAAGTTGAATTCACCCCACTTTCAGGCCTGGTTGGAATATCAATCTTCCCAAACATCCTTCCAGAAGACTTCCTGGAGCGGTATGTGAATGCAGAGTGACTTTGCAGACAGGAGGTCTGAGTTAATTTTTTTTTCAGTTGTCACTGACCAGCTAGTGGCTTTGCACAAACTAGTTACCGTCCCTGAGCCTCAATGTCTTCCTGCTAAAAGCAGGTGACCATGTCAATTTCATGAGCTGTGTGACCAGATCAAAAGACACAAACCACATAGAACAGCCTCTTCTCTGAGTCAGAGGAATACAAAAGTCTCTACCTCCCCCAGCTCCACCCCAGCCAGCCATGCTTCCGTCCCCTCAGCATGTATTTGTATCCTGACTCTCTCTTCCTGGAGTGGCCTGGAGTGGACAGACAGAGTCCACAACTTCACCATGAAGGAAGTGTTCAGGATGGCTGGAAGAAAACCCAGTAGTTAGGACACCTGGGGAAGAGGCAGCAACTCAAAATGAGATGAAATAGCTCAAACTAGAGATTGGAAGAAAAAACCAACCACGGTATTAATGTGGAGTCTGAAGATCTTGACACAAATAGAACTGGAGAATGGAGGCCCAATCATGACAGGAAAGGAAGGAGCTGAGATACCTGGACTTATCTTGTCATGTCCTAGTTTTTAGAACATTGGGAAGTCATTTTGTTCATAAGTCAGTCTCTCTTCTTCTCTTCTCTTCTTTTCTCTTCTCTTCTCTTCTCTTCTCTTCTCTTCTCTCCTCTTCTCTTCTCTTTTTCTCCCCCCTTCCCCCTCTCATCCCTTATAAAATGGGGTTGATAATACAGTCTAATTAAATTAAAAACAATTATAAAATCTAGATAGTAACAGGATGGACCATTGTTCTGTAACACTTAAATCACTACTATAGCCATGAAGTCATTGCGGCGGCCATTTTGGTTTTGTTTTGATTTTGTTTTGTTTAATTTTTAGATAGAAAGCCAGAATGAGCTACAGGAGGAAAGCAGTCACCTAGGAAAGACTTCCTGCTACATGGTTAGGATCTCTAAAGAAGTAGATCTCAAATGGTCTCACCAATCCCCAAAGGCATGGAAAGGACTAAAGGACATTTTTGTCATCCCAATGAGTAGGGGTAATGTACTATTACACAGAGGGATCACTATTGTCAACATTATTTATTACATAACTAAAAATAGCTGGAAGAGGATTTGAATGCTCTCATGACAAAGAAATGATAAATGATTAAGATGCTGGATAACCTAAAAATCCTAAACATAAATATCCTAAAATGATTATTCCTCAATGTAAAACCATACCAAAAAAATCACACTGTAGCCACAAGGATAAATACCTATCACTGATTAAAACATACAAAATGGTTAGATAGTAGTATTGACATTAGAGGATGGGAACCAGAGGGGTGTGTGTGTGTGTGTGTGTGTCTGTATGTATCTGTGTGTATGTGTATTTCTCTGTATGTGTCTCTACATGTGTGTCTGTTTGTGTGTGTGTATGTGTGTGTATGTCTCTATATGTGTCTGTGTGTGTGCATGTGTCTGTGAATGTGTGTGTATGTGCATGTGTGTGTATCTGTGTGTGTATGTGTATTTCTCTGTATGTGTCTCTGCACGTGTGTCTGTGCATGTCTCTGTGTGTGTGTATGTGTATGTATGTCTCTATACGTGTCTGTGTGTGTGCATGTGTCTGTGAATGTGTGTGTATGTGTCTGTGTATGTGCATGTGTCTGTGTATGTGTGTGTATCTGTGTGTATGTATATTTCTCTGTATGTGTCTCTGAATGTGTGTCTGTGTGTGCATGTGTGTGTGTGTCTGTGTGTGTGTCTGTGTGTATCTGTGTGTGTATGTTTCTGTATGTGCCTCTGTGTGTGCATGTGTGTATGTGTCTATGTGTATGTCTCTGTGTGTGTGTGTGTGTGTGTGTGTGTGTGTGTGTGTGTGCAGTCGGTAGATGGCAAACACTGCAAGAACTTGTAGAGCAAATGTGCCTCCGAATATTCAAGGAGAACACTCTCTCTGAGAGTGAGTGAAGGCCACCAGAGGTTCACCAGGCCCTCTCAGGAGTGAGTCAGGGTCAATGGCATTTTCACAACAGCTCCCTGGTGTTATTTTCCTTTGCAACTGAAAAGGAAAGGCCAAGGGAACTGTTGGGTGAGAGGATTGCAGTGGCATCGGTGTGGCAGCCACTGCCCAGTCGTGCGCTTTTACTGCACTGCATCTCAACTGCACAGACAGACACACAACTCCAGCTTCACCCAAAAACATCCTACAGGAAGCAACAAAATATCAACTACATTAAGTCCCAGCTCTGTGGCACACACCTAGAGCCACTGGCAGATTGGCCACAATTACTCAATTTATTCCGATGAACATCTTGCAAATCATGTCTTCAAAAGCATGTTTTTTCCATTTCCAAGGAAGTGACTGATTGCACTGGCAATAATGAAACTCAAGCATTCTAGCAAAAACCAAAAAAACAAAACAAAAAAAATGGAGAAAAACTTTAAGTACAGTCATGAGCTGATAGCATCTGAAGCACTGAAAGTCCTTTTTGACGAAATCAGTAGCAGTATCGACAAATGGCATATTGATATAGAGTGTGATATGTCAACATTGAGAAGCCCTGTGTGCTGTAGTGAGCCAGTTTATAAGTAACTACTGCATACGACAGAATCCTGCCACATGCAGGCAAGATAAACCAACGGACTTCCACGTCTCAGCACAGTGCCCACTGGAGACAATGCACCATGAGTTGTTGAGTTTTATGTGTTGTCAAAGAAAAATATCCGGGGTTAGGGATTTAGCTCAGTGGTAGAGCGCTTGCCTAGCAAGCGCAAGGCCCTGGGTTCGGTTTTTAGATGATGTAATTATTTTTAATACAAATTTTATGGTAACTTAAGAAGTTATGGACTTACGGAGTCGTTTTTAAGTAAAAAAAAAGTGTTATGTTTAGTTTTAACTTCAGATCAATAGGTATAAGCTGCACATGCTGATGTTATTAGAGACCCGCAATACTTCCTAAGAGCATAAAGAGATTCTGAGACCAAAAGGCATGAGAAATTTTTCCTGATTTAAGAAAAAACATCTAATGTTCTAACAGGAAGACCTAACTCTATTTTACAGAGAACATTAGCATGTCCTACTGTACGTGGACTTCCAGAAATGCAATGGAGGGTGAAGTGATGGTAGATGGTAGGTTTCTCAGTTTAAAACGTGGCCAAGTGCCAGTGATCACTCCACGAACACACACCAACCCCAGCCATGATAGTACAGGCCACGGTGGTAGCCAGGCTCACCCGTCCTTCCTGCACGGGTCTCAGCCCTGAGGTTCAATGGATACAGTGTAAGCATCCCACTGTCTCAGCCCTGAGATTCAATGGATACAGAGTAAGCATCCCACTGTCTCAGCCCTGAGGTTCAATGGATACAGTGTAAGCATCCCACTGTCTCAGCCCTGAGGTTCAATGGATACAGTGTAAGCATCCCACTGTCTCAGCCCTGAGGTTCAATGGATACAGTGTAAGCATCCCACTGTCTCAGCCCTGAGGTTCAACGGATACAGTGTAAGCATCCCACTGTCTCAGCCCTGAGGTTCAATGGATACAGTGTAAGCATCCCACTGTCTCAGCCCTGAGGTTCAATGGACACAGTGTAAGCATCCCACTGTCTCAGCCCTGAGGTTCAATGGACACAGTGTAAGCATCCCACTGTCTCAGCCCTGAGGTTCAATGGACACAGTGTAAGCATCCCACTGTCTCAGCCCTGAGGTTCAATGGACACAGTGTAAGCATCCCACTGTCTCAGCCCTGAGGTTCAATGGACACAGTGTAAGCATTCCACACTCCACTTAGCCTTCTACTTATGGTTGTGTGCAAGGGTGTGCAGACTAAAACACACACTGTATTATTTTCCTTTTTACGATTAAGCCATTGTGATGTTTTAATTATGTACCTAGATCATTTATATCAAAAGCCTCGTGATACTTACGAAATGGTCATTAGGTCTGAGAAGCGCTGTTTTAGCAGGAAGTGGGGGCTGCAACAAGAGTTCTGAGGTTAACTCATAGAGAGGTGGTGCCTGAAGCCATAGGAAGACTCAGCTTGTAAGAGGTCTGGTTTGTCGTGGCATACGTCAACAAGGAGGCAGCATGAATACCCACCATGGGGTAGAGGCAATGTCCACAGGTGAGTGCATCCCATGAATGCGTATCTTCTGCTTGCCTTCAGCTAGGACAATGCTTCTTTAGCTCTCACTCCTGTTTGCTCACCCTCACAGCCTTGTATCCTTTCCCTCTCTGGTGTGTCTTACCTGCTTTCTCAAATCAAAAACAAACAAACAAACAAACAAATAAATAAATAAATAAATAAAATAAAAAAACAAAAACAAAAAACAAAACCTTCAACCCATCTCTAAACCACACTTAACTGGCTGAGCTTTCCTGAACACGGGGTCTCATTGCACTTCAGCTTAATCTCTGTTACTTCTGCCTAAGCCTCTGAACTCAGAAAAGACAGGTGCTAAAAGGATAAAGGAGGATAAAAGTGTAGGAACACGCACTTGAAGTTGAGCTTCTGTCATTCTTGGCCTCTCCTAGTCTCTCCTAAAGTCATTGTTTCCTGCTGCCCATGAATTTTGAAACTCACTCAATTTCATTTTTTTTAAAATGGCTAACGGTGACAATCTCTTTACCCATGATTAAAATCCAGTTTTTTTGTTTATAGGGCTATCTATTGCTGAAATCTCTTCTTTAAAAAAAAACCAATAATTGCTTCTTCAGATAGTTCCCTTCTATCTGCCAGGAGTTGTCATTTTGGAATAAGGCCATTCAAACTTGCTCAAATCTGGGTGATAACTCAACCAAAATGAGGTCAATGTAAATGACTAGCCACGACGGGGGGAGATCTGCTAAATTAAATCCAGAGTAAGTAGCAACATATCATGTAGTGAGAGTTACACATGTCAAATGAAGGAGTGTTATGAGGATTAATGAGTCCGTTATTAAAAAATGCTTTGGGATTCTTGGATGAATGGCGATGCTGAAAGTGGGGGCAGGGCTGGCATTTACAGAATGCGGTTACATCAAGGCTTGTAACAGACTCTGGGGAAATATGGAGAGAGCAAAGTGGAAGAACCTAAGGCATGTCTTCCTTATTGACTGTGGTCTTTTGTTAATCTTAAAAAACAAAACAAAGCAAACAAAACAAAACTACATTCAGCAGCCCAAATACTTAATTCAGCAGAACACGTAGGCAGATGCAAAGTTCTACAAAGTAACATACGTTATAACATGCTGTTGTAGTCTATGACACAAATACCCAACCAATTCAGAACGAACATAGTCTGATTCTCCACTGTGGCTGTGTAATAACCTCATGTCAATGGAGAATGTCAAAATGTTCTCTCTCAGATGAAGTACAAATCTAGCCGGAGACAGTGGCGGAGCTCCAGGTTGGTCCCTACTAGGGTTGGACTGTGGGCATTGCCTGCTGTCTTTGTACTCACAGGTCTCAGTGAGGATCAAGGTGACAAAATTCCCTTCCCTTTTCCACCTGGCAGCATGTATAGTGAAGAGCACCCTCTCCTTTGAAACACAAAACCATGGTGAGGTTCCCACCGCCATGTTTGCAGCATCAAATCCCCTTCCTGGCTCTCCGACAGCATAGTTAGCAGTGTGCTGACATGGAGTCTCAGTTTGAATAACTATTTTGGGTTGCTCTGCTGGGGCCTACTGTAGAAGCTCAGTCTAAATTGATGGCATCCTGTGCAGTTTATTTCACAGTAGTGAGGACTTGCACCGTGTTATCTTTGGTGATCCAGAGAAATGACACCATCCACACTAAACATGTAGCTCCTCCTTATAGCATGCACACACGTGCGATTTTAAATGATTCAACACTACGAGAGTTACTTCGTGGCAGGCCAAAAGCGGTTTCAATACAAATTCCCACACTGACTACTGTTGGGACATGGGCTCTTGCAGCCCTAGCAAACTAGGTTCTGCTGCACATCTTCAGTAGGCCAGTTAGAGAGAAAATTAATAACCAAAAGGTGGGAAAGGGAAACTTGTTCAATGGGGCTACATTGGAAAGAGGAAAAATAAAGGGGATAGTGACACTTCAAGTGTTGACATGAGGCTTAGGCTTAAATAAAGGGCAACAAGGATGCACAATGAAGCAGCCCTAGCCAAGGTGTGGTCCCACCCATCACTGACACATCATAGCCTCAGGTTCAGTCTCTCCTGGGGAAAGGGACTTGAGATTCCTGAGGAAATTCAGTCTCGTGGGTTCACTGTTTGGGCAGTCACACAGTCAAAGGGCGGGGTATGGCCAGGGCAGTCGCACCGCTATGAAAGCAAGGGAGAGATGCGTAGTGACGACGCCAGAAAGGTTAAAGGTCTGTTTGATTGCGCTCATTCTTTTAACCCACAGCATTTTATAGTTCGGTTAAATGTGTTGCTATTAATAACTAGGCAAAATGATGATGTAAAGACCGTATACTTGCATCTCATACTGCATATACTGTAAAAACATCCAGTTTTAAGTAATCTAATAGGAATATGTAGACAAACTTGGCTCAATGGTACTACTTACAAGGCATTTGTCCTATAATTACCCAGCCCACCTCCCTCCAGGTGACCATAGTCACTGAGCTCTCTTGGGTCACCTCAGAGATTGTCATGGTTTACAGACGATAATATATTCTTTTCCTCAGGAAGCTTTGCCCACTCTATAGATTCTACTCTATTTTGGCTCTCCTTTTTGGACATATAGCAATATATTTTGAGATCGTTCTTCAGCAATAAACACAAACAGTTGCTTATACTGACCCCACATTTTTGCACACATATATAGGCCATCTGAATTCAACCACTAACACACATTCGATATCTAGCCAAGGAGTCATATTACGATACTATTTTAATGAACCTACTTGTGAATGAAACATTCTATACATGTGTAATATGCATATAGGGCAAATAGTTTGAAATGAAACTCTTGGATTAAATATCCTATACATCGAATTGTATTAGATATTGCTCGATTACCTTCTATACTTAGCCTCCCAACCACATGATGAATTTTTTAGAATTTATCTATCATTTAAGGGCTAGGAAGAAGTGAATGGCACAGAGGGGCTAGTAGAATCCTGTAAAGGCTTGTTCCTAGTGTTTCAGCCCCTTGAGGTCAGTCCCAGGAAGAAGGCCCAGAAAACGCAATTACGTAGACACTAGTAGACAGGTAAGTGGTATAGTTTAGTGCAGAACTAGGAAATAACCCTTGACTACAAGACAAAGCATAGAGTCAGCAACCTGGGGTAGTAGGCATGGAGGGGGTTGTGGCAAATATAAAATTGAGAATGTAAATTGCCCATCTTTGGTACACAGCCTATCCATTGTTGACACGGGAAAGCTGGAAACTGTGGATCATTGTCTCTTGGGCAGCAGTGGCTTCCATGAGAAGACGCCAATTTTGCCCAAAAAAACCCAAAACAAAACAAACAAACAAACAAACAAAAAACAAAAAAACCCCACCACATTGACTTCTGTTGTTTTGTGAAGCAAGGCAGTTCTTTTGTGAATATGTAGCCATTGGATCAAACTATCAAGCCCAGACTAATGTTCTTGGCTGGTCTTGAGAACAGGCTGATGGCTGAGACTGCCTTCTTGCCAGCAATCCATCTGACCACCACACGGGGAGAGCTGATCAGATGGTGCTTCTGCGGCCAGTCTATTCTGAATGTCCGAAGCTAACCCAAAGCCACACTAGGCACAGAATATTTAGATTCAGTTATTAGTTTAATAACCCAAGGAAATCAGATAATTATTAAGAGGCAGGGAAATGTTTATAGCCCATATACTTAAATAAACTATTATATATATTAGTACAGCATATACTACTAAGTAACATAATATTTACTTAATGAAACACCACGACTTGCAACTTACTGTCCCCGTTTGATTGTAAGACCTCACAATTCCAGAACTACTGTCTCCATTTTAAAAACAAGAGATTGACGCCAACATTCACAAATTCTGTCGCAATTAGTCAGCTAATAAACTGATGAAATAAAACCCCTGGTCCAAGCACATAAGGCTCTCAACCCCTCTCCCTGCTGATCTGAGAGGCTCAGATTACACACGGAAGTGAATGACACGGTTCACTCAGCACTCGCGCCATTAGCACGAATTCCCTTCTCCAAGCTGTCTCACTAAGTCAGTGGATAGCGGTGTTTATGACATGCAATTAAATCTTGGTCTTACATCCAAGCTATCTCTTCTAAATAGCATGTGATACCTTTTGGTACAAAGGATGGATTAGGTTTCAGCTCTGGGAATGGTACGTTTGTAGTGCTGACGTTTTCTACAAAACATATCTGATCACCCTGGGCATTGGGGCTGCTTCAACATTTACGCTCTACATTTATCATAGTGTGTTTGCTGCCTGTAATGCCTTTTTTTTTTTTTTGGTACCTGGATCATTAGAGAAACCACTAGACACTTTAAAAACCAAATTGAGTTTAAATACATTTCCTTGACACATCTGTTTTGTTAAATGTATCCCATGAAGCCAACATTAAAAGCAATGCCATTAAGAGGGCATAAGGTAAGCTCATTTAGTTGACCAAATTGTATAACACAATGAATTAATATGGTAATGTGCCTTTGGAGACCACAGCAGATAATAGAGGTGAACAGAGGAGCGGGAGCCCGGTTTTGGAAAAGCAAAGCCAATTCATCATTATGCTGTAACAATACAAGAGACCATTTCTCATCTCCCGCATGCCTCCCCCCAGTGCTGACCGCCTGGGTCCTACTTCCTGAACACCAACTTTGACCGATAAGACTCAGTTTCCACACGTCGCTGCATTTCTGATGCCTAGGGGGCTCTCTTGTTTATGTCTTGAAGCAAAGCAAACAAGGAAGATTTCAGTCATCGGTGAGAGCTGGAAGGGGTTTGGGAGAACTGGCCCTCACCCTTCAGAACAGTTAACAAAGCAGTCCTCAAGTAGACAGAAGGCACAGGGACGTACAGAAAGACTCCAGAAGATTCCAGCTGGCATTCTGTTTCAGCAAACATTACAAATCACATACTATGTAAACTGTCACTCGGTTCTTGGAACCCGTCCTTCTTTCCCTGGCTTGGGTTCTATTCTTATCCTGTCATAAAGAACCCAATGAACACCTATCATGCCTGGTCAGCAAGGCGGTACCCTTCCATTTCGGGGGCTGGGGGAAAGATAACATTGTTTTCTCTGAACTATAAAATTAAATATGCTCATTATAGAAAAATTTAGAAGACACAGACAAGCATGAGGGAGAAATCGTTCCTAATCCCAACTCTCAGAATACTATTAATGTTTTAATGTTTTTATTTTTATTTCATGTGCCATTAAATAGTTTTCCAAAATATAATCAAAGTTGCTGTGATACAATGACTTTAAAATATGTCTGAAGTTTGAGCATTTGGTTTCTGTATGATTATTATTAATTATTATCGATACACTTTACAATGATCATACATTTTGTAATGAGAAAGTTAAGAAAAAAAACACTTTGATATAAGCATTTCACTCGTTGGTTTCTTTCAGGAAAGATTTGTGAAATCGGGATTTCTGGGTCAAGAGGCATGACCCAACTACAGTGTTTTTCCATCAAACTCATTGGATACTGTTGAACCCCCTTTTTTCTGACCATCTCAGCAAGTTCTGATGCTGCCAACCGCTAGGCCTTCCCCAACCCTATTTCCTGCACTCTGTGGTGCCCAATTTTCCCAACCCCTTCTTCCTTATCTGCTTTGCAGCTCCTCTGGGACCTCTCCTCCTCTGTGGGATCATTGATGCTGCAGTTCCTGAGGCTTCCTTTTCTCTCGTCACTCTAAGCTCGTCTACACCCAGGGCTTCTCTTGCCACATCGAAACAGTGAGTCTATCCTCATCCACAGTCCCATCACTCAGAATCCTGAGGCAGGAGGATCAGGAATGACATCTAACCTGGGCTACATAGTAAGTTTAACTGATTCCAGTCTAGGCTGGATGGCAATGACTCTGTCTCAAAAACAAAACAAGTAAAGAGGGACAAGACAAAATAGAGTTCCTGTTACCTTTGTTTCGGGCTCCATTTTTAGGGTAGAAGATATGCATCCTAGACTTCTGGTTGGAGCCTCCCATCCCTATGTCCGTCGGAAACACTGTGTCTGCACCTATCCTGTGCTTACTATACCTTACTGCAGAAAAAGAGTAAATGTTGCAGCTAATTGTGTGCATCACACCCCTGCTCCTGATTTATCCGGACTGCCCTCTGAGTAATGCATTTAGTAAGATCTTGGATATTGTCCAAGACAGAGGTTTTAATGTGTTGCCTATACAAATGACGGTCTGCCCCGCTGATATCAGGACCACACCATTTGTTCTCCGGGTGTTAATCTTGATGGAACCTATGTCTCTCTGCTCTACCCATGCTTTCTGGTTTGGGTGTTAAAATTATTCTATTCATAATAAATACAATAAAGGCAACGAAGCCAAAGCTAAACAGTGAGACAGACAAAAATAACAGGACAACGCCTTATGAACCTTAACCAGTAACATATTGAAGGAAAATCAAGTTTATAATTTAGACAAATTTCCCCCATGAGTTAGAATCTGCAAAATTTTAGTCAATAAATGAGACTTGGAAAAAAGAAAGGTCTCTAACAGTTAATTCAGTGGTAAAGAATAGAACTTGTACATTTTCTTATGGGTCAAAATGATGGGCAGGGCATTAAAAGAAGCTCAACAGTGCCTTAAGTATTTATTTTAAAATAATTTCATCCAGGCAGTGGTAATCCATGCCTTTAATCCCTGCACTTGAAAGGCAGAGGCAGGCAAATCGTTGAGTTCAAGGCCAGCCTGGTCTACAGAGCAAGTTTCAGGATAGCAGGGCCACACAGAGAAATCCTGTCTCAAAAACCTAAATGATAATAACTATCATTATTATATTATACAATGAATATATACATCTTTATTGTATATATTATATATATAATAATTGTAATATACAGTAAATATTGTTAATATTAAATAACTATATTAACGTGAAATAAGAAACATTAAAATAAGAAATAAAATGCTTATTAAATATTATTAAAATAATAGGTAACAAATAAAATGATAATAATTATTATCATTTCAGAGAAATAAAGATGGAGGAAATGAAATCTTTTGAACTATTCTATGAAAACCTATTAAGAAAAAAGAACCAACTTCTCATCAGATTCTTCACGAAACAGAGGATAAAGTACTTCTTCCCTCTGAATGCCAGTGTGCTGAACATGACTCTTCTTTTCCTCTTCCTACTCAAGCTCTACACGGAGTGAGACAATCAAACCATACCCAGCGCTCATCCATAGGCTCACAGTAGGGCTGAGTCACAGGCCGTCCCAAAGGCAGGGCCAACCAGAGCATCATCCACACACTGCACAGTTCTCCTGCCCCTTTTTCTGTACCACACCTAAGCCTTTGCATGAAAGCAGCGAACCTTGGAAAATATCTATTACTGTTGTTCTCAATGAAGAGTCACAGAACTGTGAAACCAATGCCCACCTAGAGCTATCTGCAGAGTAAATAAATAATATAAATAGCACAAATAACATAAAATAAAAATAAAATACTCTTGTTGGTGCTACTAAATGATCAATAGTGTTTTCTCATTCTGGGGCCTCCTTCAAATACAGAGATTTAAAAATCCCAATTATAGCCATGCAGTGGGATTAAATGAAGTTGTTTTAGGATTAAATGACGTCTTCCAAGGCAAAATGGACAAGTCTGATGTTTGCACTTCACACCCAGTGAACAGGAAAGTGAAGCCGCTCCCAGGTTTACTTATTGACCTAAGAGCAATGCAGGCTCGAACATTCTTATTCCTGCTCACAAGTCAAGAGCTCTTTCTACTAGACTCATATCTAAGGAAAGTCCATTTGAACGTGGTCTCGTGGCTTTAAACAAACTTGTTTGAGACTATGTTGGTTTGGGTTGTTTGTTGTTTTGATCAGTGTTGTCTTAAATCCAAATATCCTAGAGAAGATGAAAAAAGAAAAACCCCCAGACCTTCAGAGAATAACTCTTAAGACACCTGACTTAACTGCCATGCTATTACAGAAACAGTGCAGTGTGGCTTATCTTTCTAAGGCACTTCTTGTTTGGGACAAGGACTCCAAAGTTGAATGAGTTTGTCTGTTCACACCTCTTGGTTATGGGGTGCCTTGGAGTCTATATTTCCACCTTTGTTTGAAGCGAGAAACCAAGTACTAGCAGGATAACGGAAGCAACTATCCAATAGCTGTCTTACCTGCTAGAAGGAGTGTGATTGGTGCTCTGCAGTCCCATTCTCTCCCGTTAGCTGAATTCAAAGTTCTTTTCCCTTTTTACTGTGCTCTACTTGAGCTCCCAACTCAAAGTTACCCTTGCATTTATAGTCAGGGGCAGTGAATTGAGAGGGAAAGGACTGTAAGCCTGGGTGGCTGACTCCTCCTGAGAAACAGTGCTCGCCTTGAAAACTCCTCATAGGCACCCATCGGTGCTCCCACTGGCCAAGTGGAGGACTTCCCACACGGCTGGTGGGAACTGAAGCTCAGAAAGACAGAGAAGGGACAGGCTCTTCTCTTCATCTTTGCCCACACTCAGCTACCCAGTCCTAAAAGCACCATGTCTTCTTCCCATCCCTCCCAGGGCACCTCTGCAGAATCGAGGATTGGGGGGGGGGGGTTCCTGTATCTTTCTGGTTTAACAAATTCCATTACATATAATTGTGTTATCCTTCCCTGCAACGAGAAAACAAAGTCCCCCCCCCCGTCTCTTATGGCGGCTGAACCATTGTTTCTTTCTCTGTTGATTTACAACTTTAATAATTCTCAGAGGAGTTCAGCATGGCCAACTGTCCCCCTCGATGCAGAGTGCATGTTTTTGTTCATATCTACCCATACAGACCAGAGAATGTCCCTTTTCTAATGGGTAGCCAGTTAATTGAAATCCATATCATTTTCTGTCATCAAAAAATTGTTACAATAGATAAAACTCCAATAAATGTTTTTTGGATTTTCACATAGTTGGAATGAGTTATTTATGAGCATAGATATGTAAATATAACTTTTGTTTTTTATATATCAGCATACATATTTCAAGTGTGTCTTAATAGCATGTATTTCCACACCTACTATTCTTCCTATGAAAATGGTTGTTCATGCCTCTTTATGGTATTTTTTCATATTGTTCAACAAAATTCAAAAGATGACAATGACTTAGATGACATATATTAACTTTTCTAAACAAAGGACATGCAGTAGGACAAATAGTGTCCTTAGAAACAATTTAACATCACTGACTCTGATATGTGAGTAGCTCAAAAAGGTTCAGTCCAGCTCTGCCTGAAATATAGAACTGTAGACAGTGCCACACACTTGTTCAGCCTCTCTCCACTTAAAACCAAAGATGGTCTGAGCTTTGTCATCTACTGCCTAAGGAATTTAAAGTCCTTCACCAAAAATAACTTTGCCAACCACCAGTCTTAGCTTGACATCTACCAGTAAGTATTGTTTTGGTTTTGTGGACATAAGCAATCATAATTTCCTAAAGCTATGTCATAAAAAGCAATGAATACCTAATATTTTATTTATATATAAACATATATTTATATACTATATATGGTGTGTTATACAATATGTAATCATATACTTTAATTACTATTTAATTATTTAAAATAAATTGCTTGTTAAAAATTTGTTCATATTAACATAAAAGCGTGACTTTTAAGGGAGATGGTTCAGTGGGTCAGGTGTTTACTACTTAAGCATGAAGACATGGGTTTGAATCTCTAGCCATCCATATCCTAATACCAGGTGGGCGTGATGCAATGCCAGTGTTTAAGAGAATACAGGTAAGCCAGGGAGCATGTTTCTCAACATGAAAAGCTGTTTGTGGCAGTGTGTGCTTCCACACTGTACACACAGATGTGCACACATACACATACTACATGCACATGCAAAAGGAAGGCATTCGTTGAGGCTGTAATAGTGTAATTGCTTTGTAATAACACAAAGTTGTGGGAAAGTTCTTTACCGTCACTTCTGTTCTAAAGTCCTTCCTTACTTAGAGACACTTTGACTACCTTTAACCATGATGATTAGCCTCTAAAATTTTAATTATTGGCTCTTACACAACATAAAGATGGAATAATACTGAAATCTCACATCATAGTAAATTATTGTAAGCCTTGAATAAATAAGCAGGCTACAGCGTTTAATGGTACATTGACTTGATGATACCAAAAGGCATGTAGATACAGATGTCCATTGTATTTAATGTGTGTATTCATATGTGTGTGAAAGTCTGAAGGTTCATGCCCACAGGAGATGTGCATGTGCACAGTATGTGTGCATGCATACAGAGGTCAGAGGTTGACATTGGGTATCTTCCTCAATTGCCCTTCATGTTATTTTTGGAGACAGTGTTTCTCTCTGAACCTGGAATTCATGGATTCAGCTAAACTGGTTAGCCAGTAAGGCCCCAGGATCCTCCTGTGTCTGCCTTCCCAGGGCTAGAAGACAGGCATGCACCGCCAAACCCAGATTTCACACGAATGCCAAGGATGAAACTCAGGTCCTAACGAAGCATTTGACTGAGAGTGCTATTCCCCTAGACCCCGATTAACGTATTCCTTCCCAGTCCTTCATGAAATAAATGCCCCTTTTCACTGTGTACTCCCCACTATTAGGTGGTATCTGAACAGGCTTCAAACCAGGGCAGCCAGCCACCATCAGCTGAAATTTCTAAAACCGTGAGTCAAAATGTTTTCGGTTGCTAAGGTCTTATCTCCGGTATTTGTTACAGTAATTATAAAGTAACACAACAGCTGAGCCAAATAACCAACTTAAACACAGAAGTGTCTTCCTGTTCCATAGGAGGCAAAAGTTAACCCTGCCTGCCTCCCGGCTCTAAAATACACAAAGAAATCGATATATTTTTGAAGCTCCTGAGGGAAAGTCAACCACTGGTTATAAATGTGTGGTGATTCAAGCTTTCACTTTCTTGCACGAGATTTGACCCCAAAATGTTAAGTAGAAATACGTGATGCTCCTTCTGAACAAATGAGATTTGCGCAAACAAAATTGTTTTATGTCCAAACTAAAGTCTATTTAATAAAAATCCTTTAATAAAGCTGTGGTCTAAACCCAGTCCAAAGCAATGACATATGATAAATGCCCTGCTTCTCGTGGGAGCATTATAGTCAGATCATAGAGATGAGCTAACACAATCCCCCACGGTTTTAATGTTTAAAATTTACATGGCGAAACTCCATGTTGTGGCTCAGAGCCACAGGGAAATCAATACACAAACACAAAGGAAGCACCATTGATTCCCTTACTTTGTATGGAGAGAATGCTGGCTGACTCTGCCCACACAGGACATGGGTGTCCGTGAGCACACACTCGGACAGAGATAAGTACACACTCAAGCTTATCCTGGGAACAGATTTCAAACTAAAGCTTAGAACAATGAACCAAATAATCCCTCCTCTCTTTATTTAATGGCTAAGACACTTATGTCTGAAGCACACGGCTGTTCAAACAGGTTTCGGGTTCATCCAGGAGAAAAACATTTGTTGAATCAGGACCACGGTATGAAATGTGTTGGTCTCCATCTTGAGGGCTGCAGGTCATTTACAGGAGACCAGAAACTGGACCGATCAGTGCTTCCAGGTTCCTGAAAGAAACCAGTGAGGATTTCCGCTGTGAGCCCAGAATTGCGGGAAACTCCCTGGAATTCTCCAAGCCATAAACCATTCTTAAGATGATTTCAACATTTCAAATATGTAGATACATCACTCATGACAGATATCTAAAGGACTGTTTAGTGAGTAGAAAGTCGGTGTTAACAAGACTCACGAAGAACTGTCGTCTGTAGAAAATGCAGGACCACTGATAAACTCCGGAATGTGCTACAGAGCAACCCGACTGTAGTCAGTCAGATCACTCGGCAAAGTTAGGAACACCACATAGTCCAAAAGTGTAACTGTCAACTGAAAGCTTTACCTTGCTCTCCAAACCCATTGTTTCCTGAAACGCTACTCATGGGATGCGATGCATACGGAGCTCTAAACACTGGGTTTTCAAGAATGAGTCACCACTAGCATTAGACAGGACAAGAGCGCATGCTCATAGTGGTCTCGGTCACGTGCAAAGTTAGCTCAGAGGTGAGGCCATTTTCCCTCTGTGCTCCTAAGCTGTTCCTAAAGCCATAGTGTCACCCCAGAATCCAGGCGTTAGCACTTCCTTCTCTTTCACATCATTTGATGCCAGGGGATTCTTCTAATCAGTCTCGTGACTGCTCTGGTTATTAGGCTCTAATTCTCATAGAATTTACTTTTTGTCCCCTTGTTCCTATTTCTTGACAGTTATTTTGGGGGGGTGATTTGTGTTGGTGGGGTTGGGGGGTGTTCTGAGAAATGTCAGGAAGAGTTCCCAGTTGTAAACACTAGACTTGACAGCAGAAAGGTTTTGGGAAAGCAATAGGATTTTGCATTATTTTCAAAAAATACCCAGCCAAGACTCTTGTCTCCTCACCACCAACTCACTGCCTTGCCCCATGTGGACACGATCTCTCCCCTTTCCCATTCCAAATGCCCCGGCTGCTGCTCGACCTGCATCTCGCTCACCCTTGCTCACACAAGTGACTGAAAGGAGGCTTGGACCAGAGCAGAGCCCTCAAACCAGGCTTAATGCAGCTTACCAGGTTCAGAGATTTCTTCGGGAGCTTCAAACACTGAGGTTCCATATCTACCTATTTAACTTCTGGGGAAAGCCAATCTTATTGCTAACCAGAAGATAGAAAAGGTTAAGACTTTCTGACTTGGATAATTCTGCCAGTTGTGTTGACTCCAGTAGGGCTAATCTACTGGGGCCTAAAAATCCAATATATGTAATCACATCACTTCCATGGCATGTCTCTGTTACAGTCAAGACATCCAGAAAAGGCCATCTAGCTGCACAGAATCTTTGCTTGTTGAGGTCGAGGTTCTCCTACACATGAGCTACCCAGGTCTCCCAAAGTCACTGTTCATTTCTTTGAATGTGGACTGATTCTTTCCAGCATATAATATTCTGGTTTACATGTAAAATGTTGCTAATAATTAAAGAAGTAAATTGAACTGAATTGTCCACTAACAACACAGAACCATGTACTTATTGAAAAATAACCTTTAGCTAACCAAACAGAATACAAAGGAAATATATCCTAGAGTGTTTGTTGCCTTTCGTCTGAATTATAAAGCACATTTGGTATCCTATAGAATATGTCTTTTGAAGGTTCTTGAGATTTATTTGAGTGGAAAAATACTTCCAGAATTTTAAAAATAATTTTGCATGTGCTTATTCTACAAATTTTTCAAATTGCAGGCTTAGCACTGTCAGAACAAATCTCATTTAAAAAAAAAACCCTATTTCCCATAGTGTAGAAAATGCACAGAGGACATTTGCAACAAGAAACAAGGCAGCTAACAGCCACGGTCATCAGGCCTCATGCCTTCGCTCTACACTCACTGCACGACCTGAGTAACTTGGGACGCCGGAGCTCCAAACTGGCAAATAATGTAGAGTATTCCTCCTCTGTACACTGGATTTCAGAACCACATTCCCTGAATAACCCAAGTCAAAAGCATCTTGTAAAACTAGCCATTTGGGGAATAAGGAAGATAAACCCATCTTTGTCCTCATTATTGTGACCAAATGCCTGAGAAGAAGCAACGTAAGTGGGGCAGGCATCCTACAGTTGGGACAGGCTATTCTAACAGAGAAATCATGGTGTGGAGGGCAAGGCAGTTTATCACACAGCATCATGGTCAGGAAGCAGAGAAAGATAAAGGCTCGGGTTCTGCTCTCTTCCATCTTATCACCCAGACTAATCTCTCAGCCCATCCGTGGTACTTCCCACATTCAGAATGAGTCTCCTCTCTTCATTAAAACCCTTCTAGACACATTTAGTAAAGTGTTCTTATGGTGATTAGCAAGCAAAGAGGGAGAAGATAGACCAATACTAACACCAAGGGCTGTAAAATCAAAAGCCCAGGGCCAGGAGTGGGATACCTCCAGTCTTCCCAAATTGTAAACAGTTAGCTCTAATAATTCCTAGTGTAGTAAGATATTCCCCTGGGTCCAGTGGTGGTAGGAGTGTTATGAAGTAACCAACCCATTTCTGATAGGCTTAAAGCCTACTACAAAAGACGAAATGGACACCTACTCCTGTAAACCTGGCCAAGAACCTATGGTTGAGGAAATCATACCCGAGGGGTCACCTAACACCATCAGAAAAGACAGATGTTTACACTGTGATTCATAAAGTAGCAAAATTACAGTTATGAAGTAGCAACAAAAATAATTTTATGGTGGGGGAGGTCACCACAACATGGGGAACTGTATTAAAAGGTTGCAGAACTAGGAAGGTTAAGAACCACTGGTTTTAAGAAAATCTAGTTTCAATAAACTACAGGATGCTGACTGAGTAGGTTGATGTAAAGTTAGCTTGAAAATAATATATTTTTAGAGTATCACAAAAATACTGGACCAGTTGTAATTGTTATGTTAATACAAGAGAGGAGATTTTTAAAACCTTGTCTTTAGTGGCGAGTTTACCATTAAAAATCCTGCTTGATTGAATGGTCAGCCCTACAAAGATAGAGAAAATGTAAAAAAAAAAAAAGGAAAGGAAGGAAGAAAAGATTAATACCACATTGCTACAGCATCATTTCTTACTGAGCAGATTAATGATTTTTCTCAGATGCTAACTGAAGAGTTTGAGAAAACTACTCAAGTATTCTCTTTGGGCTCAGGAAGCTGTAGAAACATGTGGAAAAGCGTCTGGATCTCAGTGTTACTTACATTTCCCAGTTGACTCTGGTAACTCATAACATTGTCTATTATTTTTATTCCTCGGTTAAAATAGGCATTGATCACAGAGAAAGGAAGAGTTTTCATCCTAAATGCAGTTTGGGACCCAATTATTCACCTACAACTAACGCAGGCCTTAAACGTAACAGATAGCTTGGTTCTAACTATACATTTATCTCTCACACACAAGCATGATTTTACTATAGCTGGAAGCATCATTTAAGCTTGCATCGTGTGTATGCATTTGTCTGCATCTTGGACTTATGAGTACAGTCTTACATTGATCCTATTCTGAAGCGTAACCAAAGTCATACGAGGTGACTTGCAGCAAAGATGTGAACCAGACACAGAAATGATCTATTGTCTTTAGATCTCATTTTCCCAACACGTTTGTGCAGACACAAAAGTTCACACCCTCCAAGGTCTGGATACACTTGAATTCAATTACGGTTGCCTTTAGCCAGCTAATTGGAAGAGATTATTTGATGATGTCATTGTCACACTTGTGACTAAACACACATGAGAGGACTCTGAGCAACGTGGCAGCCAGAGCCCTTGGTGCTGAAGCTCTGATGTGACCCGATGTTTCTAAGAAAGCTTCCCCTCTCATAGCGTCTAAATCACCAGCTCTTCATATGCTTCAGTCAGAGCCCATTGTTAGCAAGTTCCCAAAAGAGCATTCCTCAGCATCAGAGTTCCCTTGAGAGACCAAGTAGTTATGACTTAAAACTCAAAATACAAAGAAATGTGCAATTTGTACTAAAGTTCGGACACAGTATTTCTACAGATGAAGGTAAATCCAAGATTATAATAGCAATTCCTACAGTTGAGAGGCCAAAAGTGTACATGGAAGAGGGACTCTTCAGAGTCCACTAACAGTCTGACCTGTTTCCAGGAACAGCATTTTGGACAGGTCTAAATTCACCAGAGACTTAGGTTTAATTCATATTTATTAGAAACATGAGAAAAATTGCCAGTTAGAACAATGTGTGCTAGTGTTTAGAACAATGCGTGTTAGTGTTTCAATGTGGATGATCTCATCTAATACTTGGGCCCTGCCCAGATTTGAAATCAGCCCTGAGAACCTCTCACCTTGAAATCAACACAAGATGGGAGGATATTAAGTAACTTAACCAAAGCCACATTGTAACATAGTGAGTGGTGGGCCTGCAGCTTGCCGGCTGTCCCTTCATGGAAGATAGTGGCCTTACCACCAGATGAAGAGCTTTCACTTATTAGTTACTTTATGTCTGTGGCTGTGATAAACCAACAGGGCCAAGGCAAATTGTAAAAGGAAGAATTTGTTTTGGTTTATCATTTCAAAGGGATACATGCACCACAGGAAGTAAGAAAAGCAGAGGGCAGCAGGAGCAGGGAACTGAGAGCTCGCACCTTCAACACAGGTGAAACAGAGAAAGGGAACTAGAATTAGAGCAATACTACAAAAGCTCAAAACCAACCCTTGGAGACACGCCTCCTCTAGCACAGCCACGCCTTCTAAACCGCTCCAAGCAGCACCACCAACTGGGGATCAAGTGTTCAAATACGCGAGCCTATGGAGGACATTTCTCATCCAAACATGCTCCTTTCACTTCCCTTTATTCCTTAAGAGTTCTCAAAGATCACACCAGTGCTCTTGACTTCCATATACTTCTGAATATCCAGAGTATGGATAAGTATCTTTGAGAAAGAGGAATCTTTTAAGATGAGAATTTGGTACCCTGGTACATTCTATAGAATCACTGGGCCAAGTTGTGTTGGGTAACTGCTCAGCCTCTTAAAGCTTTAAGGTCCAGAGTCCCTGGCACTGAAAGGGTTAACCGGATGATCTCACAAGATCATTATCAGCCCTGTTCTTCAATGATCTACCTATCCTGCTTAAATACTTTAAACATTAAAATAGCTAGACAACAAAATCAAAAAAACAAAACAAAACAAAAACAAAAACAAAAGCCCTGTCATCCTTATCCAGCCAAAAGTAACAGGTACCAAGATGTTTCTCCCTTAAGGACTATCTAGAGGCTGGAGGTGCAGGTTATGGGTATAGCATTTGTCCAGCATGTAAAAGATTCTGGGTTCCATCTCTAGAACTAGGAGGGAGGACAGAAAGGAACTGATACTATGCACTGGTTAGTTTTTGTCAACGTGACATGAATTAAAGACACTTTGGAAGGATGAACCCATCTAAAGAAAGTGCCTCCATCAGATTGGCCTGTGAGCAGCCTGCCGGGCAATGTCCTGAATGAAGATTGATGTGGGAGGCTAGCTCACTGTGAGCAGAGTCATCCCTGGGCAGATGGCTTTGCGCTGTGTAAGAAAGCAAGCCGAGGAGCCCAGGAAACAGTGTTCATCCTTGGCCTCTGCTTCAGTTCCTGCCTCCAGGTTCCTGCCTTGACTCCTCTCTGAGATGGATGGCGGTTGTGGAGAAACAAACCTTTTCCTCTCCAAGTCACTTTTGGCCATGATGCTTGTCATAGCAACAGAAAACAAAGTAACAGACACTGGCAACCTCGGCTGGTCTCTCACTGAATGTGTAGTCCTTACAGCTGTTCTGCCATTCTTACCTTAGAGAGAAAGAGAATGAAAAGGGGAGGTGCAGAAGAACTGACCACACAGCTAGACGTTATCGGCAGAGCTTGGATTCAAACTGTTCACCTTCCAGGAAACATTTGTGCGTGGATGGACAACCACCCACAAGTGAAAAGTGATGTGCGCATGCTTATTATCTCATTGTTTGGGGGTGAGATTTAAGGTGATCTTTCCTTAACCATTACACAGTATATATGTATCAATAGATCACACCATACCCCATAAATAGTCATAATTGATATGTCTATTAAAGTTTTTAATTCGGGCATGTTACAGTATTGTTAGAAACGGGCACAACTGGTTCCTGAGAGTTGCCGCTCCACGCTGGGCCCCTGGTACTCTCGGACCCCGGCAGTTGCTTCCTGGTATTAGCTCTAGCACCACAGGGCTATATAGAACTAACCTTAATTTACTTCAGTGGTGGCTGGTTCCAGTGTGGCACCATGACACATTAGCCTAGCTATCTTTTAGCCCCAGCAGTCTCTCCCTTCCCATTGCTAGTCACCCTGGATAGCCCTGGCCAGCCAGGAACTCTAGTCTCAGCTACCCAGTAATGTCAAGACTTAACGAACTGTAGCCCAAGAACCAGATTTATATGTAAAATACTCAAGGTACAATACATCCACACAATGAACTTACAACCAATTGATAAAGGTATAAACCGCCCACCTAGATAAGATAAATTTGCCTATAGAAATCCATCCCTTAAGAAACATTCATAACAACCTGTATCTATGTAGAGATGCATGGTGAAGATCGTTTACATCTGCCTCCATGTTGCTTCTCTCTTTCTCCTCCTCACTCTCCTTCTAAAACCTCTGTTCCCGCCTCCCTTTCTTCCCGTCCAATGACAGGCCTTGTTTTATCCTGTGTCTGCCTTCACCTGCATAAGGACATCAACCTACAAGGGCATATGAAAACATTAGCATAAGAAAAAATAAAGAAAACCTTCCCAAATCAAGCAGCAGATCCTTCAATGAAGGGAGAGCCGTGTACTCTGTTGGCTGGCAGAACTGGTGCCAAGGACTCCACCGAGTCTGAGATTTTGTTTAGAGTATCTTGTGTGATCATTGCAACTCCACTGACACAACAGAGGCGCAGCTGGACTGGGCCTGTTTCCCTTAAGTGACAAGCTGTTAGCTTTGCCTCGTGGCGGTGCTGACTCAAGCCTCTGGAAGAGCATTGCTCTCATTGTCTTGCAAGAGACACGCTTTCCTACGCTCTCCAATGCGGAACAAGCACAGCCCACCCAGCCCTAGCCTTTTTGGACCTATACCTGTGCATCTTTCCTTTCTCCATTCCATTGCTATCCCCATCCGGTTTCTAAGACGAAGCCGTGCAGAATGCAACAATGAAAGAAATGACTGCACACGACCAGCAGTTCAGCGTCTGACTCACAGCAGCGGCATTTCAAGTGCTCTCTACTTGAAATACTTGAAATGCCATTGGAACTACTGAACACATCCCCTGGTTTGCTTTCTGATGCTTTAATAAAATACTGACCAACTCGGCTGGGGGTGGGGGGGCACACACATTTACTATCACACTTCTAGGTAACAGCTCATCACTGGGAAAGGTAGGGACAGGAACTCAAAGCAGGAACCTGGAGACAGGAACTGAAGTGGAGGCCATGAAGGGGTGCTGCTTCTAGGCTGACAAAGAAACTAACCAACACCACGCACCTCCATTGGCACAGGTTTACTACTCGGTCAGTGCTGCTCCACAATCACACTCAAGACTCTCTTGAAGCATGAGGAAGAAGGAAAAAATGCCAACCCAGACATTTTCTTTAAAAACAAAAAATAAAAAAAACAAAAAAAAAAAACTATTCTCACCTGGAGACTTCTGCTTCCCTCTCGTCCATTGGCAATGTATCACATGACCATTCTTACCTTACGAAGGGAGCTGGGCAACTGATTGCCGACCTGAACCAAAATGGGATGTGTGGGTAAGACAGAAGGCATGATATCTGCTGATCAGCTAGGTCACTAATGGTCTCCTCGGGTTTAAAATCACATATGATCTCTGGTTTAACTTACGGTCGGGTTTACCCAAACAGAGTGGAAGACCCAGATACTGAGCACCTGTCACGGCCACATGCAGAACCAGGGCACACCAAGGCAGTGCATGAATAACTCAGGCCATGGTCGTTCTGCTCTGGAGTGATCTGGCAACAAAGCAGGGAAATAATTAGAGAGAGAAGGTATGAGTATCCAGGCTTGTCTGTAAAGAGCCTCGTTCTGGAGGTCCCGGGGCCCTCCCCAGCTAGGCAATCGACTGCCGTGAGCAAAGGGAGGGGCCACACATGGGGAAAGGCAGCCTGTGGTCTGCCCACTGAGCCACCCATGTGGGCTGGGCAGCCAGTGGAAGCTTAATCAACAGCCAAGGGGCAAGCATTCGTCTCTCTATGTGGCCAGGGTTAGCGTGATGAAGCGCCTTCTTAAAGAGATGAACGTTTTGACTGGGCCAGAGCTGTATGTGGCCTTGAAGATTTGCCTAATTAAGCAAAGAGATTTCTCAATGCTTTCGGGGCTCCAGCTGCTGAAGCCCAAACCCTGACAGCAATGAATTAGAGTTTGAGCAGGAGGTAACAAACATCTGGCAGCCCGAAGATGCACAATGAGAGCGTCTCACGAGAATGGGATCAAGGCGGGGGGGTGTAGCTGAGAAATTGCAAATAAACTTTGCTCTGACATTTTGTCTCTGGGAAGTTCTACAGGGGAAAACACAGTAATTGTACATAAGAATATAAAGAAGGAACCTAGCCCACAGCCACTCCCTTATGGCCACGGCTTCTTTGCCTGACTCCAGTTTTAACACAATGCTTGTTTTGACTCCTGAATGGATAAAAGGATAACTGAGTTCCTTATTCATTAGGAGATGAAGAGAAGGATCTGGTCCCCTGAAGTCATTTTCCATGAAGTAAATTAATAATGGCATGTAGCCACTCATTGCTTACAGATGCCCCCGTGTCTCCAAAAAGTCGCCCAAGGGTGGAACATCAAACTGATGCCCTGTGTCCGCGCTCACGCTGGTGGCTGTCTCTAAGTGAGAAGATGGCAGAGAGATGTCAAAAATCGCTTGGAAGATAAAAATCTGTCACTTTCTTGGGAAACACTGGGCTCCGTGTGGGTGCAGGGTAGAGGGAGGAGGGCTCTTGTCGGATGTGTGCCGCAAACCTCTGACACTTGGTGAAAAGAAGTGCCCACCTCCGAGGCTTACACCATGCGTTAGACAGCTGAAGAGGGCAAAGCATAGTTCAGTTCTCCATGTCATCAGTTAGTAGAGCTGCCATAGAGCATCACACATACTGACTGGGTGCCTTAGACAGTGGAACGGACTATCCCACAGTTCTGGAGGCTGGAGGGCCGCATCGTGGGCCTGATGTGGACACAGCTGGTTGAGTCTGGTGGCTGGGAAGGACCATTGTATTTCCTGGATTCTGGC
This sequence comes from Rattus norvegicus, assembly GCF_021556685.1. NCBI lineage: Eukaryota > Metazoa > Chordata > Mammalia > Rodentia > Muridae > Rattus > Rattus norvegicus. The sequence goes on along the minus strand of NC_141537.1, from coordinate 80,808,941 downwards.
ACTTTTATAGGCTGGTCATCCACTGCATTTCTTTGGCTACCTGATTTCAATCTTCCCATGGCATTCTCTCAGTTTCTCTAGGTGCCCGAATGTTCCATTTTCATAAAGACAACCAGGCATTTGATTAACACCAATCCTGATGGCTCCAGCTATACTTTTGCATCTATAAAGACTCCATTTCTAAGCATGGCCACCTTCACAGGTACAAGGGTTTAGGATCTCAATGTCTTTGGAAGTTGCAAGGAAACCCATCACACCAGATATGCTAGGAATCAGTTTAGTTTCTTTTAAAATTAGTGGCACATAAAGACCAACTGCTACCTTTTTTTTTGGATGTTTGAAAGCTACGTTTGTTGCTTTTTCATAAACTTGAAGCAAGCTCTTCCCATCTGACCCACAGCATTCCCTCCCTCTACACCTTTACCACCACACAGCCAAGGCCTTGGGCTTAGACTCTGTTCCTGAAAATGTAGGGATTCAAAACTCTAAGATCTTCTCAGAACTCAGAGATCAGAAAGTTGAGCTACCGGGATCACTTGGAGGCTTCGGTCAAAAGCAGGTTACGCTTGTGACATAGACAGATGGAAAGAACGCAGTTGCCAGGTCTGTTATGACCCCAGTTCTCTTCTGTCTGAAATGAGTCCAGTGACTGAGCAGACTCCTTCTCAGAACTGAGGACTGGCTTGCCATGGCCAGGCCCAGCAGGTCTTGTGTCCTTCCAACTCCCTCTACAAGCACAGAAGCAGCTACCATCGTCCCTCGACCTGTCTCCCCGCTCAGTAACCCCCAGAAGAGTGAGCAGCCCCAGCCCGCAGCCTCAGGAAATAATTCTGAAAAGGAACAGACATCCATACAGAAAACTGAAGACTCGGGGGAAAAAAGGCAGTGGACTTTGGAAGATTTTGACATTGGTCGCTCACTAAGAAAAGGGAAGTTTGGAATTGTCTGTTTGGCAAGGAAGAAGCAAAGCGAGTTCATCCTGGCTCTGGAGGTGCTGTTTAAAACGCAGATGGAGAAGGCAGGTGTGGAGCACCAGCTATGAAGAGAAGCGGAGATCCCACCCCACCTGCAGCACCCAGACATCCTCAGGCTGTATGGTACTTCTGTGACGCCACTGAAAGAGTTAAAAATGCAGCCAAGAAGTCGGAAGTTTAGAAATGCTAAAATGCTATCTCACCCTGAAGAAGCCCTAAATACCTCAAATTCCCGACCCTGCTCTCTGCCACTAAATAGGTAAAAGGTCACATTTCTTGAGCCTGCTCTTGCAGGAACTTGGTGAAAGGGCATAAGATAGGCCCTTAAGTACGTGATCCTGACCTAGTAAGGTAAGAGGAAGCTTCTCCCAGGAACTAGCTGACTATAAAGTTATATTATAATCTTGAAAACAATCTTGAGAAACAAGAAGCTTCTCCTTGTGATTTTTCACTGGTATTCTCAACATTTTCCAATGGCGCCATCCCTACCCCCTTGGGTTGTAGTTTCTTCCTTTAAATACCCCTTCTCCCAGCTACTTGGGGTCGAACTCCTCTACCCTTGTGTGCACTTGACCCCAGTGTTCTGGTTCCTATCAATAAACCTTGTGTGATTACAGCAAGGATGGTCTCTTGTGAGTTCTTGGAGGGTCGCATCATCCCAAGACTTGAGTGAGGCTCTCCCCGATCTGGGGGTCTTTCACCATCAGAGTTTATCTCACTCTAGAATATGAGCCCCTCAGAACAGTCTATAGAGAGCTTTGAAAACTCTCCAAGTTTGATGAGCAGAGAACAGCTACTTACATCACTGAACTGCCAAATGCTCTGTTTTACTGTTCTTCAAAGAGAGTCATCCACTGAGACATTAGGCCAGAGAACCTGCTTCTTGGGTTGAATGGAGAGCTGAAGATCACAGACTTCCAATGGTCTGTTCATGCTCCACCTTCCAGAAGAACCACTCGGTGGCACCCTGAACTACCAGCCCCCGGAGATGATAGAAGGCCAGATGCATGATGAGAAGGTGGACCACTGGAGCCTTGCTGTTCTGCTACGAGTTCCTAGTACAGATGCCTCCCTTCTAGGCACACACCAGGAGACCTACAGATATTCACATTCCTTGTTTATGACAGAGGGAGCCAGGGACCTCATTTCAAGACTGTGAAAGTATAGCTTGAGCCAAAGGAGGAAGTCCTTGAACACCCTTGGATCCTCAAAATCTCCAACTGGCCACAGTAACAGAGAAACAATTAGCAAATCATCTTAGGGAATCTGAAGCCATGAACACTGCGCAGCTGTGAGAAATGCCCCATTGAAGCCGCCTGAACCATCATCACTCTCCTCAGGGTACCTTTCTGAGCAATTAGTCCTTGGCCTTCCATCCAGGAAACCCTGCCTGTTGCCCAGCCCCCAAGAACCATGCTGCTTTTCCTGGTTTAGTAATCTGTAGGGAAGATTTCACTGCAGCTGTGCCACCTCCTCCCCGGCCTAGGCCCCAAGGTGTCCTTGTAGGGCGTCTCAGGTGGGAAAGTTACCAGTGATCACCTGCATCGTAGTCTCCAAGTGCCTGAGTACCTGTGTACCTTATTGGGTTGCAAGGCCTGGGAAAGCTGCTGGAACGGATATGCAATCTTTTAAGTGTTAATAAAGATTTGTATAGACTTTGTTTTCTTAAGTGACATCCATTCAGGGCCCTCCTGTTTTCAGCCTTCAGAAGTCCATGTGGATCATCAAGCACTGTAATGGAGCCTGTTCTTGACATCTGACTTGGGACCTGACTCAAGTGCTTCTGGATGTTTCTTATGTTGGAGTTCTGCAATGTATGCAAACTTGTTACATATAGAACTATATGTATAACAAAAACAATTGGAAAAGTCTGAGTGCTCAACCTACTTCAACTACTCTTCCTCCAGAAACCTCCCTGGGCCAAGTGCTGGCCTGGGAGCACAGAGTCAAGCGTCAGGATCTCGCCATCAACACACCACCACAGGGCAAGGCCCAAACAAACAATTGTTCCAGACCCAGCTGCCCGGGAGAGCAAGATGGAGTGTTTCACAACTTCAGAACTTTTGAGTAGAGTATTATTTTTTTAAGTGAATTTTCTTTGAGGACCCCGAAATACCCCAACTGCATGCCAGCATTTCCTGTCTTGTGATTCAGGTCTGCTCGTGGAGTTCTGCGGCTTAGAACCTGCCTATCTCTGCCCGGTCCTCTCCATGCCCCATTCTCCTCAACCCAAAAAGAAGTAAATAAACAAAAGGAAAACATCTGAAATCTTTCTCCTTGAAAAAAGCCACTCAGTTTGGATCAGATGGGTGCTTTAGGAGAAGTTAGTGGCTTTGGCTTGTCTTATAATAGTCCACTCATTAGACATCAGGTCTCAGAAACCACCTTAAACCCTGTGACATCACGGGTCATTATTCCCCTTTCAAAACTACATGGTCTCAGTTTCTTTAACCCTTTCCCCTGCCCTTATGAGTGCCTGATATTTGTGCTGCTCTCCCAGGCCCTTGGTCCTTCACAGTGATTTCTTCTGGAGCTTAACTTTTATTACATAATCTGCAAACTTCTCTTACTGCTCTACGACTGTCTACTTTCTTAACAGTCAGACGCAAGGAGAAAAACAAACAAAACTAAAATAACATCTATTCAAACACTACATGCTACAGTGGAGCACACGCTGAACACACATGTAGGATGCTCCAAAGAGCAATACCATGGTGGCCTGGGAGGTACCGGGGTCAAGGGCAGGGAGATGGGGAAAGATCTTACACTGGATGCAGTAGTGTAGGATTATACAGTGCTTGAAAAATAAGACGTACTCCATAAATGTCAAACAGCACCGGCACTGACTGGATGGTGACCTTCCCAGAGCAGGGCACATTGATAAGGCACAGGAAATATGGGAGGTGGCTTAGGAAATCCTGTGCCACAGGGGGTTAGGCATCTCACTAGAGGATGTCCTGGCATGACTGGCTTGCTAACAGGTCTCTAGTTACAACATTAAAACACTTAACTTAAGATAGAAATTCAACTATAGAGTAAATCGGTCGGGGCTTGGGGTTGCCAGCTGGTTTTCTTGAGGGTTCTCTAACAAGCCACTTGAAAACAGAAATGGTAAGAATGAGATTCCCTGATGATGTCCTGCCACAAACACCCTCAGCTCTGGGCTCTACCCTAGCTTTAAATTATGATCCATCTGACACCATACGACTTCCTACATGCTGCGTGTGCTAGGAGGCTCACTGATGCAGGCTCACCCTGCCTGTCAACTCCATGCCTGGGAAGGACCTGGCTTTTCTCACTGCACTGGCGAGCCTCCTTCAGCCACACCTTCCCACCCCGAGCCCCACACCCTCTGTTCCAGCATCTTAGCTCTCATTGCCAGTGTGCTCGTCCCACAAGACCTGCTGATGCCACTCAGTGTCACTGACCCCTCACTTCCAAGCTTGTCTTTTCTGTCAGCTGCCTTAATCTCATGCCCTCCTTTCGGACTGATTTCCTCTTCAGCCTACTTTTGTATTTAGGTAACCACTAATTTATTCTCCAAATTCCATCTTCTCTCCTACCCCCATCTCATCTCCTCACACTCCTCAAAAGCAGGTATTCCTATACACACACAGATACACACACATACACACACAGATACACACAGATACACACACAGATACACACAGATACACACATATGCATATACACATAACACACATATGCATATACACATAACACACATATACACATATATATGCACACATACACACATATACACACATACACAAACATACATACATGTACACACACATACACACACAGATACACACACATACACAGATACACACACATACACACACATACACACACAAACACACATACACATAACACACACATATATACATATATATGTACACATATACACACATATACACGCATACACAAACATACATACATATACACACACATGCGCACACATGTACACACATGCACACAGAGACACACATACCACTCTTCATTCAATCATTTAAACTCCCAATTTGGGTCCTAAACAAACAAAATAGACCATATTTTTAATCTCCACTGGTAATTGACTCAGATCTCAGCCCCAGACTCTAGGGACTTATTTGTAATTGTAATCGAACCTGGGGAGTAGATTGTGTAAGCACACACATTCTCCTCTCTTTACACATTCCAGTGCCAGTGCATGGTGAGCGAGGGAGATGGAATCTTGGGTAATAACAGAAAATTTCATGGAAATCCCCAGGCACTGCCGGGCACATATATACTAAAAATAATCAACTCCTGGAGGCACACACAGAGCATTTTCTCTAAGAACAAAGGTGACGGGAGGGGCTGTGCTTGTTTTTCATGATACAAACAATTCTATTGACTCTGTAAGTTTTCATTCCAAGACCTTCCAATATCATTCCACATTTGATGAAGATGAAATGGAGCAGGGTCACGTGTCACGTCACTTACGATAACTTAGCATTATGGCTGGTTGGGAAACAAGACCGGGCATATGCGGCTCACAAATTCCCTTGCTATAAATCTCCAGCTCCTGTTTATAACGCACCTTTACGGAGAGAGCGGTGCCAATAACACTACATAGCAAGGCTCATGAATGCTATTAACCACCCCAACTGCAGGTTGCAAATTTAAAAGGGTTTTAACTTTGCAGACAATCCATAGGTTTATGAATCGAAAGCCACTAAAATAAATCATCCTTGGTAATGAAAAGGGAGGAGGAAGGCCCGATATAATTTCTATTTGTCAAGGTATAATGATGTCACCGTGCATTATGCCCTGCACTTAAACCTCTCCTCGGCCAGATACATCTGGATCCTTAATGGTCAGCAAAGCAGGGCTTCCGAGTTGTTCACACGTGGTTCTCAGATGAGAACAGAAGGCAAAAGTTGTTTTATCCCATCCTAAACAATTAATTAGAATGACAACCTTTAACATGGTGAGTAATCGTGGCACCTCAAGACAAAAGGCTCTGACAGTCTTTGAATGGTTGCCGAGTCACCGAGTACTTTGTAGATTAGATGGCTTTGATTCTGTAGGTGTTGTCTGGATTCCTACCATTGTTTATTTAATCAACGACGTATTCTCATCACTAAAAATGCAGGTTATATAGAATAAGGGACTACTACGTCAAGTTTTACCTTTAATATAGCGTGTCTTTACTTGCAAGGCTGCCAAACGAACAGGGGTGGGGGGCGCTGTTTGTAATTCAAAGTACCAAACTTAGGGAGTTATGGGGGTTGACACATGGTCTCCAGTCCAGTTGACAACTTCCGTGCCCTGAGAAGCAGACGTCATTGCTTGGAGAAAGCAGTAGTGATATCAGAGACTGACAGTGGCTTTTGTGTTTGTGAGGTCCTGGATGGATAGTAAACTTGGGAGAGCTATCTGAACTCTGCCTATGTCAGCAGCATGGCCATCTGTGTGACAGGGACAACAGTCTCAGCACAGGGCTATTGGATAGCATCTTTCCTTACCCCAGGATTCAGTGCTGGTTGACTCCGGATCAAATCTGCCAAAGAGTTCACGGAGGGGTCTGCTCTCCAGAACACTTTGCTAGAGGAAAGATAGCATCCCCTAAGCCCTCCCTGGGGTCCAAAATAATTTGCTCCTGAAACACTCCCCAGGTTCTCTACTCTGTTAAGCAAAACTGCATTGTCGGGACACAGACTTTTAATTTCTCTGAGGAAAACACAACTCTCATTCCAGCCTCCTCACCTTCATTGTTCTTTCCCATCACAGAGGAGCCCCAGGGACTGCTTTTTTTTTTCTTAAAGCTCACGCTGCTTGAACCCAGCTCCTGAAAATCAGCACAAACAAGTAATTTCCATCTGGAGTCAGGAAAGCAGGCTGCCAGTTTCCAAAGGGTGCAGGAACTTGGGAGGAAAAGAAGAGATTGCTGTTCTCTTGCACCCAGGACTCTGTTTCGTCTCTGTGCTGACAGGAGAATGGACTTGAAGGTGGCATAGCCACAGTGACACTTGAATAATAAGGTCCTGGCCAGGAAGTCCTGAAGCCAGTGACAAAGGCAAGCCCAGCACACTGCCAAGGACATTTCACCATGTGGCCTTTCTGGTGCTAAATGGCCTGCTCTCCGTGTAATCCATCCTACAACGTCTTCCAGGAGTCTACCATGAATCCAGGCTCTAGGACTGTCCCCTACTCTTTCTTTCTAGAGTACACTCACAATGTGTGCCATGAAGCACAGCACTTGGATTTAATTCAGAACCGAAGGTCTCAACCCCTTCATTCTACATGAGTATCCATGACTCAATACGGGAAGTGCTTTTTAAAGAAGACCTTTGTTCAAATCCTACCTCTGCTCACTACCCTTAACCTTGGTAACTCTTGCAACCTCTGAAGTATGGTGACAACAGTATATCTCAACCCCTTCACAGAGTTATGTCTCTGATGAGATAAGGCATTGAACTTATATTGTAATGCATATCAGCAATTACTCTTTTAAATTTTATTGTCTCAAGAATACAGGTCTTTCGTCTTCCAATTGTCATAATTGTCAATAATAAAGATTTAAATAAATAATTTTGTATACTTCCAAACTCCTTTTTAGATTGTCTTGTTTAATTCCTTCATCTCTCTCTGTAGGACATAAATATTTAAATGATAGACCTTTTTAAAACATCACCACCAGTCATGGTGGTACATGCCAATAGGATAGACTGAAGAAGGAGAAGGAGGAGAAGGAGAACCGTAAGTTCAAGGCTAGCCTGGGCAACACATTTTAAAACAGCAATGTCTAACACTCCCGGGTGAAGAGGCAGTCTGTGGACCCCACCTGATCCAGACTCCACCTTCTCTGTGCTGCCTAGAAGCAGTCATCCACTAGCAGCCTTCAGAGGAAGATGTAGAACTCTCAGCTCCCCCTGAACCATGCCTGCCTGGGCCCTGCCATGTTCCTGCCTTGATGATAATAAACTGAACCTCTGAACCTGTAAACCAGCCCCAATTAAATGTTGTCCTTATAAGAGTTGCCTTGGTCATGGTGTCTGTTCACAGCAGTAAAGCTCTAAGACACTTATTTATGGCATTATACACAGGAAAAAATTTCTAATGTGGAACTGATAAACGTGGACATGGGTCAGGATGAGTGCATTGCCTATGGGGTTAAAGAAGGCAAAGGCTGCAGAAAGCAGAATGAAAGGAATGTTGCTCAAAGGGTTTATTCTGTTAAGAAGAGCAACTGCTCTGACCCCTCAACAAGTGCTTTATATAAAATTTGTTTACTAATTATAACTACAGTTATAATTAGTGTACAAAATATAATTTTAATTAGTATACAAATTATACTATATATATTAGTATATAATTAGTATACTATATATATTAGTATATAATTATACTAATTATGTAATTAGTATACAAATTATAATTATAACTTTGTACTAGTTATAGCATATCAAAATAGCACAGGTCACCCAAGAACTTAGTATTTGGTATAATTTGCCTTTGATGAGGAAAAATATTACAGAAGCCGAAGACTGCTCTGATCTTAGGAGCCTATGGTCTACCCAAAACACTCTGCACTTTTTGCCCTTGCCTCTGTTCCAGTCACACTGGCTTCCTTGGTGTTTCTCGAATGACCCATGTGGAGGCCTTGGCATGGCTGTTCCCTCTGCTTGGAGATCACTAGAGGTAAACTCCTGTGTGGCTAGCAGCCTCCCTTCCTTCAAGTCTTTGTCCACACTTCTCCTTCCCCCATAGTCCTCGCTCTGGTTGTGGTACTTATTACCTTTTAACCCACTGCATAATATACCTCCCGATTAGTTGTCATTATTGTAGTGTGGGTTCTGCCTCTCCTCTTGGGGTCCACCAGCTCAGAGAAGGTGGAGTCCAGATCCGGTGGGGTCCACAGAGTGTCTCTTCCCTCAGGGGTGTTAGACAGGGAAGGAGATGGTCATTGGCTGAAAGCTAAAGTACAGAAATGCCTCATTAGCACTGAGAGGTGCTCCAGGTGCTGGGAAGTGACTGCCTACCGTGACCACCTGGTTGGAGGTCGCCCAGTTACAAGATCCGACGCAGGCATGGAAACAGGGAGGGAGTTAGCGCTGCTAATTGAGATTCTAATCTCAATTTCTGAGATTTCCAGGGTTTGGACGTGCTCCACCTCACCTGTTCCTGGCTAGTTCCCCTGGCGGCATGGTCCACACGCCCTACAATTTACTAGTGTACCTATGGCATTCATAACAGCGACTGGCATAGAGACACTCAACAAACTGGTTTGAACAAAGGAATGTGTCAGGCATGAGGATTCACTGGGGTGGTAGGAATGTCATCCTGGTCTACATGAGGAGATGCGGTATAGCCAGGGCTACATAGTGGGACCCTGTCTCAAAGGACAAAGCAAATAAAGAAACACACAAAAAACACAAAAGATGCGAATGCTGCACTGTGTGTAATGTGGTACTCGACTTCAGATCTGGAAAGAGGTTACCAGAGAAACTGCAGAGAGCACCTGGAAATGAGGCAGACCAGAAAGGGAAGATGAAGGGGGACAGGGGAAGGAAATTGATCCCTGCTCTGGAGTCTGGTTGAAGGTCCGCATCACCTGAGAGTCAGGAATTACAGCATAGTTAATATAATTACATAATTTGTTCTGCAGGTTGCCTACATAGAGACAATTTTCCTTTTACATGAAAATACTTGAAACGGGAATTTAGATAATAGGGAACCATACTTAAACATAATTGTACATAGCCTTTCTCCTTTCTCAGCTGTAAACCTGCAGCTTCTTAGGAGTCTCATGGAAACCTTACTTACAGTCTGTCCTTCAATGACTTTGACCTTCAAGTGACCCTTTGTGGCTCCTGGTTTTCTCTTATGTTTCAAACCCATCACGACTCCTCCAAGATCATTCCATCAAAAAAGTCACAGGAAAGCTCTTCAGTCACCTTTGAGGTGCAGTCTGAGAACCATCAAAGTTATACATACTGCGTAGAGCAAATATCCAGGAGAAGTTCACATCCAACATTTGGGTGTGAGGTATCCCTTCCCTGAGTGCCTCTCTTTCTGATCACCCCAGCGGTCAAATCTGTGTTAAACAATCCCCTCCTCCTTATAAAACTATCCATCTCTTCTTCACACTGGTTTATCTTGAAATTCTCTTCTGTGACAAAGTCAAGAGACCTGGTTCCATTTTAGGAGAGGTCTGTGTCTCCTGCCAATTCCCCTTTGTCACTAAAAATCTGTGAGCCGTGTGTGTGTGTGTGTGTGTGTGTGTGTGTGTGTGTACCTGCCTACATATATATTTATATATATGCATATATATGATGTATGGTATATGTATAGTATATATATGGTATTTGTGATATATATGATCTATGATGTATACGAGAAATATGATATATGTGATACATATATCTCAGAATGAACAAGTGAGAAACAGTTATGGAGAAGAATGTAGGTAAAGCTAAGGGAAAAGAAACATGGAATCCCTTTCCTTTCATGGCACCAAAAAAGTTCTCTCTGTACAGCCAATCAGGACCAAGGTCAAGGCTGGTCTTTTTTTACTTTTTGCTTTTTAGGCTGGTAGCCAGGAAGTGAGGGTATAGCTGTAACGCTCTAAAGACTTTGTAATAACCTACAGTTATGAAGTCAGGGAGAGGAGCAAAATGAGCAAGAGCCCAAGATAGCCCAAGCAGGAGACACTAATACGAGGAAATTCCCTCAACAGTACTGTATTCGTTAACTTTCTGCCACTATAAAAAAAATATATGAAGTTGGGCATTTTATAAAGAAAATGCTTTGAAGAGTAGAAGTCCAAGGTCAGGCAGGCTCATCTGTGACCCCTGGTGAGGGCCCCTTTGGATGCATCACAACATGGTGCAGAAACAGAGGAGGAAACAACCACACACAGAAGAACCGAGTGTGTAAGCAGCCTCACTTTGTACAACTCGCCGATCCAAGAACAACACCAAAAGCCTGCATCAACCCCTTGTGTACAGCACTTGCGGTAACAGAATTACCTCCTACTGGGCCCTACCACTTCTCAAGATCACCAGTCTGAGGCCCAAGCTCTAGCCATGAACCCTCAGAAGGAACTCACAAGCCATATCAAACCGTCGGTACCAGCATTCATTCCAGAAGAGAAGAGGCCCAAGAGGCCTTCCACACCCAACCCAGAATGAATGGAGGAGAGAGGATGAGGCAAGAACTGCAGACCAGGCAGTGTTTGCAACATTGCTTTGGTTTGGTAAGATCCATAATGTGAACCTGATCTCTCTGTCTGTCTGTCTCTCTCTCTCTGTCTCTCTCTCTCTGTCTCTCTCTCTCTCTCTGTGTGTGTCTCTCTTTCTGTCCCTCTCTCTTTCTCTCTCTCTCTCTCTCTCTCTCTCTCTCTCTCTCTCTCTCTCTCTCACACACACACACACACACACACACACACACACACACACACACACAGCTGTGAGTATGAATGCAGCCTCTGCCCCAAGCAAAAGCTTCATAATGGAATAACATACCTAATCTGGTAGAGAAAAGAGTTTTCAGTAGCATTTAGTAAAATTCACTGAGTCCACTGGTTACAGCTTCCCTGGAGTCAAACAGCTTTCCAAGTATCGGGGGAAATGTGAAGTGCGTGCCCGTGCGTGTCTCTCTCTCTCTCTCTCTCTCTCTCTCTCTCTCTCTCTCTCTCTCTCTCTCTCTCTCTCTTTCTCTGTGTGTGTGTGTGTGTGTGTGTGTGTGTGTGTGTGTGTGAGACAACAAGAAACATGCTGAGTCCTTATTTCCTGCCATTCCCCAGTCTCATCTACTAACAATAAAGTAAACTTAATCCTATTATGAATTACAAAAGCAAAGTTTCAAAAAGAAGAAGTGATCAACAGGTGGTGAGATTCTTCACACACTGTGGAACCTGGAGGAGCTTTTTACCCACTTCCCCAGCCCCAGAGGATGCCCTGCCCATACTTGTTCATAAGATGTCTCCACGCAGCGGTGGTTGAAGTTCATGACTCTTTGGATTAGCAGGAGTTATTTCAACAAGCTCGCCTTTGAAAGAGAACATGATACCCTAAATGGCAGTCTGTCCTGAATGGTTGGGGGCCCCAGTCACAACGACCACAGTTTCTATGAGCGAAGGCCTCTTGATAGATTAAAGCATATATCTTAAGCACCAACGTTAAAGTTAATGCAAAAGTTCAGAGGTGCAAAATAATTCAAATGTGCCCAAGTGGTAGAAATAACATCTCTAAGATCTCGGCGGTGAGTTATGAGTGTGTGGAATATTAAAAATGCAAAGCTAACTCAATTTGCATTTGCGATGCCCCCTAGCTGTTACTGGGAAGGAGGAAATTGCTTTCTGCTGGATTCAAGGGCAGACTACTTAGAGCTTCGTTTAAGTCAAGGAGGAAAATCACTCATTTTTATTCTACCACTTAACTCGTGCTTATGTAATCTGTCTGGCTCTGGAGTCAGTTGTCTGATATTATTTTCAATCATAGAAAGAGAATATATAATTCAATCATTACACCTTTATTTTCACTTGCTTGGCCATCTCAGGGTGCTTTAATAGTGCCCGTAAACCCCAGTCGGCCATCAATCAGCACTCTGCTCCGGGACTACCCTGGACAGGGCACCAGCCCCAGGTATCATTTTTAATTTAAGAACGGGGTGACATTTGGCCATCAAAAAGGGACAGAAAATGATTCCCTCATGGCCAACACCCATTTATAAGCCATTTGTCCTCAGCAAGCAAATTCTCCAAGGATGGCTGGATGCAAACCAAGCCTAGCAGCCAAGGCATTGCAAAGCAACACCCCACTTTCAACGCCAGACTTTTCGACGTACTTTCTAATTCTCCCTTCTCCCACCTCTTTGCCTACCCTGCACACTCAACCTGGGTCCAGGGGATTATTCTCATCAGGATTTCATAGTGGACACAGAGGATGTTGTCTATGCTGTGCTTTGTATCCTGATACTGGCATTACGCATAGCTCCCCTTCAGTTTAGCAATTTGGGGAGAACTGGGAACCATTGGTTTTCTACAATGGAAACCAACAAGAGAAATGGGTAAAGGACTTAAGCTGGAGGAAGGTCAAACAAAGACACAAACAATGCCCTGTTCTTGGGTGTGGCGAACAAAGAGAATCAGCACTGGCAGTGAACCTCATTAGCCTGGAATCCCATTTGAAACACACTGCTCACTGCTGCTCGGTTTGCCACTGATAATCTCTGAGGTACGATGACACCATCAGTCAAAAGTGCCCTTCTCTGTTTCTCTGGGGGGGGTCACCTTTCATCAGAAGCCACTGCTCCTTGTACCTTTGGTGGTTGGGATAAGACAGGGAGATGATTCAGAGGGTAAAGTTCTTGCTGTGCAAGAATGAGGACCTGAACTTGGATCCTGAACCCCAAGCCAGGCTTGGTGCATGCACCTGTGGTCACAGTGCTGGTTGGAGGTGTGAGATCCAAGGGCCCCTCAGTCTGAGAGTCTAGCCAAAGCAAGGGACAGTGACCCGAAAATAAGGTGGACAGCAAAACAGTATTAGAGAATGACATCTATCCTGCAGTGGTAGCAGGGACCTTTAATCCCAGCACTTGGGAAGCAGAAGCAGGTGGATGTCTGAGTTCAAGGCCAGCCTGGTCTACCCTCAGAGAGAGTTCCAGGACAGCCAAGGCTACACAGAGAACTCTGTCTTGAACCTCCCCAGTCCTCCCACCAAAGGCATGTGATGTTGATATCTGGTCCTCAAACATGTAGACATGGGTATAGTGCAGAAGCAAGTACACTTGTACACACACACACACACACACACACACACACACACACACACACCCCTACTGCAGTGGTTTGACCTTTAAGAACCGAAGACCTCACACCCAGGAATTTCACCGTCCTGGGAAGAGAAGGATCTAAGGGTCTGCAGGTTACTGAGACCTCCCAACCACTCCCACAAGGCAGTACTCTAGGTTGTTTGGAACTCCTCTCTGTGAAATGACTTTCTAAGAGTGACAGGAAAAAAGGTATGCTGCTGTTGTCTAGTTAGAATAATCAGCTCTGTCCCCCTCCCTCTCTCCTCCCCCTCCCCCTTCTTGTAGCCACAGCTGTGCCTAAAGAAGCAAGGCTATTGCTTCAACATTGTCTTAGGAAATGAAACGTTTTTAAGAAGACTGTCATACTAGGCTAAACATGTTACTTTTGCTTCCACAAACATGTAGAAATTACTCCCTGACATCAGAAGCGGGACCTGTAGGATTCTAGAGGGTAGCATTAAAAAAAGAAATCGAACTGTAGATCAAACCTAGCTTCACAAAGCAATCCTCTGCCTTTCTAACAGAGCCTCCCTGGATTTGGTGGTTTGGGATTTGGTGGTTCTGTGTGGATAATTGCAATTCAGGGTTTGCCTAGCTGTTTCCAATGGCCCTGAATGAGAACACCAGATGAAGGAGACTGCGAATCCTGACAGCAGAAAGACCATTTGAGCCTCTGAACTCCAAGCTCGCTGGCCATCCAGGTATTATTTTTAAGTGGCAATTCAGACTATTATTTTGGAAAACCAAGCAGCTGGAAATGAAGATCCACTGCAGCAGGTGTGTGTGTGTGTGTGTGTGTGTGTGTGTGTGTGTGTGTGTGTGTAAAATACTGTGGAAAACCAAGCAGCTGGAAATGAAGATCCACTGCAGTAGGGGTGTGTGTGTGTGTGTGTGTGTGTGTGTGTGTGTGTGTGTGTAAAATACTGTGGAAAACCAACCAGCTGGAAATGAAGATCCACTGCAGTAGGGGTGTGTGTGTGTGTGTGTGTGTGTGTGTGTGTGTGTGTGTAAAATACTGTGGAAAACCAACCAGCTGGAAATGAAGCTAGACCTGACAGAGATGCTGCATCCCCATGGTATACAGAGCACAACCAGGCTGCCCTTCCTTCACTACTGATGGAGGATGAGGAAGTCCACAAACCTCCAAAGAGGATGGTGGGCTTCCTAAGCTGGGAGGGGCTCCCTAGTCAAACAAAGCACTGCCCTGCCTGCTGAGTGTTTCACTCCCTGAGAGACAGTTGTGGGAAGTGGGGATTTACTCATCTGCATTGGGTGTTATAAAGAGCACCTGGAAAGTGGCTTCAAACACATTCTGGATTGGATGTTCCTTCTGACGTTCACGTTTCTGATTCCTGTTAGCACCGCCATTTTTGTCTCCAAATATGAGCTGCTTCCATCCTAGATACATAAATCAATCTCTGACCAGGACACCTTCTTCTGATTAAGCACAACCCCCACCCCATGCGCAAGCAAGAGAATTCCAGGCGTGGAGGCACACGCCTGTAATCAGGCGGTTGAGAGGTGGAAGGAGGAGGACTGAGAGTTTAATGCTACCCTCCAGGGCAAGCTCCACGCTGAGGAGGAGGAGTGGTCAACACGATCATACTCCATGGGTGTATGGATATGTATATATATTGTGTGTGGAATACTCAATGAATAAATAAAGACCAAAAAAATTAAAAAGCTGAAGCCTACCCTTGGCTAGATGAGGTTCTGTCTATAAAGGAAGGAAGGAAGGAAGAAAGGAAGGAAGGAAGGAGGAAGGAAGGAAGGAAGGAAGGAAGGAAGGAAGGAAGGATGGAAGGAAGAAGGAAGGGGAAAATAGATAAATTTATTTATAAATAAATAGGCTGCCTTAGTTCAAAACTGCAGAGAATGTGAATGTGCCTTCCCACTTCTTCTGGTTCAATGTCATTTCTCCAAAGTTACTGGCCATATGCATTGATCAGTTTAAGTCTTCATGTGAGAAAACAGTTGCCTGCAGGATAGCCTCTCGTCCCCTGGATCTAACAGCAGACCCACACTGTAACAGCCTCTCGTCCCCTGGGTCTAACAGCAGACCCACACTGTAACAGCATAATATCATAACATCTGTACAGTGGGGGTTGCAGCATGCAGTGTGATGCTCATCCCACCTCAAAGAAAAAGAAAGGCTTAGCTACAGGGTATACATTGAGATAATAACTCAGAGAATATTGCTTCACATAGGTCAGCAGAGTGTGGAAGTTGGCCCACGGGGAGATTGTTACAACATAGATAACAGTGGGTTAAAGCCACAGAAAAATGAAAAGAGGAAAATCAAACTGTTTAAACATTAAACATTTGTTTAAATATTAAAGTAAAGTTAGCCTGACAGCAAAATCGATATTAAATCAGGCCTGGAAAGTGTTTTACGACCTCAAACACTGGGCTTCTTAACTGCTAGTGTCATAAATGATGTCACTTTTCAGCACGATCATGGCTGCCAGGAGGCAGGTCAGAAATGCCAGCTTTAATTTTAAAATGTTAATTTGTGATGTAATTTAGAGTTTACTCTCAGGGACAAATGTCGTTCTCTGGGCACGAGTCCTTCAAAGTGCTGTTGTGCACAAAATGCATGCCCTCTAAGCAGAGATCCTTCCCC
This sequence comes from Rattus norvegicus, assembly GCF_021556685.1. NCBI lineage: Eukaryota > Metazoa > Chordata > Mammalia > Rodentia > Muridae > Rattus > Rattus norvegicus. The sequence goes on along the minus strand of NC_141537.1, from coordinate 80,792,561 downwards.
CTAGAACATCCAGAGGGGCCTGCAACGTCTCTTGGGTTTGAATAACGTGAAAACAGTCATAAATGGTTTGAGGTTCTTTTCCAGAAAAAGACAGATTTTGAGGAAATGCATTAGAACAAAAGGACAGGAAGCTATAAAGAGCTGTACCTGCTGCCAATCATTTTCTGAGTTCAATGCTGGAGTTCAATGCCAGCAATGTAGACTGGGCAAGATGTCAGCAGAGTGAACCTCCTCCTGAACACGTGAGGGCTGACTGTCTTTCTCCCACATCCCAACGCCATCTTAAATTCCTCTCTGCCTGCTCCCTGACCTGTCACAGACCAGAAATATCTACATTGTAGGGACACTGATGGCCCTGCTGACACACAAATGTGTTTGAGAAAGAGAAATACAAGGCTGCTTGCTAGGACTCTGACTCCCACAAAGTTCAGACTGCCCAGGGTGGAAGCAGCTGCCCTGTGGGAGAGCTCACTTGGTTTATATCCTAGCTGTGGACTAAGTGGAATATAATACAGGACCTTGCACTCGTGGTAGACCACTTACAGCCTAGACATCCGACACTGAACTAAGTTGTTATGAATGAAGGTCTTCCTACAGTGGAATGCAGGAAAGCTAAAGGGGTGTGTGTGTGTGTGTGTGTGTGTGTGTGTGTGTGTGTGTGTGCCAGCTCAAGCACATATGTGTGTGAATTAGTGTGAGTACCTGTGCATGTGAGTGAGTTAGTGTGTGTGCATGTGTGTGTGTGTACATGTGTGTATGGGTGTGTGAGTATGTGTGCATGTGTGTGTACATGTGTAAGTGTGTGTGTGTGTGTGTGTGTGTGTGTGTGTTTTAGGAGGGAGAAGAATGATGAGACTGTCTTAGCACACCACAACAAAGGATCACAGTTTATCATCTTTAAGCTCAAACCCACAGGTTCACAGGGCCACATTTTCTCTCAAGGTCCCAGGAAAGAATATTTTCCAGGTCACTCTCCTAACTTTAACACCTCCTCATCTGTGGTAGCATAACTCCAATTTTTACCTAGCTATCTGCTTCCCAGTCTGTCCCTAGGTCTGAGCCCCCCCCCCTTTTCATAAGACACCAGTAAACCTGCCACATCCCATTATGATCTCATCTTAACTGTGTCTGCAGCAACCCCACCTCAAAGTCAAGTTACACTCGAAGAAGTGGGTGTTCAGACTTCAACATATGAATTTAAAGGACACAATCATGCATAATTGTGACATCAGGGATAGGAAGCAGGAAGAGTCTATATAACGAAAAGCACCGGCAGACCATGAGGAAGAAGAGAGCCATGGTGTTCAACCAAGTCAAAGCCAAAAGCCACCTCTGGAAGGAGAGCCATTCACACTGAGGTCACAAGTGGTTCACAGACACTCAGTGAGAACGCTACAGTAATGTGGCCATTTATTTTGTAGCTGCATTGCTACTAAAAATGGACTGTCATTCATCACACCTTCTGAGAAAGCAAAGGATATGCAGAATAGAGCATAAATATCTGAAAAAGAAACTGATGTTTACCTCTAGGAGTAAAGGTAGGTAAACAGTCTATGGTCATACCACACTGAGGCATGCCATCTCTGATCTGAGGTTAGATAGAGTCGACCTAGTAAGTGCCTGGAAGGGAGGAGGCATAGGAATGAAAGGAAGAATCAGGAAACACCGGACTGCAACACTACAGAGCTAATAAACAGCCTCCTTCAGAGTGCAGTCTGAGACTCAGGGGGAGTCCTTGGCTTCCTGGTATGAGCAAAAGGAGTCATTGTCTGCACCAATCACAGTCAAGGTGTTCCATATCCTGCAACCAACAAGAGCTGCTATACTAACATTGTAACGAGGGTGACTATACTAACATTGTAACGAGGGTGGCTATACTAACATTGTAATGAGGGCTGCTATACTAACATTGTAAAGAGGGCCACTATACTAACATTGTAACAAGGGCTGCTATACAATCATTTTCCAAAACCATCAGTAGTCACTTCAGAGAGTTGGACACTTGCCAGACAACTTTGATCCACATTATCTTCTACAGGACTCATCGCAGGGGCTCATATCCCCCAGGACGAACAGAAGATTTTCCTTCTAGGACAGAAAGAAGATTTTCCTGCCACTTTTGCCATCTGGAAATTTTGGATCGCCCATCCTTCCTGGAAGAGATGTATATGTTCCTATAAATATAAATTGTAATAAGTTCCTCCATTTTCTGTTTGCTCCAATTCTGTCAAACTTATGCTCACGAAGACATCGACAAGAAAATTGTTCCAAAACAAAACAACAACAACAACAACAAAAACCCCCAGGATTTCTAACTAGAACAGAACAAGCAAAAGAACATTGATTTTGCAGATGGTAAGTAATGTCTTCAGTCCTGCTCTGACCATTCCCCTGGAGAGACTTGCTATTTGACTTCCTCAGCTATAGTATAGGGAGGGGCTTGATGTCCTGCTCTGGGTGTCCAGAGTATACAGAAGGGTTATTGAAAGTAGTCTTGGAAGACTTTTGTAAAAAAGATTAGTATATACTGCCTGTTGGCTTTTAATACAGCTTGGGAAGGCGGTAATACAAGAAGAGTTGATACCCCATTCAGGCTTACACAAGCAAGAACGCTGATAGACAATTTAACACTGAGCAGGGGAGTGATGACCTATAGTGCATCACAAGCAAACTCTGACTGATTTGAATGGGGGACCCAGCGCCTACGGAAATACTTCCTTTATATGCATATGTAACTCAGCAATGTCCACCAACATGCTTTATTGACATGGGGGTTGAGATAAATAACATTTAAATCAATCAAGCTTTCCTTAGGCAAAATCTTATACTTGGCAAAATAAAGGTTATAATACAGATCAATGAGATATTTCCTACCACAGTGAAGCTGACTTGCCTATATCAGACATGAAATTAGATTCAGAGTAACTTGTAGCCTTCAAAAAATCTGTAGGGCTCTAACTCAACAAGAAGATCCATTTCTTTGCCTACTTCTCAGTGGATGGGTGTGGGAAACAACACATGCATACAGGACATTGTCAACAAGACTGGGACCCATTGTATTCCCCAAGACTTCAGTGGCTCCTGCTCCAGATGACAGGAATCACTTGCAAGGCAAGCTACAACGTCCTCTAGTCTCCCAATCCAGGTCGAGAATTTTCCTTCTCACCCTTCCCTGGGCATTAGTGTAAAAGTGTCCAATTATTAGTTGAGTTGCTTTTAAGTAGCTAAAAACCCAGACAAATCTTCTCAAAGACCAAAGAAGTGCAGATAGAGGCTTGGGTGAGTAGAAAGTCCTGAGAAGAAAAATGTCTATAGATGTGGATTCCTGTGCCAGAGGAATATCAAACACTTCAGGACAGAGCATTACCCTGGAGTGTGTGATCGTGGGGACAACTTGGAAGTGGTTGTTGCAGTAATTACTAAAAACATCAATCCATCCATGCTATCGCTGGTTACTCTCCGGCCCAGCGGTCTCGGCGCCTCCACGGCTAACCCCATGCAACATCTGCCAACCTCTCGTGGTTCACTTGCCCCGAAACCGCTGTTCCCAGTCCTTCATCCCCTGTGGTTGGCTGCTGCCAAGCCCACTCAGCAATCCCAAATTTCTAAGAAATGAAAAACAATCGCTGGGCATGGAATCTATCATCTGAAATTCAACAAGTATTCTATGTTAGAGATCTTCCGGTGGCGGAATCCGAATCCACCAGAATTATCAGTCCCCGTTCTACATCTTCTCCACTTTGCTCCCACCTCTCCGTCCTAAAGGAAGTGCTCTCCTCCTGCCTTCCCTCTTCCTCTCTCGACCCGGAAGGCCCGCCTCCCCCTTGCCTAATGATTGGCTTCTTGTAGTCTTTATTATTTAATCAATTAGGGGGGAATCACTGCTACAGTGATGGCTGTTGCCCCAATATCTATCAAAATGTTAGTCCCAACCCCCATCTTGGCAAGAACAGCTCAGGATATGCCGAGAATGGAAGCTGGAGTGACCTAACTTCGGCTTCAAGGATTAACCTGAGGACCCTCTGACAATCAGGAGCCTGTCTGCAAGACACAGCTGTTGGCTTCCTGGGTTACCTCGCACCTAAGTCGGGCCCAGTCAGCATTACTCTATACCTGACATTGGAAACCAGCATGCTCGTGAACAGCAACCCAACACAGAACTGCAGCAAACTACTGTAGCTTTATCGATACCCTAGTAAGTCGCTGAAATCAATCAATCATGTCCTGGTAGCCAAGGTTTCCAGCTTCAAAACAAATTCCAGTGATAACATTTGGTAAGAAAGGCAGCACGAGTCTTAAGCACAAACTTGCTTAAATTGTGGTGGATTTAAGGTTATCCTTCATCTTCTAGCAGGATGTCTCCCAGCCTACATTCATCCGGAGGAAGCATCTTAAGTGCACCAAAGTGAACACACCTCTGCTGGCCACAGAGAAACTTCTTCACGAACGTGACAGGGATGCTCAATATCGTTTCTATGAATCACATCCATGAACATGCTGGTTTCCAATTTCGGGTGTCAAAGTAGCACTGGGCAGGCCAGGACTTAGCTTTGATGTAACCAAGAAAGCCAACAGCTGTGTCTTACAGCTGGGGATCTGAATAGTCAAAACGTCCTTTGTGGTTAAACATCCTCGAAGCTGCAGTTGTGTGTCTCCTACTATATTAGACACTAACACATCAGGGAGGTTTCCTATATCTGTGTCCTAATGACCGGTGAGTATCCTCAAAAGACCCAATGTTGTCATAATGTCACTTGCACTGTGGTTTGACACCACCCCTCATGCGTGGGACTCATGGGAAGAGTATTTAAAGAGAGATCTGTTTCACCGTGATTTGAGAGGGAAAAAGAGTACTTAGACTTCATGGTAGGCCACCCACTTTATAAAAATTCATAAAAGTTCCTTTACCACACACACACAACCTTCTTGGGCTGCTCCATGGCCCATTCCAGGCCCTCTTTAGACAGTCTACCCTACTTATCTTTGCTAAATGACTTCTGCTTCTGCTGTCTCTTGACCTTAGGACAACAAGAACTGAGAGACATCTTTCCATGCCCCTCTCCTACCCCAACCTCTTAACAAAATGCCTTCCACATTTACAACTGATTGGAGAAAGCTTCCAGGGAAGAAGATACAACCGACAGTAGGGAACGCTTCTCTGACAGTAGGTAATGCTTCTTTAGATGGATAGTGAGAAGAACCAAGACCCCAAGCAGCCAAGCTCCTCAACCCCCTGACTACTAATCTAAAGGGGAAAAAGAACAGGTCCTCCTCATGGCTGCAGATGGGACCTTAACCTCTGGCAAGACATCAGGCCACCCAGAACCCAGGTTCCTTGAGTTGGCTTCAAATACACCAAGTGGCTATAAAGTTCCCCTTCGCTCACAAGCCCCAGGTTTGCAGTGTACCCTCATTAAAGTGGGCTCCTCTAGCCAGACTGTCAGTTTCAACAGAAAACTCCTTTTTATTTTAACTAGAGCCGTGGGCATCAGAAGCAGCGGAGAGAGGGGATTCGTTTACGAGGTTCGCATGCCAGATTATGGGTTTCATTTGCTGCTTTACACAACTTTTCAGTCTGTCATTTTGGTAAGGTTAACCCCAGTGTAAAATGTTCCCGTAATTATGCACGGAAACACTCCCAGCCTGCCGCGTGCCAATAAATGCCTGGAATAACTGTCAGGCTAAATGAATCCCATTTGGACAAAATGATTATTGAAAGTTATTTTAGTTCCCTATTAAGCAGTTGTGGAACAGAGCTGTAATCAAAATGTTTATTTCAATTAGAATTATTATGGTCAATAAAAATCTCAAGCAGAAAGCAAACTACACTTTATCAAATAAAGTGAAGGCCGCTGCTAGTTAAACTTCCTTCTCCACATAGCCTCTGTGGGAAGGTCTGGCAAAAGGTACAGTTGCCCACCTTCCCCAGGATAAGCTCACAGTTTTATGATTCAGCCTCCCCCTGACAGAGCCCCTTGCCCTGTGTGGACAAAACCCTCAACTCTTGCCAGGTAGCTTCTGTGACAAGCAACCTGGCATGAACCCCATCCCCACTTCTGTCTTACAAATATGGGAGCACTGCCACCTCATGCTGAAAGGCCAAAGGAAAAGGCATGGGGGTTATACTCCAGGAGGAGTACTTTTCCATCCCACCACCCGGTGACTAAGTGAGCAAAAGAACTCTCACGCCTACAGCAGCAATTTTCTTCCTGGTGTCCCAAAGGTGCCCAGAAAAAAAATTTTTTTTTTTGCTTATTAAGTCGATGTAGTCATCCTCACCAGAATATAGTGTGGGGAGTTGTGAGGGCAAGAAATAAAGCGCCTATTTTTACCTTCCTTTTTACAATCTCCCCTTGAGATAACATCTTGGACACATACAAGAAATGTTCCTTCTTCGCATGTATTAAAACAGAATCATAACCCTCTATGTCTAAAAAGGATATCTGTGTGTGTGTGTGTGTGTGTGTGTGTGTGTGTGTGTACGACAGAGAGCAGAGAGAGAAACAGAGAGAGACAGTGAGAGACAGAGGTATGCCGCACACCAATGAATAAGCTACCCCCCCCATCAAGTCATGTAAATTCCCTGGTACTAGGGACTAATCACCTTATGTTTAAGTGAGCCAGTGACTTCAATGTGCAATTAATGGTGCACACTCCCCTGTAAGGCTGTCGTTCTCCAAGTGTGGTCCCTAAACCAGCAGCTTTGACCCTATCTGGGAACTTGTTAGAACTTCATATTCTCAGCTTCTGACCCATAATCATCATCAGAAACCAGCTCTGTGCTAGAAGACTTCTGCCTTGACAGCGCTCTGGGCACATGTACAAGTGTGTTCAGACGTGAGAGCCCTCACTATAAGGGATCATCCTAAAAACTGAGTCAATGTTTACAACCAACTCTGTGGATCAGAGAAGCTAGTTAGCTATGATCAAAGAACAAGCTTGATAATCGAGAGTGCCTGCTGACTGCTTGGATGTAGAGATGAAGGAGATGGGACAAGAAGTGTTCAGATTAGAATTAATGGTGCACAGTCCCCTGTACGGCCATGGGTCACCAAGTATGCTTTTTTACTTCACAAAGAACAAAGGCCTCTGTTGTGATGGGAATGTGAAATAACCCCCATAGCCTCCTGTGTTTGGTCAGTTGGTTACAAGCTAGAGGTGGACTTTGAGATGAGACTTAGCTAGAGGAAGTAGATCATTAGTGACCAATTAGAGGAATGGATCATTAGGAAGAGGAAAACTTGGGGTTTCTTTGTCTGGTCCCTTTCCCCCTCCAGTCTCTGTATCCTGACTGTGGATACCATGTAACCAGCCACTGTCCCTTCCTTCCATTGTAGGTTGTGTCCCTTTGGATTATAAATGGAAATCAAGCCTTCCTTCCTCAAGTTGTTTGTGGTCAGGTATCAATTCATCAATGAGAAAAGTAACAAGAGTCTCTGTGAGCCGTCATCGTAAAAGCCAGAACTGGTTGGATGATGAGGAACGTGTGAGGAATGATGGCTTGAGAATCTGAAACAGAATCTTTAAGGAAGCCAGAATGGATACACTAGAAGCCAGAACTTCCCCGAAGCCAAATCTCGAGGGGAGCAAATGCTTGCATTACCCCTCTCCCACCCCAGTGTCCATTCCTTAGACAATCTGTAGGTTCAGAGCACCTCAGAACAAAACAGGGACTTGATCTGTGCAGAGATGTAAATGAGTGACCATGTTTGTTCCCACCTCTCTTAGGGTCATTTGCATTTTAAACAGAGCTCCAAGTGTCTGAGCTGAAGTTGGCTTCCCAAGGCCATGTCCTGTTCAAAGCCCTATTCACTGGCTCGATATTAGTAAGAATTATGTGAAATAGGAACTTGCTATGCTATGCTGCTCCCAAATGAGAAGACTAACAAAACCACAATGTGGTTCTAAGCCCAGTGTTGGCCTAACAAAGTGGGTCATTTGCACTGCTATGCATCCTCTCAAATCAAATACTTTGAGACAGGATGCCCCTAGGCTAGAAGGATGTGGGGAGAAGAAAACCTTGGGCAGTGATCCACCCCACACTTGGTAGATCTCAGCACCTACACTGTGTATTCCAACCTGACGTGTTACGCATTCTTGCAAATGTGCTGAGACATGATCTTCATACAGATCTTCCCCGCTATTCCCATAGGTATCTGACTAAGCCCGGACCCAATTATGTTTGAAGGATTTGCTTTTTACACAAAATGTCATCCAAATCAAAACACACACACACACACACACACACACACACACACACACACACACACACACAAAGCACATCCGAGATACTTTCCCCCAAACCTGGAAGTAACCCAGAAATAGGAGATTGCATAAGCATCTCTGAAAATCCAACATCAGGACCAAATCAGGACCAAAGGCCAACTTTTGAGCTAAGTTCCTATGGCCCATATGGGAGAAGACGAAGAGCAGGACAGAACTCTCCCCCTCCCATGTTTTCCCCCAAAACAGTTAAGACTTCTATATGAAGCTCTGAATCTGATGAAGATTTCTGGACAGTCTGTCAAAAACTGCCCATCTGGTTTTAACCTCTTTCTGTCTCTAAGGACACTGTGATCTATCAGCTCACTATTACACCACGATGGACTTGTGCTGCATAGCTAACCCTCCCTGACTGAAGCCCTCTCCAGCTGGGTGGGGGAGGGTTGGGCGGCAGCTCTCAGTAATCCTCAATTCTTATCCCTTGACACTTTAATTAAGGTAATTTAACAGTCTGTTAGGCACACTATGAAGAATTTCCTGAGAAGAGCCAATGAGGGCAGAGTTTGGGGGGTAACAAGAAAATATTTGTGAAGGGAAATCCCAGGCAGTCTAGAGTTGGAAAGAGGCCTGGCTATCATTCAGTCCAGCGACCGTGACTTCCCCAAGGTCACACTGTTAATTAGTGCCTCCCTGCGTCCCATACGAGATGAGAAGCTGAGATATTAAATGGGGTTCTCTGGGCATCAGAGACTGTGGCCATTTTTCAAGAGAAGCTCAGCATCTGGGCTGTCTCTTAGGGTCTAGGGAAAGTTGGAGACCACCCGAATGGCTCATAATACTGGTGGCTTTAAGACAGGGGACAATTGCCGACAGCAGTGTGACCTGTCTTACCTCCTAGTGTTATCGTGTGGCTGGAGCAGCGCTGCCTGCATGGATGGGATGTAGTGATTCAGTGCTGGCTTCCTGTGCCTCCTGTGGAGGATGTGGTACCATCGGAAACAGCACCAATATTGTTGGTCATTTTATTCAAGGAGCAATGACACAATTCTGGCATTCGAATGTGCTATTCTTTTGCTAGACATTTTTTTTCCTGATACCCCAAACAATTTTAACCCCACAGTTTGGGAAAATAAGCATTTTTCCATTTGAGAGATACAGCACATTTCATCCTAGAAGTGGACCGTGTTATCTTTTTCTCCATATGTTAAACCCATGAGTGTTTTTTCATGTATGCCAAGCGCTGTTGGGGTTTATGCTGATTGTTTCCAGCCTGTCTGGCTAGGTCCATATGCAATGCCGTGGGTTAGGTGTCAAGTCTATTTATAGTATTCTGTGAATTTAAATTTCGCAGTACAAACTCTCAGATTCTGGGTATCACCAACCTCCTCCCTCAGAGTTAAGAGTCACAATGAAGGGCAGGGATGAGACATGAAGTCAGAGGCCAGAAGTGAGGTGGAGGAGGAGATAGGGAGAGGAGGTTAGACCAAGCTTGTGAGAGGGTCCTGATTCTAGAGGGAAATGATCCACCTTTCAGAGGAAGAAGAAGAAAAGTAAAACCCTATTTTCACCCAACTGAGATATGAAACATAATAAAAGATGAAGGATATATACACTCGAAAACAGAGACCAGCAAGAGAGTGTGGTTCACGGAGCTCGCTGGGGACCTGGGCAGTGGGAGGGGAGATCAGGATGTGACTTAGGGGGAACCGTGGGGGGGGAGGCAGGAGGGGTTAAATCAGCATTTGTTGGGGAGGAGACACTGCTCCCTGAAGCTCCCTGACTACAGAAGCAAAGAGCCAAGGATGGCCCAAGACTCTCCCGTTGGCAGCTCAAAGTCACAGAAGCTCAGCACATCTGACGGATTGCACACCACTGTGCACGGAGTCTCTTTGATATGCGCTCCTTTGTGTCTGCGTTTTTTGCTGTTTCGGTGTTTAATTAATTATTGCAAGGGAGGGACTGTCCTTAGGCGTTGGTAACTCACAAACAGGCATGGTGCATCCATGGATAAGGACAATAGTTGCTAAGGGAATTCTGAGTGCCAAGAGGTTCCTATTTTTTCCTCAAAATGATCTTGTAACACACATCTCATTTTCATATCATGAGTGGACAAATTAAAGCAGGAAATTTATCACAGATTGAAAGGCTGCAAATAGAATGACCAGGGCGTGAAGCCAGGACGTATGCTTCTGGAGTTTGTTTCTGAAACCACGGCTGTTCACCTGCCTCAGGATCTGTATATCTGAGTGGATGTCCTACAAAGTATTTTAATAGAAATCCTATTAACTGAAACCCTATATGAACTTGTATAATACTTAATTCTTCCATAATGAAATGACCTCCTTTGCCAAGTCAGCAATGGGCTCCGTATTCGATGAACATAAAGCTCCCACACGCTGGTGTCGCTCACTGGGATCTGTGAAGCAGAAGTGCTGTGTCATTACTGTGCTAAGTACAGACTCCGTCCAGACCACTGGGTTCTTTCCTCAATTCAGATGACCCTTCCCCCGAGTCTTTAGATGATGTGGTATTATCCAATGGCTCAGAAGCATTCAGATCATGAGAGACGAGAACTCAGTGTTTTCAAGTTTAAGTGGGAGAGTATCCAGAATGCTACATTACTGACAGTGTTGATAGCAAAATCATCAACTTCCCAATTCAGAAAAACAGCCTGAATGGGACGCCAGTCTCTGGCCATGACCCAAAACCACTAGGAGCCAGGAAATTCTGAGAGAAGGACCCAGAGAATGTTTTGCCTTGCATCCCTAAAATGAGGCTGTGGGGTAGCTAAACCGTAGCCTACTGCTATTTCCCAGCCAAGCATAAGCACTTGGGAATCTCAACCCATCGTGATTCATCCTTGGCGAGGGAAGAAGATGAACATAAAAAGGATGCTGTTGACAGCTCTTGTCCTAGACAAAGCCAGAGCAAAATTAAAGTCAGAACAAAAGTCAGAGGAATGTAAGTAATGTGGTATTCCCACATCCCATATCTGCCATAGGCCAGAAGAACCTCCCTGAAGAAGGACGGCCATGCTCAACCAGCATTCAGCTAGGATGAGAACCCTGCCATGTGATACAAACCCCACCCGCTTCTGCAGAGCAGCTGTGCAGGCAGAGCGCCACCTTTCCCAGGGTTCCCGGGGTGTGTTTTGACTGATGCATATTAAATGCATCAAGCTCTCAAGGGCTGGCCAAGCAAAGCTTGGACAGAAGGATCAGACTTCAATAAACTCCTATGTCCAATGTCTTGATTTTGGCTCTGTATCTAGACTGGAAAGAAAGCAGATAAACAAAGCCAACCTTTCATTTTAAATTCACTTAGACGCATGCTCAATCACAGTGAAAAGCAGTCACTGCTCAGTCACCAATTAATACAGATTTCTACAGAAGCCTGAGGAAGGTTCTGTAGCAATGAGAGTTTATATAGATATGCTAATCGAATGTTTAAACAAACCATAGGTAATCATATTATTTTTAACTTAAAATTACATATGTGTATATACACACACACATATATATATATGTATACATATATGAAATTATAGTTACCCCACTTGAAGAGAGAATGTTCCTCCCCAAAAAACAGACTATCTAACAAAGGCCCCACTTTCAGGAAATTCTTCCAGTCTGGGGACTCCAGGAGACCTCCAAAAACATTATAGACTATCACCTCTCCCTTTGGTTACCTCTCAGAAACTTAAGGTAAGACTCTATTGCTCCAGACTCCTTATGCTTCAGGCACAGGGCTTGGAGGAATTGAGCTGGGACCATCCTGGAATCCTCCCCACCAAGGACTAGCTCTCCTGGTACCATAAAGGAGCTACAAAAGCTGCCAAGGAAGAAGAGCCATCGATAGTCCTATTCAGCTATGACACCAACAAACCACGATAGCCAGCACAGCAAGATATCCCCAGAGATGCAATGGTAGCCTTAGGTCCTGGGAGTAGCCATCTAATTAGACTTGAGGCTCTCTCCACAGAAGGAAATCCATGCCTGGCAGTGTAGACCTAAACAACTACTTCTGGCTGCTGAGGCCACAGACCCTAGAGAGGAACACACTATTGCTGCTTCCCTAAACCAGTATGATCTCTAATTGAAGTACCCGTGCCCGCCCATACCTATAGATAAAGTTATTGTCCATCCTTTATCAAAGTTTTTTTTTTCAGAAAAGACCTTCACAGAACAATTGGCCCAAATGCAGAGAACAACTAACTATGGAGAGCTCACCCCCAAATAATACGTCTACAACGCAACCCCCACACCTAATGCTCAGGGAACATTAAATAATATCATTTACAGAGACTCATATAGAACTGTATTTCATCTTCAGACCCGGTGCTTCAGACCAAGCATGCCTCCCACGCAATATTTCAGCATTCATAAAAAGGTGTTTCTATTTAAGATGCTTTGCCTTGGTATCTATTGTAATTTAACAAGTTCAGGGAGAAAACCGAAGAAAGAGGGAGGAAAAAAATGCTCTTCTTCAAGAGTGTAATGAAAACTCCTAGGTCGGTCTAAAAGTTTTGCCCTGAGGGAATGCACTGGGCTCTCCCTTGCGAGACAAACAAAGAAAAATGTGTTGCATTAGAATGCTGGAATGCTCAAAGCCTCTGCAGTCAATAACCAGATGTTCTGAAAAGCTTACTTAACCTTGGGGATTGTCCATGTCCTTTTGGGGAAAATATGGATACTATTCCCTCCGATGCCTGTGTGAAAGGTCCCTGTGTGCAAGAAAGCTTGAGTCATTGACATCTAGAAAGCACTCAGTAAACGGTGGCTATGCCAATGCTCCTTAATGAAGAGAACGGTAGGTCGAGAATTTCCACTTTAGAAACCCTGTAAGCTTGAAGGAGTACCTTCACCTCTCTGATTCTCAGTTTGTTCGTTCAAAAGCCAGACACGATATCTCATAGGTTTATTAATGAGATCCACGTGGACAGGCAAAAGCCATATAACAAGTCAGGTATACACTCAGGGCTCAGTACAGTTCTGACAATTTAATAGCCAAATGATGCTATGTTCTCTTCAGATGGAAGGCTGTATGGACTACCAAGTGTCATCTTACCATCGAATACGTAGTTTATTATTCAAAACTCCACGGCAGTGTCTGAAAACTTAAACTGTTAAATCTTAGTAAAGATCAAATTTATAATTAGAAACAACGGATAATAAAACATGTTGTGTGTTGCACTTACAAAACAAGTTGAATAATAAACTATTAGCACAACACAGGAAGTGCTGAAGTAGAAGCCGTCATTGTGAACTGAGCTTGGTGGCACACACCTTTCATCCCAGCAGTCAGGAAGCAGAGGCAGGCTGATCTCTGGGTTTGAGGCCAACCTGATCTACAGAGTGAGTTCCAGGACAGCCAGAGCTACACAGAGAGACCCTGTCTCAAAAAAACAAAAAACAAAAAAACCCCAAAAACAAAAAACAAAAAACAAAAAAACAAAAACAAAAAACAAACAAAAAAAAAACAAAGCAAAAACAAAGCTATAAGCATGAATCTATAAGACCACATGATATATTATTATATGAATTTCTTTCTTATTCCTATGGTGAAGCTATAAAAGAATAAACAAATTCAAGCTTATGAACAATTCTTCGTGAATTAAATGTAAGTAAAGAACTGGACAAATTGCTCAGGATTGAGACACTGGCTGCTCTTGCAGTAGACCTGGATTTGGTTCCCAGCACCCAAGTCAAGTGGCTCACAACTGCCCGTAACTCTCGCTCCAAAAGTCCCAAAACTGTCTTCCGGCCTTCATGGACACCAGATACATGTGGTAATGCACTGACAAATGGACACCTAGACATAAATAAAAGGTTTTATTTCTTTACAAAGAAGAAAGAATCTAAGTAAAACAAAATCCATCTGTAGCTCTGTAGCTATAGAAAAAGATCAAAAGACATTTGAGGATTATCTTCAAAAGCTTTTGACACCAAGCTGGTGTGAAGTCCCAAAGATTTATCTCACTCTGAATGCTAGACAGGTTCCCTTTGTAACAGATGAGAGTCACTACAGCAGCTATGAAAACAGACAGCGAATAAAATACCCAATTGGATTTATTAGTTCGTGATAATAAAAATAATGTTTCTGGAAAGTTCTGTTTTGTGTACCTAGGTGTGCATAGAAAACATAAAAGGTTTTCCTATTTCATGGCCTTAATTTTAGGATGTTCTTGAAATAGTAGTTTCTCAATTAATTAGATTAACTTTTCATTACTAAACCTATTTGTATAATTTGGTACTAATGGAAATAAGAGAGGGGATGGGAAAGGAAACGGTCGTTTTATAGTTAAGCTTGTGGTTTAAAAACTGAGCTCTGTAGTCAGTGTGCATTTTATATAGATGAGCATTTCCACTGCCTCTCCTGACCCATCCCCACCCTACCTTCCAGACGTTCTGGGCCCCTTTTGAGATATTGTATGGTTTTCTCTGGAAAGAGGGGAATAGAGGCAGGAAACTAAGAAGCCACGGAAGTGGTTCTGGTGTGCTCCTCTGCCCACAGGAGATCTGCTGCTCAGTCGGTGGCCTGTGTCACAACTGGTGGATCAAAGAGTCAATGTGTTTGATATTATTAGAGCAGACTCTTACCCAGGCCAGCCTATATACATGCAAATAAAAAAGTTGATTTATTCAACCCAACAATTCTCTTACAGGACAATAGAGAAATGGTAGATAGATAGACAGACAGACAGACAGACAGACAGACAGACAGACAGATAGATAATGTTTTTAGGCAGATAGATATGTTACAAATGGGTTTGACCAGAAGTTGACCACCTGAATAAATATGTAAGCAAGTTAAAAAGCATAATTTACAGTGGGCTTCTCATTACCATAAATCTATTCTGTTTATAGGTATTGTTGTTGTTGTTGTTTTGGGGGGTTTGTTGTTGTCTTGTTTTTCCTTTTTGGATACCAAGAGTTTTAAAAGGACACTGCAATGCCAAAATTCAAGGGGTGGGGGGTGACATGTGGAGTGCTATTATGTCAACTGCTTCGATATACTTTTTAAAGTCTAAGGGTCTTCTAGCAATTTTTTTATATAAAGCGCTTCCTTTGGTCTTGATGTACAATCTGTCAGCAAACTCTCTGATTTGCTTTATGCTGCTGCTTCCTTGCCGTCACTCGGTAGCCTCAGAGCTGCCCGATTGTTTCTGCATTGATTAATTTCTTCTGGGGTGCCTGGGTGCCTCGTTTGGGAAATAATGCTGCTCACTTTGAACCCTTCACTCTTGTAAAAATGAATCGAAAGGAATAAATTTGAACAGCTCATAACTAGAAGGTGGGGAGAGAGATGATGACTCAAGACCAGTTTTATTTCTGTAGGAAGACAGTTTATTTGCCTAAAGAACAGCTGTGGTCCTGCTGAGGTTAGGACAAAGTCCTGGTGTCCTAACTCCCCCTGAGGTCCAGTCCTGTACGCTCTCCTTGGAGTCCAGACTTGCTCTTTGGTTTACTAATGAAAGCGGAGACTTTGCACACAGACAGCCTCAGAAGGCTGGCTGCTCTGCTTTATTAATCTAAGGCAAGAAAGGTGTCCTAAGGAGAAGCTGGTGCTCAATCTAATAACAGCTTTGACCACAGACTTCAGAGACTCCACGTGGGAGTGTCATTATGACACTGTGACTATTAAAACCAGAGGTCGAAGAGGTACAGTCCTACCAGCTAGTCCCTAGAGCTCTGACTTCATACGGTTTTTACCCAGCATTGTGTTTTAATTATTGGTATTAAATTCTTAACATGATCTATAGAAAATTAACTTCACTTCCGGAGAGATGACTCGGCTGTTAAAGGTTAGGCTCACAGCCAAAATCATATGAAACATAAACTTAGTTATTAGTAAATCCCAAATTCCTTCATGGCCAAAACACAATCAACCAAATTCTTCCCCTCGTAGAAAGCAAGACTTGTCATTTGGTATTCTGAAGGCGACAGCCGGATAGGTAAGAAGGACATCGAGTGCAGAAAAAATCACACTTCAAAGACGTTTCAGCGCTCTGAACTTCTTCATGCGCATGAATATTTAAAGTGTTAAGAGTCCTTCAGAAATTCAGACAGCGGTTTGCATGAAGTATAAAATGTGCCTCACACATGCACTTTGAATTTTTAATGAACCACTTGCTCGCTGTTTGTCGCAAAAGTGCTAAAACTCTCCCTAGAACAAAAGACAAGACAAATTGACACAGCCAGAGTTACAAAGCAGAGACTCTCCGAGCTCCAAAAGTCCCAGCACTCAGGAGATCTCCACTAAAGGAGAAAGACTGAAAGCCTGGGACACAATAATGAGCTGACTTTTAAGGCTCTCTTTTCTGCAGTGATTTACACTTATAAAGCTTATTGCAAAATTTTCATATTTATAACAATAACACGTGTAGGCTGCATAATAAACCTTTCATCACCGGCAGATGTTCACAGCCATGATAAATGTCCAAAGCACTAGTCATGGCTGTGCGCCTCAAACACGCAACACAACAGTAAACTCTTGACAGTCTTAGGTGGTTCAACTCCTCTCTGGTCCCTCAGTGTGGCCAAGCCTGCGATGGCAGTCTGTCCTGGGAGTGTGTGCATGGAAACCAGCAGAAACTTTAGGATGGGCAATGCTCCATGAACGCTGTTTCCATTGTTTAATTGTATTTATCGGAGACTTTCCTGACCATAAAATCGTCATCATAGGCTCTTGGTGGAAAATTTAAAGAAGATACTTTTTTTAACCCACATGATCTTTGAAAATAACAGAAGTATCTTTAGGTACGCTCTCACCCGACTCAGTAGTTTGAGAACCAGTCCAAAATGAAATCTTCCAGAGTGAATGTCTAAGTTACCCTAGGGCGTTCTTATAGGAAGTGTGGCTAGTCTAAGTGTGAGCTTCGTTTCGTCCTCACCTTTATACTGTCCCTGAACCAAAACCACCAGTGGAAAGAAGTACTTTAAACCCCTTTAAGTATGTTTTCCCATACATACCGAGGAAAGAAACCAAAAGAGACAAGAGGAGAAAAATACTCAAGTACTTCAGCTGCAACCTCCATGACCACGACTAGTGGTGAATTCCAAGAACTGGTGTCATGGAAAGACAGGCTGGTGCAGAGGACTGGTGTGGCCTGTCCCCCAGGCTCAGCCCTGGTTTTCATAGATGCCACCATGGGAGCGGGGCAGGGAAAGAGGGGATGAACAATGATGTTATGTCTTTATATCAAAAGATAGATTGTTTTCATCTGAAAATCTAGAAGTCTTTGTGACAATTTAAGCATAAAATAAAGACTCCCCCCATAAACCAAACTTCCCGTCTTTGACACTCCTATTATCACTAATTTTCAATAAAGTACAATAGGTCTTGCTAAGCAATATTAAAACCACCCGAGTTACAAGTTCAGTTTTATGCAGCACTCCATATGGTGGATTCATAATAAATTTCTACTGGGAATACAATCATAAACCGCTATTTTCTGCTATAAAAAACCATTAAAGCACAGACATGCACAAACAAGGTAATCTGCAATAAATTTGAAAATGTTAAGATACTACAAATGTAAATGTATTCAGCCCCATTGCGGTGCATGTAATTTCCATAGCTTTATTAGAAACCTTGCCTTAGCAGTGCCTTGGCGATGGGTTATAAATATGGTAAGAATGAGTCAGCATGCAAATCCCTTCTGTAGAAGGGGAAAAAACAATCTAAAAAGGTTTTATAGCCCAAAGCTTCTTGTTACTTTGTAAGAATAGTAATGTAAGTTCTTGTTTGGAACCTGCTGACGAGAAAATTCTCTAAACATGGTGCAATTGTCAGTCTTTGCAAAAATAATTTGTGTGTGTGTGTGTGTGTGTGTGTGTGTGTGTGTGTGTGTGTGTGTGTGTAAGGTCACAGAGATGGCATTTTCCAAAGAAGCACTGAACTGGCGGACTTTCTTCTGCACACAATGGGGAGGGATGAGCAGTGTACCCCAACCCCAACCTCCCCACGCCCCACCTCTTGGAAAAGGAACAGCACTAACCCCATAAGCTTCCATGCTGGGGGCAGGAAGTTATTGTCTCCACTTACAAAGTTGAAGAATGAGAAGCCTAGGTAACAACCACAGGAGTGGGGGTCATGAGAAAGGTGTCACAGAGCAGGAGGCTACTTAGGTGTGAGCAGAGGACAAGATGATGGTTCTGAAGAAGAGAACTTCCAGAAAAAGGTCTAATATTTCAAAAAAACTCAGAAGAATAGAAAGATCAAGGACAGACAGTCATTTCTGTGAGGCAAAAGCCCACTCTACCATTTGAAAGACTTAACTCTGGGTTTGATGAAAAACGGAGCTAGCCTGCAAGGACCTGGGGAGTATATGGCTAAGGACAGTGTCAGAACTAGATAGATGTGGACAACCTCAACGTACAATTCAAAAAGAAGCAGGAGTCTCAGACATAGTGTTGGGGTGCACTTCTGGAGCCACACACTGAGGAAGCTGAATAGAGGATGTCTAGCTTCAGGCAGGCATAAGCTACATAGGGAGACCCTGTTTCAAAGACAGAGGGGTGAGAAGAGGAGAGAGACAGAGAGACAGAGAGATGGTGTGGGAGGCGCCTGGCATAGGTGTCTCTTTGGGGAAGAGGAGAACAATGAAGCTTTAGCCAGTGAACGCATTAGACCAACAAAACCAAACCCATAACAAGCTGAGAAGCCTCGTGGAGGAGGTTGGTACAAGCATGCAGGCAGAAAGATGAGCCTCTCCATTTGCTCACATAGAAAGGAAGGACAGAATTAGTGAAGAGAAAGAAAAGCTTCCCAGAGTGAAGAAGCTGGTGGGACTGAGGCCTGATGATCCGTGGTTTCAGAGTACTCAGAGACCAAGGCAGCATCTGAGTGTTAACTGTATGCGCTTGTTTTCCTCGAGTGTCATCATTTCCCTTTGCAAGTGTCTGCAAAGAAGGCACAGAATATCCCAGGCCACCTGAGCACACAAGCGTGCATGCGGCACACACATGAACAAAAAAGGTCATACACAGAGAGAGCAAGTGCAGAAACACACACACACACACACACACACACACACACACACACGGACATACACTCACACACACAAAAGGACATACACAGAGAGAGCAAGTGCAGGAACACACACACACACACACACTCACACACACACAAGGATATACACAGAGAGCAAGAGCAGGAACACACACACACATACACACACACACACACCCACACACACACACACACACACACATTTTCCTAAAAGCTCTTTTAAAAGAAAATATTAATCAGGAAATAACATGGCATGGGTGTGTGTTGAAACTATTTGGAGAAAGCCAAAGTATGAGCAAAATTCCAACCAGAACTCACAGAACTATTTTGAGAGTGAAAACCAAGTGAAAAATGTCAAGTGTAAGGTTATTCTTACTTGACATTTTTAATACAGCAGCAACTTATAAAAACATCAAACCCTGACATAACCCTTCCTCCAGCATTTTAACACATCATTATATTGTTAACAATGTCAAACGGCTATAACCATTCCATGATTTTTAATAGATTAATTTTTATCATAAAAATGTCATTTTTAGGATAATCTGCATTCTCACATTTTTATGTTCAGCTATGGTCTTAAAATGTCGGCAGTGGGGGAATCACTGTGCCAACCATTCTTGGAGTCTTCCTGAGATTCTAAGAATGTGAATACAGAAAATGCCTTAGTCTGATGTGGGTGCTGCCCTCCATGTTTTTTTTTCTGCATCTATTCTCCTTTCATAAATGATAATTCCAGAGTGCAAGCATTGGAGAGAGGTGAGTTAGTCAGTTAAAGCCAGAAGAGATTGAAAGGTAAGCCTCCTGGCCAGGCATGAAAAGCACACTGTGTCAATCACCCAAGGGCTTGTACCCATCGGCCCTGTGGGCAGGATTTTATACATGGCATTTGACCCTCTTGGTTAGTCAGCAACAATGACAACACTGCATCAACCCACTGCCGAGGACTGACATGACAAATGTCCAACTACATTTCCTTATCATTTTTAGTTATGTGATGTGTATGTGCCTATGTGTGAGTATGTGCATACACAGAAGGATTAGGTTCCCTGGAGCTGGGGTTCTGGTGATTGTGGGCTACCAAAAACCAAACTCCGGTCCTCCAGAAGAGCAGTGAGTGCTCTGAACCACTGGGTCATCTCTCTAGGCCACAAAGATGTTTCTCTCTCTCTCTCTCTCTCTCTCTCTCTCTCTCTCTCTCTCTCTCTCTCTCCATATATATATATAGTCACATTCTTGTCACAACTATAAAACAAGAGAACAACAGACAGTATAGACTCCACATAAGCACAACTGTGTTCTACTAAAAATGGCAGATCGTGCCTAATCAAACACTGATTTCATCTAAGTTTAACGGTGATACCTAAGATAGATAAGATCTTAGTGGCTCACTAGGTAAGCCACTTTACACAAATTCTCTCTTACCATATTCAGTTACCATCACCCTCCTTTGGTGAATGAGAAGACTGTAGGTCACAGAGGTTATATGAGTGGTAGAAAGTCAGTAAGATTAAGTAACAAAGAACAAGTTAAAACAAGTGCAGCATCACAGCTGTGGCTTTAAGTGGTCCATACCTTCCGTTCAATTTATATAATTTTTTTCATAGTAATGATGTTAAAGAACAGGCAAAGATGAAAAATAACCAGACCTTGTAAAAATAGAAAAGGGCTGGAACCCTGGATTTCTCATTGCTCCATAGACCCTCTCTCCACAGATAACTAAGATGATGTTTCCAGCGTCTATGTAAATGTTTATATGACACGTTCCCAACTCTTAACATGCCCCGAGTAGGTAAGAGTTATTTTGTCCTCATTGTACAGATGTAGGAAACGGAGTCATTAAGATTCAGTAGATGAATTAAGGCTACATGATAGGATGAGACTCAATTCTAAATCATCTTTGGATTCTGTCTTTCCAGTCAGGTGGCTTTCCAACTTCCTAGACAAGCTCACGGGCAATAACTGAAAAGCAGACTGGCAGAAATGGAACGCCATCGTCACATGAACACAGATTTTGTCATTCTTACTGAAATGAAGGTATTGAAGAAGAACATCGGGGTCCCCCAGATCTTAAGTGACTCTTCCCATTGTGCTGAGACCTGGACAGGCTTCAGTGATAACAAAGGAAGAACAACTTGATAGTAAAACTCAGCTACAGTCACCTGAAATTTAGAGGCGTTGTCTCTCAAGACACTCTCTCCACAAGTATTCCATCAGGGGCCTTGGCACCTTGTGGTCACATCAAGTCTAAGCCAGTGCTGGACCAGTGGGTTTCAGAGGGGCAGGAACATAAAGGTTCAATCTACCCTCCCATCAATCTACACACAATTCTTACTCTTTGTATAACATCCCTCCAAAATCAGTGTACCCCAAACCCAAGGCAAACAATGCAAAATACCAAATGACATCTAAGTCAGTTAACTAGATTCTAACTATTTCTATATTATTTATTCTTGCTTCTATGTTCTTCCAAATAGTGAGGCATCTGTCTTAGCTCTGAGCCTAAACACAGTTGTCAAGACCTGGTCATAAATAGCAGAGGACAAAGCCTGTCTCTGAGAAAACAATGAAAACCCACCATTTCCCCTGAAAGCAGACATGGTTACTGTTTACACTCACACACACACACACACACACACACACAGAGAGAGAGAGAGAGAGAGAGAGAGAGAGAGAGAGAGAGAGAGAGAGAAGGAGTTAGCAAGACCTTACTTTTTCTAGCTTCCTTGTTGAAAAAGAAAATGGCTAATTTACATGTAGAGCCTTACAAATTATAGCCATGTCAGACAAGGAAGCAGATGAAGGCTATGATGGCTATGATTGATATTCCAAAATTTCCGTCCTGATTTCCCTATGCTCAGAATTAGCCACCCTATAAATCAAACCAACATAGGAACATCTGATGTCAAAACCAAAAAGTCACATCTGCAAAAAGCATCAGAAACAAAGAGACTGGATTCTTCTGTTGTCTCCCAGGCTGAAGATCACCCCTCCCCCATGCCCACCACCATTTACAACACTAACTTAAAATACTCCATCTCTTTGCAGACAACACAGTTTTCCATATGTGTTTAGGTATAAGCAACAGCCATCTTTCCTTCCATTGGCGTGTATAGAAACTAAGGACTTGTACTGTGCTCCAGAGAAAACCTGAGTGAAAACTTGACAGCCTCTGCTAAATATCTACTATTGAAATACATTTGTTGGTCAGTGTCCTAATGCAAAAAAAATCCCTTATTTTTATTTTTTTCTTATTTTCAGTAGCATACAGAATATGGATTCAATGTCTCTGGCCTGTAAACTTTGACCTCCACGAAGAAGAAAATTCCCGGTTTCTAGAGCATTGACTAGGTAGTAAAGCATCTAAGAGTTGTGAGCGCAGACCACAGATTTAGAGAGCTGCCACAGGGGAGACTCCCTTGATGATTCTGAGCCCAATCAGGGTCTTTTCCTTGCTGTAAATAAATCTCAGCACCACGGACCTGCAGTCCCCTGGAGCCCACGGAGCACACATGCTGCGCTCTTTCGTGGAACAGCGATGGTTTTACAGACATCAAGCTTTTAGAGAGAAGAGCATTGAACGCTAGCTCAACTAGATGCTCGTTATAGAGGAAGCATGTGAGCGGTGAAGACGGTGACTTCAAAGTCCTGCGCTTTATGGGCAAGAGAGCCACACAGCTGATTCTGATTCTGAGGTCATAAAGAAGCTGTGGCGTTGTAACACATTATAAAAATGAATAAAAGCGATAGTGATGAGAATAAAACCACTGCTGCCCCCATACTGGGAGGCTGTAAGGCATCCCCAACTTGGAGGCACAGTGGCCCCCACTCTGTCCTTCTACAACCAGTTTTATCAGTTGTGGGAGAATTTAATAAGATTCCCATCAAAACGATTCAAGATTTGGAAATAAAGAACTACTAAGACCACTAGAGAGCCTTGAACAATTTCCCCTCACTTTATATGTTTGGGGGTCACAAACTCAGGAGTGGTAGGACTTACTTCATTCACTTAACCCTGACTTTATGTCTGGCTAACTTGCTACTGTACTAGGCTGTGTTCTACAGTCCAAGTCTCCTACCCCTGAGCTCAACTTCTGCCACTGAAAACATCCATGTCTGTAGTTCATGTCTTTACCTACAACGCTAAAATCTTTACTATTAAACAAGGTTGGAAAGTCCGTTGCTTTAGTTGACCCTGTTCTATTGGCAGGCTTTGAACCTCGAGATTTATTAGTCAAGCTGAAGATTCTTCTCATCTGACTCTACTTGGGGACATGCCTCAACACCCCTTTCACAGATAATCTTTGCTTTCCTGACTCCGTGGGCTGACATATCACTGTGTCCTTTTCTTGTCTTGTATTCTTCTTTTTTTTTTTTTTTTTGGTTTTTTTTTTTTTCGGAGCTGGGGACTGAACCCAGGGCCTTGTGCTTCCTAGGCAAGCGCTCTACCACTGAGCTAAATCCCCAACCCCGTCTTGTATTCTTCTAAGACTGCAAACGGCACCCACTCGGAATGCATCAAACCTTGATTACTAATCACCCTGTTGGTCAGAGTAGCTGTCCTCTCACACTTTGCATTCCCTACTTCCCCAAGTATCTGTAGAATAACTGGAGCCCACAGCTCGAGAGAGAGAGAACATTCTTGTCCTTTTGGATAGCAGAAGGAGGAACATGAGGACCGCATGGAAGTTATGACATCCACACCAGTTTTGCTCCTTATCCCAAGCCTGGATCAGAATCCAGGAGCCCAGGCCAAAATCCAAGCATGGCCCTTGAGCAGAATAGACTACTACCTCCTGTGAAGGGATAGAGGGCTCTGTCTGTGCCCAGTGAGTGTTCAGGAAAACCTTTACCTGCAAGCTTCTCAAAGACATCTCCTGTGGTGACACTGCCTTCCCAGGGCCTTCTGCCTTTGCTCCTACCTAACTTTAGTGCTCTACCCCAAGGACATCCCTTTTCATATTTTCTGTTGACCAAGATATGTGTTACCCAGCCACATCAAACCCCATCAACCAAGTGGTGCAAGAATGACAGATTGCAATGTTGCATAATGCACCAGTAGCTCCCATAATCTCTCTGGCTTTCAGCCCAACAACAACAAAAATCTACAGAAAAAAAAAAAAAGATCTTGTAGGAAGTCCATGCTCTTGTTTGAGACATTTGCCAGCAATGTGGAGTCAGCAGTCTGGGCTACAGCATGCAACACTGCCAGGTGGTCATTAATGACAAGCAAGATGGTAGCGGGTGGCTTCACTGACTGGGACTTACTGTATGACAGCCTACAGTCTAACGCATCGCATACAATCTCATTTAGCTATATTTCCAGCACAGGTGAATGGGCCAGAAGTGCTCTGCCAAAGGCTTCTGTTTTCAGTTCTATTGCACTAAAATTATTCATTATAGGTCTTAGAAAATTAAGGCAATACTAGAAACACACACGTAGCAAACGCTGAAGTGCTTTTTAAACTCTCTTCACGATTAGTGGGGAGGATCTATTTTTTCCAATGACATTTAAAATCCCAGATAAAATCCCAGAGCCAAGCCTGAACTCTGCCCAAATGTCAAATGTCCAGTCCTGGAACTGGGTCCTACACCCTCAAAAGTAAACTCAACCTTGAGAAATCAGCTTTTACGAAATACGACCAACACTTCTAAACAAATCGTTGTGAAGGTTGTCTCCCCACAGTTGTCCCTGTCATTATCAAGCTCTGTCTAGAAAGACATAAGCTTCCTGTTCAGGTCCCCATTTCTGAAGGCCCCTCTGTCCCAAAGACCTTGTATTGAATACATGAACACACAGTCAGCTTGCTAGTCTCAGTGTTGGGCAGAGACTAGAACTGTGGCTCTGGGGTTCAGAGCACTTGCTGCTCTTGCAGAGAACCTGGTGTTACATTCCCAGCACCCACATGACAGCTCAAAACCATCTAGGAGATCACACCCCTCTTCTGACATCCTCGGGCACCAGACACACATACAGGCAAAGCACTCAAATACATAAGTAGATAACAGTTGATATTCTTTTTGTTATAGACAGGAAAAATAATTTTTTTATCCCCTACATTTTGGCACCAAGTCAAAAAAGCTGCAATAACACACATACACACACACAGAGAGAGAGAGAGAGAGAGAGGGGAGAGAGAGAGCACAGGACAGAACAATCCTGAACCATAAGACCCTGGAACAACTGATGGGACATAGAGAAACTGGTGACTTCTCACTGAGGTATTTGTCACTGGGTGTAGTGGTTTAAACATGCTTGGTTCAGGGAGTGGCACGATTTGGAGGTGTGACCTTGTTGGAGTGGGTGTGGCCTTGTTGGAGTGGGTGTGGCCTTGTTGGAGTGGGTGTGGCCTTGTTGGAGTGGGTGTGGCCTTGTTGGAGTGGGTGTGGTCTTGTTGGAGTGGGTGTGGCCTTGTTGGAGTAAGTCTGTCACTGTGGGAGAGGGCTTTGAAGCTCTGCCCAGTGCAGGATTGCCTATCTTCTCCTGCTTGCCTTTGGAACAAGATGTAGAGCTC
The DNA here is from genome assembly GCF_021556685.1 of Rattus norvegicus. Lineage (NCBI taxonomy): Eukaryota > Metazoa > Chordata > Mammalia > Rodentia > Muridae > Rattus > Rattus norvegicus. Next base: position 80,766,810 of record NC_141537.1, on the reverse strand, counting down.
TCAGCTCCTCCAGCATCATGCCCGCCTGGACACTGCCATGCTTCTCACCATGATGATAATGGTGTAAAACCTCAGAAAATGGAAGCTAACCCCAATTAATGTTGTCCTTTATAAGAGTTGCCTTGGTCACAGTGTCTCTTAACAGCAATGTAAACCTTAACTAAGACTGTCGACAATGTCCTGTGGGGATGAAGGCAAGCACTTCAGTGTGGACCTTTTCAGGCCAGAGAAACAAAGTCACTTGTTCAGACTGAGGCCCCTATGTAAATGTGGTCAGGTCACCCACCTGTTTCTGATCCTTCCCTCCCAGTGGTGGCTACCGCTCCTGCGCATGCAGCTTTTGTCATAAGAGCCCAGGCTGGCTTACCATCTGTTGGGGTTACACACTCTGTCTGTATTTTAGTCCATTAAATTAAATTGTAACTAGACAAACTAAAGCAGCCAGGATGCTGATCAACTCTTACTCGTTTTTCTACATCTTAGAGTGCACAGAGAAAACCTAGAAAATACTCCCCTCCCAGACTGGCTAGGAACACCTGGGATTTCACGTAAATCATTGGTCATATAGATAATCTTCTGTATTCCCAAGAGTTGCCTCGTAGTCCAAGTATTTGCAACTCAAATACTCTGTTTGCCAGGTTCAACACTAATCTCGTTTGTTTTTCTTTCTTTGAGACAAGGTCCTACATAGCCTGGGCTGGCTGCAAACTTGCTACATAGCCAAGGATGACCTTGAACCCCTGATTCTCCTGCCTCCACCTCCCAAGTGCTGGGAGTACAGGCTCACACTGCCACTTCTGGCTTACTTTAATGAGTGCCTTTTCAGACTCCGGGGCTTTACAAAAGAGTAAGAAGGAATCAATACCAGTAATAAGTAAGCTAGGAAAACTTTAATTGAATTAGAAAGTTAACTCTTGTATTGATTGCCCAGAATTTCAGACTAAAGGGGGGAAAAAAGCTTAGGAGGAGGACAGCAAAGTAGAAGAGAGCTTTGCTAAAGCCCCTGGGGATCTCAGCCACGAACAATGAATTATGCTCTATTCCACTTTGGATGTATTCTTTCTAAATGAAGATGCTTTATATGTCTCTGCGTTGTTTTAGATTGTTTCAAACAGTCTCACTTGTGAGAGGTGCCAAATGAGTAGGGGATCTATCAGGAACACACCGGAGGAAACCCGTGGGAAGAGGAAACCCGTGGGAAGAGGAAACCCTCGGGAAGAGGTTCTCGCTGGCCTCACCCAAAGTTTCACTCCTCAGAGCACTGGCAGTCAATGTGGGCCAAGAGCCTATCAAAAATGCAGACATGCAGCTCTTGGCTCCAAACGAGCACTCGACCAAGAGCTTTTCATCCAGTATGTTTGACAGGTACTTCTTACGGTGAGCCTTTGCGGCACTGTGAGATAAAATGGAAGTCAGGAGAGACACTCACAAAAATCATACCCTTGATTTTTAGCTCTCACTGTACTATTAAGTTAAACTGAAGCCTTTTCCTCTGTCTTCTTTCTTCTTAGTGGTGGTGGTGGTGGATATGGATGTGGAAGACAGAGGTTAACATCATTGCTTTTCCTGTATTAATCTCTGTGTTGTAATGATGCTGATGATGGGAATGGTGGTTGTGGTGATGATAGATGATGATGATGATGGATGATGATGATGGTGGTGGTGGTGGTGGTGGTGGTGGGGATGGGGATAGGGGATGGGGATTTACCCACACTATCTGGCCAGCAAGCATTTGTGATGCAGGGGATTTATCATAACCACTATCCATGAATTAGCACTCCCTCAAACCATGCAATAATAGAGCGAAGTAGAGAGAGGCTGTATTTCTCCCTTAGCCTCAAAGCAACTTATTAGCAAGGCAATTTATAGGGAAGAAAACTGAGGCTAGGGAACCACTTAAAGGTGAGGGAATGAAGTGCAGAGAAGTCGGGAGTGCGAGCTCTGACCCTTCTTGCATTGCAGTCTGTGTTTAAAGCTTGCACGAGCTCCCATCTCCTGGCTGGATCAATCCTCGGGTTCGTTTATAAGAAGAGAGAGATATGATTTTTCTTAGATTGGGAAGGGGGAATTTTCACCCAGCTTATTTGGTCCCAACCGTCCGACGTCATATATAACAAAGACTGAGGATATTTTTATTTTTTGAGAAAAGGAAAACGCGAAGTAAGAGTTCTGGGATACTTGGATAAAGGTGGGAAGTGATGGATAAAGTCTGTGACTTTGCAGGCCATTTACAAGGTGAGGGGTTGTAGCTTGGGAATTGTCTTCACTTTTTCATGGCGGGGTGTCAGGTCTGGCCATCAGCTGAGAGGAGCCTTTTCTGTTGTCCCTGCATACAAGGCTTCAAGCAGCAACATTGCCTGGCAGACCCCTAGCAGGCCAGGCAGACCCCCAGCAGGCCAGGCAGACCCCCAGCAGGCATTGTAGCCAGCACCTGCCTCAGGCCCTGCCACAGCGCTATAATTTCTCACCCCTTACCCTGTCACTAAATTACAATTTAAATTCCATCATTCAAAACTGCCTGATCTCGGGCCAGATGCATATATCACAAAAAGGTATTAAAATCTGACCTTTTATATCCCTAATAAGAAATGTCATGAGTCCATCACAGGATCGTAACTCCCTCTTGAATTAGTGCTAAGAAAGATTTGAGTTTTCTGTGGGGAATTCTGTGATTCCAGGCAAGCCTTTGGATTCTTCTGGCAACCACTTAAAATTCTGGTTTCTAAAGTGGGGGGAATGGGGTTTCTTGTGTTTCAAAACAAAAACAATAAGGAACACATGTAAATAGCACTGTACCGCATGTGAAACGGGAAATGGCTGGATTGATGGATCTCTCAGAAGTCAGTCCTCAAATTACTGGAAAGTCACAGAATTAATAACATTTCAGTGAAGGCCCTAAAACCCAAAACAGTTACCCACTGGCTCTTTTGCTAGGTCTGATTTACATCAAATGCATAGATGCTGCAGAAACTCTGCCAAGAGTGCTGTGGGGTTCGGTGGATCACAGCTCGTTTTTGCAATATTTATCACATTGGCTGAGAAAATAGCTACGCCTTTGTCAGTAGGCAAAGGAGCAGGCGGCCGTTTCCATTTCGGTGTTCCCAGCGTTTCTATTCCACCGCTCTCTGTAAAGCACGGTCCTGCCCTCCAGTGACCAGCTCTGCCCTCAAAATAGAATGATATCCGAATGATATCCATCTAATGATGGTTCAGACAAATAAGAAAGAAAATACCAGAAAGAGATCAGAAAAGGAGTGCAAAGTCACGGTGGAAGGAGGGTTCCAACAGACTATAAATTGAGAACCCTCCCCCACCGTTATCCTCAGAAAGCTGAGCCAGTGTATGAAGAGAACCTAGGAAAAAGCAGAATGGCTCTCTCAGCATTCATTTGTGTTTCTTTCTGTTCAACTCATAAATATTTATTGAGATGCAGTTTTATACACATATTTGAGTTGTGCCTTAAACTAACAAGATTAGGCATGTATACCATTACGAAATATGATCCTCAGCTCCTAGCCACAATAAGAACCACTAAAATCATTGGAATAGGCTTGCTTCTCAGCCTTTACCCAGTGCCTGTAAATCACCAGAGAGTTTTTAAAATACCAACGTGAAGATATTGACCTCTTTCATTTTTATTTAATTAATCTATGGTAAGACCAGGACAAGATCTATTTTATTTGTGAAGACTCCTCAGGTGAGTTGACCATGCAGCCAGTGCTGAGAATCTGGAGCTAAAATACAGCCAGACGCAGAGACTCAGAATTATCCTTGAATTTTAGTACCAAAACTTTACATATCCCTCCTTCCCCATTCCACATGCTGTGGCTCACAGACTGGGAAAGTTTTCCTACAGTGTGAAAGGAGAAACAGTAATAAAACACCAGCTTCAACAACGCTGCCCTCCTTTGGGAACTCCATTTATCAGAAAGAAAGCCAGAGGAATTCCATAGACACCATTCAGTGCTCCGGCTGATTCCCTGCAGAGAGTCAAACGGGATGACAGAAGGAAATGGAGAGAGGACTCTTTTGAAACCACAGATGAGCTCACAGCATTCACATGCCCCTTTTTGGATCTGCTTAAAAATGGAGCCAGGAACAACTGCTGGTCTCACCACAGTGATGGCTTCTGGGGTACTTGAGTAAAGAAAGCACAAAAACCACTCAGTTAGAAAATGGCTTCCAAGGCTGGCAAGATGGCTCAGTGGGTAAAAGGCTTGCCACCAAGATTTACAAGCTGTGAGTTTGGTCCCCAGGATCCACATGGTGGAAGGAGAAAACTGACTCTTGTAAGTTGTCATCTGACCTCTTTACTAGTGCCATAATGCTCATGCTCATAGGCATATATACACACATACATGCACATGTGCACACACACACACACGTGCACACACACACACGCATACAGACTAAATAAGCAAACAAAATAAATGATATTTTTAATATTTTTGATATTATAATTACATTAGTTTCCCATTCCTTTTTCTCCCTCCAAACTTTCCCATATAACACCACTTTCTTGCTCTCTTTCAAATTCATGGCCTCTTTTCTCTTTCATTGTTGATACGTATGCATATAGATATTTATTATATATAAAATATCTCTATATTTTATTATATATAAATATCTCCACATATATTCTATTCATTATATATAATACATTGTATATAACATGTTAATATATTTATACTATTACATATTTATATAAATACAACCTGCTTGGTCTGCATAATGTTGCTTATATGTGTGTTTGAGGGATGGCCATTGGGTATTGAATAACTAATTGGTGTACTCTTCCCTTGGACTCTCAATAGTCCTCACTGCCTGTAGTTCTTTGTCTAGGACTGAGGAGCTTTGACCTTTCCACACTAATTCACACCTGAAGTACCTCATACGAGAAAGCATGAGATGGTTGACTTCCTGGGTCTAGGTTACCTCCTACAATATGGTCTTTTCCGGTCCCAGGCATTTCTCTGCACATTTCCTGATTTCATGTTTCTTCACAGCTCAATCATATTTTGTAGTGTATGCGTACCACATTTTCATTATCTGCCCTTCTGTTGAAAGACATTTATGTTATGGGTCACCCACACAGCCCCTATTTTGAAGGCTTGAAAGGGTCCTGGAGAAGCCATTGGTGAAGATGCAGTAAAGCCTCAGGATCGGCAAAGTCATGGAGGGAAGCCGAGGCTTCTCCCCACCATGAGGCAGGGACAGCGTGCTAGAGTAGAAGCCAGGAGAGGCTACTGGTGAAAGTCCAGCCCATTTGCAGCAGGAGACCCTAGCATCATGGGACAACCTCCAAGAACAATAGCGACCATCAAACCGAGGCAGCCCGGGGCTACAGACAGGCTGTGTGTGCTGTGTATGGTACAATCAGAGCTCAGCTGCCTGAGCCTATTGGAGCCCAGAGGATCATGAGTGGATCCCAGTCATTGGGTATTGAGCAATTTTACTGCTGGAGTTGTTTGGTTTTGCTTTTGCTTTATTCGAACTGTGACTGCCCTGGTTCCTGGAGTAGAAAGCATTTTTTAGCTTTTCTTTTTTCTTTTTCTTTTTTTCTTTCAGGAGCCTACAACTGAGATACCTCGAAATTTTAGAGAAACTGGAACTTCCACAGGAACTTCGAACTTTGAATGATATTTCTGATATTTTAAAGAGATTGAACTTTGGGAGTGTTTGAAGTTTTAAAGGCTTTTAAAGATATCTGTGTTCTATATATTAATATTAATACGAGAGCTTGGGGAAGAACAGAAGAAGAGAAGTTTCTAGTTAAACAGTGATGTGTCTGTGTAGCAAGTGGACAAGGGCTCGGTCAGGCTGGCTAGTTCGAAGTCAACTTGGTACAAGCTAGAGAGCCATTTGGGAAGAGGGCATCTCAGTTGAGAAAATGTCCCCGGTTAATTAGTGACTGGTGTGTGAGTGTCCAGTTCACCGTGGCTGGTGCCACCTCTGAGCAGGTGGTCTTGGGGTGTTGTATAAGAAGGCAGGATCAGGGGTTGGGGATTTAGCTCAGTGGTAGAGCACTTGCCTAGCAAGCGCGAGGCCCTGGGTTTGGTCCCCAGCTCCGAAAAAAAGGAAAAAAAAAAAAGAAGAAGAAGAAGAAGAAGGCAGGATTAGCAAGCCATGAGGAGTGAGCCAGTAAGCAGCGCTTTCCTAAGACTTATGCTCCTGCCTCACTTCCTTCAAGAATGGACCGTGAATGGACCGTGACATGGAAACATAAAATAAGCCCTTTCTTCCCCAAGTTTCTTGAGGTCGCGGTGTTTTACCCAAGCAGTTCAACCTGAGTAATACCGGTTGTTTCCGTGCCCTAGCTGGTGTGAGTAGAGCAGCTGTGATGGTCTGGGCAAGTAAGGACCAGCAGAATGGGATGCCGAGTCATTTAGGGATATGATGGGGAGGGGGAGGGCTGGGTCATACTGTAGACTTATTTTCACTTTTTAAGGATTCTCCTCTCCAATTTGCAGAGCAGCTGCACAAGTTTGCGATCTCACCAATAGTGAATGAACCAATAGGTTCCCTTTTCCCCACATTCTTTCCAGATATGCTGTTTTCAAACAAATTTCAGAGGGGAAAAAAAAGTGCATGCAACCATTTCGATTTAGCCCCAATGTCTGACTATGTGAATCAGCCCTTCTTATTCACTCACTACTTACTCAAGAATTTTTAAAAAAAATGACCCACAGTTCCCTGGCATCAACCTCACCACAGAGATCCCTTGCTTCATGTGCCTGACTTGGAAATTTTTCCCAGCAGTCAGGACAAACTTGCACTAAACACTTTTCTATACCCAGTTTCCTTTGGGACTAAAAGAGTATGTGTAGAAAAGAGGTGAGTAGGGCAAGACACAGTTAGTGAACAGAGGAGCAGGTCAAGGCCACACACATGTGAGGGTCAAACTCATAGTCTGGGTTTTATAGCCTCTCCGGAATTTTACCACAAACTGTGACTGTTGGACGTCTGCTGGTGTCAGCCCCACGGTCCGTAACGATCCGGTACCCAACAGTTTCTGCATTACTAATGTTCATGGGACTCAGAAATCAATATCTAATCACACTTAGCCAGAGCCCAGGATTCCGTGCACTCGGCAGCGGACCATTTGGTTGCAAGGTATATAAGAGTTAGCATAAGAAGCAAAGCGTTCCTCAGAATGAATCACATTAAAAATATTACGAGTGTGGTGCAAATCACTGTTACTGACATTTATCGAGCGCTCGCTCAGTGAGAGACCCAGTCTGCCAGGAATTTTAACATGATGCAGAAGAAACAGAAAATATTGTTTTTGACCTCAGAAGCTAATGATACCCTCATACCACATGTACATGCATGAGTGTGCATGCGCACGTGTGTGTGCACGTGCACGCACACACACACACACACACACACACACACAGTCCTTCAATGGGAACACACAGTGAGATGACTTAAGCTTGTTTTGCTTGTTTGTTTAAATTATCTTTGAAATCTCTCCATTAACTTTAAAAACCTGTCAGGGATACCAGCTATACGTGTTTTCCTGGTAAACAGATCTCCCGTGTTCTAGTCTCTTTCAATGAAAAATATATTTGAGGGATCAAATAGGCCTCGTAAAAGTGGTTATGGAACACAAGTTGCCAGGTCTCTATATCTCTAAGCTGCAAAGACTGTTCAACTAAGCCCATGCCAAGAAGGATATCCCCTGACCTTACCTTTGGCGTAGGTGTGGTCTCATGCAGTCTAAGAAACAGATTTGTTAGGTACTTCCCAGGAGAGAGCTATTCAAATATCCATGTCCACGTAAGTCACCTGGGAACTGCTCAAATGCAGATCCAGTGACTCCAGGGATGCTCGTGCTACCCGCTTGTGTGCCACACTGAATAGAAACACGAGTCACTGCCGGGAAAGTCTTACCTTTGACTGGAAGTTTCCAAAGACAGAACAAAGGCCCCTCGGTGCTCTCTTTGGAGCTCTCTCTTTCCCTCGTTTAGGCACCAGAGAAAATACTCAACTCTGGGTTTAAGAAGAACTTTGGGAACATGACCATTTTCTGAGTGTCCAAGGTTTGAATCATCGGCCCCGTTAATGAACACTTACACACAGGAAGCACTGTGAGCTGGCTTTACTGTGTGTAATCCATCTCTACATAGTTCCAAATATCGAAGAGCCACCTCAAGCTGATGGTCTGTTTGATAGCACAAAAAGGATGTCTGTCCAGTGCTTGCATCTTGTCAAGCACTCGCCAAATCTTCTCTAAGTAAATTTCACTGAGTACCTTTTGCTTTTGCTTTTGCTTTTGTTTTTTATTTGATTTGGTTTTGTTTTGTTTGTTTGTTTATTTGGTTTTTGGTTTGGGTTTTTTGTTTGTTTGTTTTGTTTTGGGGGAGTGTTTTGGTTTTGTTTTTTGTTTTTGTTTTTATTTTGTTTTGTCTTTTGGTTAGAAGTCAAAGATTTGGTCTCTTGAGTCTGAATTGTATTTGGGTTTGAATTTTCTGGGTATTTACCCTAGCACTGGTTAATCTTCACTACCAACTTGCTTTGATGGAGAGGTTCATCATGAGTCTGATAAAGCTCACCTCTAGGCACTGATTAACCCCTGAGGGTTCTGCCCTAAGCAATGGCTTAATCCCTCAATGGGTCCCAACACTGGAGAAGGTATCTGGGTAGGGAAGATGTGAGTGTGTGAAGTGGGTCCCGGCTGGAGGAAGCGGGTCTAAGGGTGTACTTCTCCCTTCCACGTACTCTCTACTCCTGGCTGCTGTGAGCAAAGTCCTTTCTCTGCCACGTGGGCCCAGCACTTGGATATTTCCCTTGCCCCGGAGTCCACAGCAGTTTATCTGGCCCACCTGGGACTCTGAAACATGAGCCAAAATGCAGCCTTCTTCCTTAGGTTGTTCACATAAGATATTTTGCCAGTGTGACCAGAACCGCTCAGATTATTGTAGTAATGTATACTGCTATTCTGTGTGTTTCTCCCTGGCCTTTCTTTTTCTTTCTTTCTTCTTTTCTTTTCTTTTATTGGGTATTTTTAAATTTACATTTCAAATGTTATCCCCTTTCCTGGTTTCTTGTCTATAAACTCCCTATCCCACCCCCCTTCCCCTACTTCTACGAGGTGCCCTCCACCCTCCCACCCACCCACTCCCTCCTGCCTCCCTGCCCTGGCACATGGAGCCTCCACAGGAACAAGGGCTACTCCTCCCATTGATGCCCGACCAGGCCACTCTCTGCTACATATGTGACTGGAGCCATGGGTTGACTCCTGGCCTTTCATACTGATTACCCACTTGTCAATCTCATCCCTTCAGATTTGGTAGGCGAGCTCCACTCTTGTGTCTTAGTCTGTGGAAGACCTGCTCACCGTCTCCTGTTTCTGTGGCAAGTTAAGGCCATTTCTGGATGTTTCGGTTGTGAACTGAGACTAATGGCTGAACCATCTCTCCAGCCCATCTTATAATCATTTCTATCTGACTTTCCTGCCTTGACTCTTTTGTTCATGTCTAGCTGCTTTTCCTATTTCTGCATTCTCAACCCAGTCTTATTCCAAAAATCATTTCAAACAGGAGGAAAGCGAAGCTCTTGCGTTTGAGAAAAGCTTTACTGAAGGTCGTCAGGACTGTATTACTACACTCTAAGTGAATTTAAGTTACACACTGTGCACCACTGTTGATAATCACACTGTGTCCCCTCCCCTCTGGCCCCAGTATATCCTGATTCTTTGTCTTCCTCCTGGTCATTCCTTTTTGTCTCCCTCCCTAACTGCCTCCACGTAGCTTATAAGGAACAACTCGGACTCTGTCGTCTCTCCTCCCCACTGTGCCCCGCTTGCTTTTATATGCTGCACGAGACCATCAGTTTGCCCTGGAGTAAAGAGACCCCAAAGCTTAGCAGGTTACAAGCTTTGCCGTAAGGAAGCTCGCCTGCTTGGGTGTGCACATCACTGAACTGGCCGTGTTTCTTCCATTAATAAGCACCGTCTCCTGTGACCTGGGAAGTAAAGCATCCGTGACTGGGAAGATTCTACAGAGGAAACAACTAAAGCCTGGGGAAACCACATCTGTCTCACAGCCACTAAGGAGAGGCACAGCCGGTGCTGAAACACGGGGCTTCCGACATCTCTGTTCTTTCTATTGCATCACTCTCCTACCCCCAACCCCCACCCCAAACCGTGTAGGGCATTTGACACAGACAAAGTCAATATGTCATTCATTTTCTGGGCACAAACTTTGTCAGTCTAAATCCTGTCACTACAGTGTCCTTGAGGTCTTCTCGACAGGCATCTGAAAGTCTCTAAAGGGTTCTTTAATCAATAGAAGTCTTAGACATCACTTAACCAATCTGAGACTACCGAATCCAGCATTACAATTACTTAGCATCAATACTCAAGCTACCTGAGAAGTGGAAGGACTGAGAATCCTCGTTTTACAGTGTAGTCTGGAGCAGTGTGGATTTCAGGTTTGTTCTTGCTCTAGAACTGCTTTTAAAAATATTTTTATTTATTCCTTAAAGATCGTGTACATGGAACATTATGTTTTGATCATATCCATCTTCATTGCCTTCCTCTAAATCCACACAGTGCCCCCACTCCACGTCCCTCCCAACCCCATGTTCTCCTTTCTGTTGCTATTGGTAACGCCATCAGCCCACTTAGTAGTGCCGCCATACATGTGAGTTTGGAAGGCATCCACTGAAGCCTGAGCGACCCACTAGTAACCATGTCCCCAAAAGAGAGTGACTAAGCTGGTTACTTTGTCAACGTGACACACACTGTGATCACCTGGGAAGAGGAAACCTCAACTAGGGAACTGCCTCCGCCTGATTGACCCCTGGGCATATCTGTGAGGCGTTTCCCTGATTGGTGATTGGTGTACTATAGAAGATGTCTCCCTGGGCAGGTAGTACTGAATTATGTAACAAAGAACACTGAGCAAGCCATGAGGAGCAAGCCAGTGATCAGCATCCCTCTGTGGTATATGCTCCAGTTCCTGTTTATGCCTTTCTTGAGTTCCTGCCTTGGCTTCCTTCAGTGATGGACTATGATAGGAACTTATAAGCCAAATGAACCCTTTCCTCTTCAAGTTGCTCGTGGAGTTTATCACAGCAACAGAAAGCATCCACCGTCAATACAATACCTCAATGGGGGATAAGAATTTTGTTGAACTTTTATTGGGTTGATATTGTGCAAGTTGTGTGCAGGTAACTGTATTTGTTCTAAGTTGCTATGGACAACAGTGGTGTCATGTCCAGCTCCCCTGCCCACACCAGCTCTTACAGTGGCTCCATCCACTCTCCTGAGAGATCCCCTCCCTGGATAAGGGAGGTTGACATAGGTGAGCCATCAGCAGATGTGTACTGGCATTTTGACAGTTGTAATCCTCTGAATTAGCCATCACCCGCTGAACAAAAGAGGCGTCTCTGACCAAAGTTGAGAACAGAACTCTATGATTATTAACACATATTTTAGAAGGCAGTTTGATATGACCACTTAATATAATAGTAGTTTCCCTCCCAGGACCTATGATCTTCCTAAACATGAGCTTTTGACCAGAGTTTCAGTACCAGGCATAAAATCTCCCCTGTGGAACAGCCCTCATATTCAAACAAAATACAATTAGTTGTCCCCATAACCAGCATGCCACCATTGTCAAGCAGATCAATATTGTACCATACAGGGTCCAGTGATAGATAAGACCACTGATATATTTAGTCTCCCAGCAGCCCACACTGCAGTTTCTGGTATTGTGTCGGCTAACCTGTAGGGAGTTTCCTGGCCAGTTGAGGTTGATTTCTCTATGTATGTAACCTGTATAAATGAAAAAAATATATGATAAAACTATATGGAAACATATGGTCTTGCAAACAATGTAAAAATATAACCAGAGAAATAGCAGCAGCTGCTTTTTTACTCAAAATTCACACGGCAGGTTATGTAGCTAAAACAAAGAAGTGGGGGACTACGTGAGAAACCGAGGGTTGTGACAACACGTTTACCTTTAACAACCCCACCCGACGTGCACCTTGCTTAACTGCAAGCATGGCAGAGAGGACAGTGGAGGTGCACACACTGAGGAGTCTCAAGTCACAGTCTTCATCCTTGGCCTTTGGCTTTAGATAGATTTGCACTGAGAAAAGACAAAAGCCACCCCCTGACACCTCATGGGCTGACCGAGCATGATTAACTAGGCCTTGAAATTCTCCTAGTTACCACAAACAACTTCACAGAAGAGCAGCATCAGATAATTTCACTGTGTGATTATGTTATCAGATCAAATATAACCGCTTACACAGACAAAACACAGCACACACACACACACATGCACATGCGCACACACGCACACGCATATAGACATGCAGGCATGCATGCATGCACAGCAAAAACTACCCCCCCTTAGTGAATGAGGACTGCTACTTTTCTCTGGCAATCGCTTTGGTTTTATTGGAAAGCATCCATTCCATTCTTTAATCTAGTCAAGCTGACACCCAAAATCAAGCGTCAGGGCAGGCCAGTTGGTCACGTGACCCTTTTCTTCCAGATAGTCATATTTTTTTTTTAAATTTCATGAAAACCTCACTACAGTAATGCAATCTATGAGTTAGTATAAATTTTGGCTGCAGTCATCTGTCAACCCCATAAAAGTGCTCAATCTCACCAGCCCAAACCGGATCTCTTTATGTGATAGCTCCATCTCATACGCTGTTCTGTATCTTTACATGCAAATAGCTCCACACGTTTCCTTCACTTTGAAAAGAAATTAACATCCCAACTGTCAAAGGAGAGAGCCACCTGTTTGTGGCTCCTCCTACCCCCCAACTAGCTTTAAGTTGTTTCTCATCAATTGACTTTGCTTTCTTTCCTTCTATCAGTCATTATCTTAGAAAACAATCATTGAATGCGTTAAGGCAACACAGGGAAGTACCCAGGGTGTACCCAGGGTGCAGTAGTGCAGGAAACTAACCCCGAGCTTACCCTGCATGTGTGACCTGGACTCTCCCTCCCTGTACTTGTACCCTGCTCCATTGCCTGGGGTTAAGATGGAGTCACTCAACTTTCACAAAGTAAGACTGCCAGCACACTGCCCTTGCCAACCTTCTGCCCTTCACGAATCAGACAGCCTCCTTCTTTCCAAGACTCCCATTGGAGAACCAGTTCACCCTCCCCGACTGCCAAATCCCAGCCCCAGTATTCTCTCAAGAACCCCATGATTCAATCAACGGTTGCCCACTGGTTCCATACTCTTTCTTCTGCGGTAGAACTGTGTGAAACAACATCAATTTTCAGGTGACTGGTAAAGCATTTCCAATATTGGTCCATTTTTATTACTGATGACACATAGGATGGGCTGGATAAACTGTAAAGAGGAGAAATTTAGTTTGGCTTATAATTTGGGAGGATCCTGGTGGAGGGGCTAACTTTCAGTGATGTCATTCTTGCTGAGTCTCAGGTTATCACAGGGTCACAGGGATCCCATGACAAAAGACAAGGGAACGCATGCATGTGCATGCCTCTCCTGCTGTCAGTGTTCTCATAGAGCCTCCGGGGACTCACTTGTGTCTTATCCACCCTAATGACACCATCTACTCCCACTGCCTCCTTTCCTAAACACCACAGGTGGATTAGTTTCCACTCTCTTAAGATCCCCAAATGGGAACCGACCTCCAACCTGAGCTGGGAGTGGGCAACCAAACCCAAACTATAGCAATGAGCCCCAGAAATGTTGATGGACTCAGCTCAAACACAAGGAAAGATTTTCTTTACTTTTTATTTACTGAATACTTGGATGAGTGATTTTCATGACTCAAAAGTTCAAATTGAATTTTTACACATAAAGTCATGTGTAAGTGATGATTCCATCCCTCCCGGTTTCCCACACACTCCTCCCTCCTCTCTCTTCCTATTAGCTTGTTCTTTTTTCATAGATCAAGTCCACATCTCTCCGCACAATGTAGTTATTTTCCTCCCTGCCCTGATTGACCTTTCTCACCCTCTCCTTTCCCCAGCTTTCTGCAAAGCAGAGGGGTTCACAATGCTGGATTCGCTCCTCTTTTTAGTGTCTCCTCTCCCATCTGGTGGGTGCTTGTGGCTCCCGCTCTTTTCCAGATCTTTCTCAAAGGAAACCTGCTACGTTCACATGTAGGCTGTCAGTCCACTGCCTTCTAGTGACCAGCTAGAGGTGTTGGGCAGAGAGAGAAGGAACGGGAGAGGCCATTTGCAGCCAGCTGCTTCTCCAGCACTGTATGAGACTCAGCGCAGGTGCACAGTATCTTACCGACTTCCTCTGGTAAAATGGTACTGTCCTCTTTCAGGGAGATGACAGCTGCTTCCTCGTCTGGAGAGCCCGGAGACATATGAATATCAACCTCGTGACATGCTCTGTCACAGACACCGTGATGATAGTCAATGGTCCCCTTTACAAATGTCTTGGTCAGCAATTGGTACCTCTGATGACTTCAGCAGGTTCGTCCCTTGCGGAGCTAAGACAGATCAACAATAAGAAGAAAATCCGTTTTACAATCTCCAGAGCCAGAGTTGAAATAAAACCTGAAGCACCTGAAGACAGGATAAGGAGATGGAGTCCTCGTCCCTTACAGAGATTTGTACTCATAGGCCCAGGAGCCCTTCCTTGACACAACTGCTTATAGACCCTTTCTGCCAAGCCTGGCCACATTCTGAGTTTTCACTCAGAAATTTGACTGTTTTCTCTATCCCTCTCTCCAGCTCCCACTTGCTGTGATGCCCCAAGCGTGCTATCTCCCCTCCTGCTGAAGACACTGAACTTCACACATCTCTACTCATAGGCTTACACTACTGATTCTGTCTGCTATCCTCTAACTCAAAGAGCATAGGTTTTCCTGCTTGCTTTCTCTCTCCTTCTGGCAACTGCTGAGACCCCCCTGGCTTGCCTGCCCTGGTGTTTGGTTGGTTTTCCGGTTTCGGTTTCCTTTTTCCTCAAACTAACAAAATTGTCCTTGTGTTTCCTTATAAGTCAGTTTTAAATTCTTTTATCTAGAAGACTAAGAATGTGCTAACAGGGAGCTTGTGGTCTCTGGTGAGAGAGAGACTGTCTTCCTGTTCTCTGTTAGAGACTGAGGCCTGGAGTCCTGCAGGCAGCAAGTCAAGGTGGGTGGCCAAGAGAACTCACTCCCCATGGTCCTGCACTGTGTCCCTGGGGCCCTGCTGTCCTCACACAAACTCCCACATGATTCCACTGTGCTCCCATGACTCCAGAAGGAGTCACGATGGGGAACAGAAAGGCAGTGTTCTAGAGCTGGCTTACACAGAGGTATTTACATTTAATTGACAATTACATAAGCAAATGAAAACATCCCAACAGCTACTGATTTATTTTTTCTGTGCTTATGGTTTTAATGACTTAAGATTTATCTTGTTAGGGTGGGAAAATATTTAAGATGACAGCTGACCTCTTAGAGGGGCTGGACTTAAATGGTCAGACCTGTATGAGTCAAAGACAGAGTGCCAGCATTCTAGCTCCCTTTGACAGGAAGGCAATAGAGTTCTGAAAATTACTGTCACAAAATAGCAGCTCGGGAAACTCTGGATTTACCGCCCTGGCTCCCACACTAACCCCATCTGTACTTTTCTGTTGCATGATAAAGTATCATGGGCAGAAGCAATTTAAGGAGGGAAGCCGATTTTGGGTGATGGATCCAGAGGCTAGAGGAGTCTATCTGGTAGAGATGGTGTCACTGCAGGGATGGGGACTTGGCAGATCACATTTCCCCTGCACCCAGGAAGGAGAGAGAAAGAGAGAGAGAGAGAGAGAGAGAGAGAGAGAGAGAGAGAGAGAAGTGGGGTGAGGCTAGAACTCTCCAAGGCTGCCTCAGTGACTAAGGCTCTCCTGCAGGGCTCCTGTGTCCTGAAAGTTCCATTGCTTCTCCATGCAGTGCCACCAACTGGCAGCCGATCACAACACCAGCCCAGAACCCACTCTCCTAACAAGTCTCCAGAATGATCATGGAAGGTCTGGGAGAGGTGTGAGAGATATCGCAGTTTCCAAAAATGCTCTTAGTAAGTAATGCCAAATTGTACTCAGCACCCTGAGAAGCAGAAGGAGCAGAAAAGTAACCGACTGTTTTCTCCTTCTGATCACCCAGGATTACAAACCATCTTTCTCACCATCACCATACACCCTAAAATGTGCGCTGTGCACTTACTGTATCCCACATCGACAGTTCTAGGTCAGTGGATATCAAGTGTGGCCCTTAGATCAGCAGCCTCAGCATCAACTAGGAGCTCTCTAGAGACGTAGGTCTTAGCCTTTATCCAGACTACTGAACCAGAACCTGAGGGAAAGCCTGCCAGTCTGTGTTTTAACAAGCCCCCCCCCCAAGGTAATTTTCAACGTATGCTAAGGTTTGAGCCAACGTTCCAGGTTTCCAAACACAAAGGAGAGATCATATACCTTGGCCTCAACTGGTTCTCTGGACCAGTAGAATAGATGGACAAGCACAAAGAGAAAAAAGAAAAAAAAAGATCAAATGAACTAAGAACTGAAAGGAAAAGCAAAGGAGCAAACCAGTGACGCACAAAGATCTCGCTGACTTAAGTTCAGCTTTGTGAAGAACTGTGAAGGAAGGATCTAACTAGATGCGGAAATCTCAGGCCGCCATCTTGCCTCTCTGGGACCCAAGGTCTAGGTCCAGGGAACAACCTCGAAATGCTGAACCAGTGTCTAGTCCAAACAGAAGATTCAAAAGCCCTTTCTGTGTTTGGTGACTCTACCCCCACTGCCCAAGTAGGTTATAAATCAAACTGGAAGCCAAGTACTCAGAAGACTCAAAAGGGAGACATGAGAACACCATAGCAGTTGGCTTTCTAGGACAAAAGGCAGCAAATTGTCCTCTTCTTGGATGGATAATGAGCACCAAGAATACCTCTCGCTTTGCTCAGAACTGGCCTCCTTACAACACTGATGCCTTACTAAGAGGAAAATGTACTGAGCAGCCCCACCTTCCGGAGACAATGGGAACACCGCCTGAAATACTTGCAGAAGAATCTATCCCTGTAAATCCCCTTCCGGGAGAAGCCATGCAAACAGAACACATTAGTCCTGAACAGTACTTATTACCTAAGTACCGGTTTCCACTGAGAGAGTCATTTTAGGCCCATCGGCAATCTTGTAAATAATTTCTTACAAAGAACCTAGGAAGAGTGGCATTGTGGGGTGAATTGTGCCCCCTCCCAATGGTAAGAAGAAATGAGTGAAGTCTGAGAACGCAGTAGTTCAGAACGTGACCCGATTCGGCTGTAGATGAAGTCGAGATGATGTTGTACTGCTAGCCTTATACAGAGAGAGAGAGAGTTTGAACACAGGTGAAGACACGGGTCAGCATCAGGGTGGTGCTCTACAAGCCAAAGGGTAACCAAGATTGCCAGAAAGCCGCAAGGACCTAAGCAACAGAACAGACAGCATCTCCCACACAGGCCTTAGGAGGGCAGAATTCTGATCTTTAGACTTGGGCCTCCAGAACTGAGACCATAAATGTTTGGTATTTGGGCCACTCGGTTTGTAGAACCCTGCTTGGTGCCTCAGTCAACTAAGATGAGAGGATTCGCCTCACGTCTGGAGGATCTGGAACACAGTAGTTTTGGTGGTGTGCCATACACAGTATACAAAGAAAAGGCCGCGTCTCCCAGCTCTGCCAGATGACTCCTAGGCATCTCCTAGGCTGTCTTTCGGAAGCAGTGGGACTCTGGTTGTACCCGTGGAAACAGCAGACCCTGCCAATGTAACAGGGTACATGGGGGACCCAGAAGGAGGGCAGTCATGTAGGAGAAAGGGGAAGAAGCAGAGGCTGCCTGCCAAGTTGGCATGTGACAACCCCCTTTCCTAGGGGCCCCCAGGATCAGAGGGAGAGTCACTACGCAGCAGGAGGCACAGTTCCTTCATAAGGAGAGCAAAAGTTGCTGGAACGACCAGTTTAATGGAATCAGCATTTTAGTTAAGAAAATGGCCCAGAACTCTGAGCTCTCTCCTGAGATTGTGCTGTTCATTTTGGGAAAGTCAGTATGCCTCCGCTCCTCTCACATCATTAAGGTGAGCGCTAACCGGAATGATCTCGCGTCTGGAGAACACAGAGCCATTTGGCAGCCTCTGGGAGAGGATGAGAGGAAATGTGTTCTGAAAACATTAACAATTTCAGCCAGCTATTTTGACCACCAGTCAAGTGTAACTTATACAACTATTTCAAGATGAAAAATGGGAAGTAGAAGGAGGAAAGGAAGAAAGGAAAAAATAAAACAAATTTGTGGTGTAAAAATGTCAAATCAGTCACCTGCAATTTTGTTTGCTCCTTAAATAAAATGTATGCTCTACTGCAAGACGCAGGCCTCGTTTGAAGATGCAAAGGCTTGTTCTTTTTTGAATGAGTCAGTTACAGTGGAGCTGTGCAAAGGGATATAGGAATGGAAGGAACATGTTGGATAATATAACTATATTTAGTGACTGCTTATCTGTGCATGTGAGTGCACACGAGTGAGTGCATCCGTGTGTGTGTGTGTGTGTGTGTGCGCGTGCGTGCGCGCGCGTGCACATGCATGGACATGTATACAGTTCAGGCATCGCCCCCCCCAAATCAGTGTGTAGTCAGAATCTCATGGATAACATAGAGACAGTAACTGCAGGGTAACAGAGCAGACAAGAAGCTGTTTCTGTGTGGCCTGAGTGAGGGCCAGAGTCAGTATAAGATAGAATTCACTCTTCCACAGAGGAAAAAGAAGGGTTTCAAAACTGATGGACGTGGTGATTGAATAGATGTTAAGTGCCAAATAGGAAAAATACATATATCAGACAAGGCATACTTTGAAACCAACATGACTACCAGCCACTGCAGGCCTCCCAGGCTGGGCGGTGGGGTTTCAGGGAAAGCAAAAGCCTCATCAAAAGGTAAGCTAAGGCACCCAGGCCAGGTAAGGTGTCAGGTAGTCCTGCCCTCAGAACAATGCTAGAAGTCTTCATAAGCTTTAAATACAAAATACAAATTATGGAGAGACAGTGATTCCTCTTGTAGACAAGTCGCAGTAAAGAAAAATCAGATTGTATCACCTCATATGACCTCAGAGGGCAGTACCTGGGCACCTTGGAGGGAGAATTCTGTTATTTAAAATGAACTACCTTGGAGATACAGTCCTGAGGTAAAAGGCAATCCCAGAAGACTGTTCTAGAGTGGGAATTGCAGACGCTGTGAAGCCAAAGAGTACAGGCAGCAGAAGGCTTATACCAGACAGTGAAGCATGCAGGGAAAGGTAGCCCCACTCCAGTGGCTAGAAGTAGACCTCATCAACCAAGAGAGAGCCCAGAATGTGATAGCCCTGAGCTTGAGGGTGCTGGGTGGATAAACCTTGGGCCACATAGTTGCCATTCAGTTCTATGGCGTCTGAAAACTATGAATGGAGAATCAGGCATCCTCATCCGTCTCTACCCAGGAGTGTGGTCAGTGCAGATGGGGACGGGAAAGTACAAACCCAGGGCCTCTACTCATGTAGATCTCAGAGCCGTGAATTGGTCCCCTGCTCCCTTGGGAAACATCACCAAACCAGAATGTTAGCCACTGTAGAGAATTATCTCCTTGCTGATAAACTGGGATTCGTAATAATCACGAAGGATTACAGGTGATGTAGATAAAGAGGTTCTGAAAAGCATGAAGAGAGCCCCAAGTCATGACCGCTCTTGCTCCTGACTCACTCAGCAGATCTCCCCAGCGAGGAATCTTCCAGCCCTGCCATCAATACCTTCACCCAGAACGCCTCTTCCTAAACCAAGCCATTACACTCTTTTAATTGGTTCTTACAGAGTACATCAAATGACTTTTCTGGAGTTGTCAGAGTCCTCGCTGGGTCAACAAAGTCCTTCCACTCAGCTTAATCCTTTAAATGTAGTTGAGAATCTTGCATGCCCTAACCCTCCTTCACCTCTGGGATTTTTCTTTTCTGGGTTAAAATGTCTCTGTCTCCTTGTCATCATGGCCATGAGTTTCCTCCAAACTTCCCCCTTTGCATCTTCCCTCCTTTGTAAATTTCAGTGCCTGGAGCTCAGAATGGGGCTGAGCACTCCCAGATTCTTACTGTATAGAACCTGGGTTTGCAAAAGAACCGGATAATAAACAACACACTCCTTAGCCATACAGTCTGCACAGTCACTCCCCTCTGCCCTTGTATCCCAAACGCAGCTGTGGACAATATACTGATAAATGGGCCTACGTGTGCTCTAGTGACTGTGTTTGGGATGATTTTGGTTTGGACTTTTTGGTATTGGATTATTTAAAAAAGAAAAAAAAACAGGTGAGTGAGTGACAGTAACCAATAGGTCATATTTTCTGCATTTTGTTTCAGATGATAGTTGCCTCTCAGGGGGTGAAAGTGACTCCCCCTTGCAGAAGACACTACATGCTTAGAACACAGGATATATACCATTTGAACAGACGCTCACCTAAAAGCCCTCCTCCCTGTGGTCTGGTTTCCATGGTACCATAAAATGTTATGCAAGCTGTCAAGGAGGGGAACGATTAATAATCCTTCCCGGCAGCAACACCTATGAAACAGAGCAATGACCAACATGGCACGATATCCATAAAGACGAGCAGTGGCATCCATGTGTTAGTGGTAACCAGCAACTCTCTCATGACACTTAAGGGCCACCTGACGAGAGGGAAACCATGCCTGGTACTAGGAATCTAGTCAACTTCCTTAGTTTAGCGAGGTCATGGATCTTATAAGAGAATATGCTACCACCACTTTCCTTGACCAGCTACATCCTAAATCTCATCCTCACACCCACAGATGAGCATAGCTACCACTCCTCATCAAAGCAGCCTCTTTCCTACAAATGGAGACCAACATGGAAAGGCACAAGTGAACACAAAACACAGACCAACAGATTGAGGAGCCCAGTCCCAACAGATACATCTAGATCACAACACCATCCATGGCTCAGGAGACATTGTAAAAGAGGGGACAGAAAGATTACAAGAGTCAAAATACCAGAGAGTCTGCTGTGAAACAGTCTCCCTTATAAATGGATGCATAAAAAAGATCTGAATAACATGGAATAACAGCAATATCAATAGACTTATCTCACAGGATGAGTTACTATGGGCAATACATATATATATGTGTATATATATATGTATATATATGTGTGTGTGTTATTAATATATTATCGTGTGTGTATTATTAATATATATTATCGTGTGTGTGTGTGTGTGTGTGTGTGTATAACAAACAAAAATTGAGGAAAAGACTACCAAAGGGAAAGCACAGAAGAAGTTATAGCGTGGGGATTTAGGAAGGACTTGGGGGAAGACAGGGAAGAGGTAAATGATGCAATTACATTTTAATTAAAGTGTATAAAAGTAAAATTAATTAGTTAAATAAAATTTGCTTCATCTCAGTGCTGTATCCACTGTCACACTTGCCCTTGAGCTATTTTCTACAGTTTTGCATCACTGTTTCTGTGTGAGCAAAGGACACGCGCACACAAGAACGGGAGTCCTCCATGGATGGCACTCTTGGGATAGGCGGCCCATGCGTACCCATCCATTGGCCACTGTCACTCTATTTAACTCAGAGAGAAGTTTGTGAAGTTTCAGGTGCATGTGTCACGGACTTGCACATCCTGAGGAGAGACCCTCTCTGCCTCTTAGCTCACACACCATCTTCATGAGCTCATCCCACCTCGCCCAACTGATGGGTAGTTCACCTGCTGTCTAATGTGTAGAATCACACACTCTTGCCTTTCTGAATTCCTTTCTCCTTCATTCATGTTTGTATCATTAAGTTACTTACATGGCAGCAATTAATTAATTGCTAATGATATACAGAAAGCCATGCATTCCTTTCAGCAGCCGTTCATAATTCAATCCAATGTGTTGTGTTTACTCTGACTCAGATATGGCCTTAATTAAGATTTGCTGTAATTTCCTGCCTTGATGATTCAGCCTGCATAGAATTGCCATCCTATTATCGGCTTACGAATGAAAAGAAGCCTGGAGTGTGACTCAAGATGCAAATATTAGCCCCATTTCCATTATTTTTTTAAATTTTAGAGCTTAAATAAGTGAATTAAGTTCTTTTCAACCCTGTCTCTACGTGAATAAAGCAGAAAATAATATTTCCCCTACTTACTTCACAAGGTTAATTTAATTGTCAGACATGGATATGTAGTTTCAGGTTACTGTTTTTATGTGTGGAATGTATTATTTTATAGGAAGATTTTCACAATATACTGAACAAAAAAAACCCCTGGGAACTGCCCTTGACTGCTCTGCCTAGAACCAGTTCCTCCATATTATTAAAAATTGTGATTTACCTCACCCACTCCAAGGCCCAGGGGACACAGTAGAAAAGGAAAGGAGAGATTATAGGAGCCAGAGGACAGGGAGGAGTGCTGTGAAACACTTGGCTACTGTGGTCACCATCACAACCCAGCAACTATGGGCATCTGCAGGAGACTAGGCTCTTCACCATGAAGGGGGATATGTTCATGAGTCCCCACCCCTTCCTAGGGATCTATTGAAGTTACAGTCACTGGAGAGGATATGTTATTTTCCTTAGTGGTATAGCCTTTGGTAACTTGTCCATACCCATGTTCAACAAGCAACCCTAATTAAATCCAGTGGAGAGGAAAGGATATGAAAGTAAAAAGGGACTAATTGGGAAGAAGGTGTTCAAGGGAAGTAGGAGAGGGGAAGGGAGAATATGGGGATGGACACAGTCATGATACATTGTATATATTTATAAAATACATATGTAACGATGTATATAAGATACATATGTATACATTGTTTATGTATGAAAAATACATAACATAAGGAAAGAATTGGTTCTCCAGAGCTTTGTTCTTGACTCTATTCCTTTTCCTTGTCTTTTTGGATTTTTAGGGTAGGCTTTCTCTGTGTAGCTCTGAGTATCCTGGAATTAGCTCTGTAGACCAGGTTAGGCTTGAATTCAGAGATCCATCTGCGTCTACCTCCCAAGCACTGGATTAAAGGTGTGTGCTACCATCACCTAGCTTCGATTCCATTCTCATCTCTGTGCTCTCTCCAGCCAGCCACTCCTCCTCTTACAGACAACTCCCAGGTCAATCTTAAGCGCACACTTCTCTTGCACGCTGTATTCACATACCAGATAGACATCTTAACCTGGATGTTAGAATACAGAACAGTATAAAGTTATCCCCAGCCTGGTTAGTGGTTTCCCCAAATATTGAACCATCCAAAACTAACAGGTATTTATTCTAAATATTATAAAATATCATTATAAATATTTATAAATTATAAATATATTATAAATATTATAAAATAATATTAAAATATTATTTTAATGCATTTTAAAGCTGTAGTTTCCCAGCCTACCTTTGGTTGCCCTGGTTTAAGCTCTTGTCATCACAAATCTAGATTTCTACTGGTTCTTAGTCTAGAGAACTGCCTTCCTTCCTGCCTTCATAGCACCCTTTCCCAGGCAATACTTCTACTAGGACCAGAACAGTCTTCCTAGCATACAGCTCCAGTAAACTCCTCAAAACCTCCTCATATGATTTTGAAAACTTGCATGCTGTGCTTACTCATGTACTCCGACATTATGCCTTTGCCCACCCCCCTTCTGCCCTTCAGCCTGTGTCTACTATACTGAATTACCGCTCTGCAAACCCTCCAAGATGGCTCCATGCTGTTGTCCAATGTGTTCTTCTGGGAATGTGCTCCCCGTCTAAAGACTTCCTGCCTTCTCTACGAGTCAGTGCAGGAGCTCTCTCCCCAGTGAGACCGTGCCGGCTCCTAGCCCACAAGATAACATCCCCTCTGAGCCTCTGATGGATATTCCAGATGCATCTGTCCCATTGTTCATGAATTCCTTATTTATTCACCTAGCCTCTCATGAGAGGCTGATCGAGGGCCGAAGTACAAGTCTTATTCAACACTGAGGTCATGATATCTTCCAAAGAGCCTAGTTAGTACTCAAATGCATGTGAATGATGAAGGGGTAAGCGAATGAATGAACCGTAGTAGCATCACATCATGGAAAATAACACATACTAGTTGGTAGGGAAAGGCATTTTGTAACTGTAATAGTGTTGAAAGATGGGAAATACAACCATTTTCTCTGGCTGTTAACATATTTTACACCAAATCGTTTCTGAACTATTAAAAGTTAAATCCATTTCCATGAAAACATGACTGTCGGTGTATAATATGTCCCAAGGAGAATACTTTGCACACACATAAAGAGAAAGTATACCAGCACACATGTGGGATAGTGCTATTTAGAAGCTTGTGTCCTCTGTTTCTCCAGACTCACATTTACAGACTTCTGAACGAGCACGCTGCCTAGGGATCAGTCAAGACACAGAACTGGCACGTTCTTTATAGTACAACAAGTCACTTCCAATCCAGACCTGCTCAAGCTCATCTCAAAGTCGGAGTAGTCAAGGAAAGGCCAGAGGGGACTAGGCCTACTTGACCAGACATGAAGAACAGTGTTTTAGCTAGGCAAAGGTCACCACTAGAGCCATATCTACTATAAAGACAGAGATTAGATTCTACAAGTGCCCATGATGAAGCCAAAACAGGTCTCGGGACACATGCTTAAGGAACTGAGAAATATTGATAAGCTAGACATTGTGAACATTTAGGAAGCCCCATGTGAGACAAAGGCTGAAACCAAAGTCTACTGAGAGAATCAAATACAGGTTTAAAGTAGTCACAGGGGAGAGGGCCAGAAGCAGCAACAGCTGTTTTCTTAAAGATAAACTCCACATCACAAGACAATGGCGGTACTATATTGGTCCTGCAGCAGTGGCATTCTTGGTGTGAACTGATAAAGAGTGTGTGCTGGATATTTAGGGTTTCAGTGCCCTGAATTACTTCCCCATATACCTGGCAACAGGTGACACTAACTCGGCCCCTAACTCTAAGAGGGCATAAAGTTCAGACTCCATCTCACATCTACAGGCCGCTGTGAAGTCCCAAGTGTCCCATGTTGCTAACATATCTGAAGAATGAACAGGTGGAACAAATATAGTTGAGAGGTGGTGAGGATGGGGACTTAGGAGTGACATTTAATCCTTGAAGATTTCCATCATTTTCAGCTGACAAAGTTTTCCCTTCTTGTTGGGTACAGAGCTCAGTATCTGCAGGCTGGGGTCCATTGCCAGTGGATCCCTCTCTAATAACCAAGGACTGAAACTACAGGACTCTGATTGCTGGCCCAAAGGATGGGATCTAAATGATATGCCTGTCCCTAGGTGGAGACATGACATTCTGAATAGCCCGGAAGGTCTATCCAGACTTAAGACAAGATGACCATCCAGCTAGAGACTTTCTGGAAAGAACAAAGACAAAGACCCAACCAAAATTTACCTACTCAGCACCTGGACAATCTGTTCTACAGACTGTAGAAATAAATAGTCTAAAGCCTTTAAATTGTAGGTTGGAACAATGGTCCCTTTAGCCAAGACCCAAGCTCACCTATCCGGAGCATGTTATCCTCTCCTCTGCAGTTTCTGCCTACCTACAGTCTGAGCATCTTGTGAGTTCTCTGGGAGGATAACATAATGGCAACACAGCACAGAGCTGTCTAGAGCCATCTTTTGCTAATACTTAAAAGCCAATGGACAGAGTCTTGAGAACACCAGTAGATGTTTGAGACTGGGTTGAGAGAAACCTGGACTCTTGTTCTTCTAAGAAAGTCTCACTGACCTGCACAGGACAACCAAGTTGCATGCTGCTGATCCTTTATTTCTGAGAGGGAGGTTAGTCCCTATGTTCAGTCCTTACTGCCATTCTCACCCCTGCTGGCTTTTGTTTGGCAATCTTTTACACATGTGGTGAAGTTTCTGGCTAAGGGAAGAAGTAGTTCGACTGTGTGACACTAAGCCACCTACCTACCCTTGGGGTCTTAGAAGTCATCTTCCGGGTATCACGTTCCTCTGTTTGGTGAAGGGAGTAGGAGCCTAGAGCAGGGCTAACTTGTGATCTGAGAAGTCAGCACAGCCCTGCTTCTCCCAGAGGGCTCAGTTTCCCTTGAAACTTAAGATGGAAATAGCAAGCTACTTAGTCCTGCTCTCTGCAGGATCCCAGAATAGCCCCACTAATTAGCCAGAAGACAACCCCTGCTGTTTGTCTGTCACAAAAGCAAGTGGAAGGCTGCCTAAAGAAGAGTGGTTATTTAGAGGTAAATAGCGAGGGAAGACAGGAAATGTTTGATCTCATATATAGATATGGCCTTTGCGTTCCCCAAGTAATTACTTTTGGTTTCCTTCTTCCTTAGGTTTTTTTTTTCTAAAAGTGCATTGAGACTTGAAGGTTAGTAAGAATGAACAATAAAATTGGGTACTAAACCCAAATGTCTCTCGGGGGACAGAGTCAAATAAGAGAAAGCTGAAAACTTGGTGCTGCTTTTGCTGCAAATTTAGACTTCACGAGTTTTGTCAGTCCCTCTGTGCCTATCCAACTTTCTCTCTTAACACCAATTAACTGAGAGGGAACCTCAAAGTTCGAGTCAAAGCCCACGGTTTTCAGAGAAGAGATCACATGAATTATCAGAGAAAAGTCCAGATGCCCCACATATTTCTTAATTCCAAGCCTTCTACATCTGTGTTCCAGACTATTCTGAAACATGATTTCTGTAAGGTACAAATGAACGGCCCTGACGAAGACTGACAGAGATTTCATTTAAAAACACTGTCATACACGGGAAGGTGGTGGCCCAATTGGAGAGGATGTTTGATCTTCTTCCAAGTTTCCAGGGCTGCAAGGCAGAGACCGATAGTAAATCATCCTTTATAGTCAGTCCTCCTGCTTTGAAAAGACCAGAGTGGGTTTTGAAGGCCTGCCTTTTTCTTTCGATCTTTCTTTCTTTCCTTCTTTCTTTCTTTCTTTTCCTTTCTTTTCTTTTCTTCTTTTTCTTTCTTTTTTTCTTTCTTTTTTCTTTCCTTCTTTCCTTTCCTTCTTTCCCTTCCTTCCTTCCTTCCTTCCTTCCTTCCTTCCTTCCATGCAATAGCTTCGTGAAATTGGCATGTAGCCTATGAGATGGACTGGGAGAAAGTCCCACACCCAGAGACAGTCATCTCCGAGTCATCACAATACATCACCAGCATTGAGGAGGCTGAGGGCTAAACCAGCCCGATGGTGCATCTTAAAAGTTATTCGAGGTTCATTACACTTAAAGACAAGAGATGATGACCCCCTGACCCTTTACAGAGCCAAAGCTTCACTCTGTGTCTTTTCCTGTTACCGAGCTTAACAGTCCATATGATAAAGCTATTGTCCAATGTTGCTCACCTAAATCAACTTTGCTTAGTACTGAAAGCACATTGCAAAGCCCTAGGCTAATGGAGTCCAACCTCTATCCATTGTTCCATAGCTTCTCTGTGTCCCTGTTTGCTTGTCCAGTTTTGGAAGAGCAATCTGTGTTTCCCTCAGCCCCATCTCTCGTTCTTCGTCCTTTGTCATCTTGTGCTGTGGTCTTTATCTCGGAGAGCCCGTTGGCCTCTCTCAGACTGTTTTCACCTGTTAGAGACGCCACTTTCATCCACTAGTATCCAGTCTAGAAGGCACACATGCTCTCAAGGCGGCTGTCTCTACTGGGTTCGAAAATAGGACAAATTCTACCAGAAAGAAAACAGCATGGACACTCGGATGTTCTTCAGAAATGATAGTATTTAATGACTCGGGGGATGAGAGAACTAGATTCCCCCAGCATCTCCTTTCCCTTCTCACTGTGTCACTTGTCTTGTGCTCCGAGGCAACCAGCCACTTTCCGAGATTACATTTTAAGCACATTAGAACAATCTACGGTAATTTGGCTATTTACAACTACTCTCCAAATAACAATATTCCTCTAACACAAAAGATGAGAGCTTATGGATTTTGATCACACACACACACACACACACACACACACACACACACACACACCTGCGTCTGCTCTCACCTTGTATTGAAAAATACAACCGAGACAAAAACAGAAAAGACATGAGATGCTAGCAAAAATGTTTTCCACCCTTGGGAAACTCCTAGCACAATAATGTGATTACAATGTATGTATGCGATAGCCTTGCAGTATAGAGGGGAAACATCTGCATTTAGAACAGTAAGGCAAGGTGTGTTGTCTTTTTAGCTGTAATTCTTTATTTTGTGTTGTATGAAACTATAAATTTGAGCAAAGTCGGGTTTGGGTTTTGGGTTTCCCCTTTAACACCTAGTCCTATTCCCAGGGATGGGACCATATCAAAGGGACCTGATGAATAGAAGAAGCCAGCCGGAGTGAATGACAATAGTCATTCTGAATCTTCAGTGCTCTCTGCAGCATCTGACTGTTTGGGGCTGGTTTGGTGAGTAGAGTCTGCCCCCTTGTGGAAGAACTAAGGGACTGCTCTGACAGCAGACCGTACACTGGCCCAGGTTTGCACTGCCTGTCTTGCCCTCTGTCCCACTCCATCGCTTTCTTCTCCTCCCCTTTGTCTTCTCCCCCTCCCTCTGCCCCCTGCCCACCCCTTTTGCCTTCCTGAATGCAGTCTGGTGGCTGTGAGGGTTCAGGTTGATGTAGCTGCTCTCTCTGGGGGAAGATTGTTTTTAAAATCCAGATAATGGAGAATGAGCCAGAGGACAGTGACACAGTCTACACCCTTGCAGATGGTGAGTCATGAGTCCAGATCATTAAGTGTCGCTGGACAGAACGGGTTTGAGTGGTGGCAGAAACCTGGACATAAGCACAGCTCCACATAGCCGGGGAAGCAGAAAGACAAGGCAGGTTCTCTGAAGACCTAGGTGACCCTTCGATAGGATCTTTTAACAGTCGAGGGGTCGTCACCCACAGGTTGAGAACCCCTGCCCCTGCAGATCCCTAAACACCTATTTCTTGATGGGTATCGTTTTCATCTGCATCTTCTGCATAGGAGTCTCCGTTACTTCATCCCTTCAAATATCAAACATGACCCAGGGCTGGGGATTTAGCTCAGTGGTAGAGCGCTTACCTAGGAAGCACAAGGCCCTGGGTTCGGTCCCCAGCTCCGAAAAAAAGAACCAAAAAAAAAAAAAAACCATGACCATCTTCAAGTCATAATCCAGCTTTCCGAACGTTCCAAGTTTTCCGTTATTGATCTTAACACCTAAAACCAACTGACTCATGCCTTCAGGACCCTCCCCACTCCCCAGAGCACAGCCGTAACAATCTGCTCAACTTCAGCCTCAGTTCTTTCCTGTCTGTTCTCGCAGAGCTCTTGCCCGTTTTTACGTTTGTTTGCGTTTGTTTTTGTTTCGTATGCTTGTTTCTCTTGCCCGTTTTTGTGTATGTGTTTGTTTTTGTTTCGTATGCTTGTTTCTCTTGCCTGCTTTTGTTTATATACTCTGGACTGTTTCTTAGCCCAGAGTAGTCTAGCTCACGGTCCACCGTGACCTTTTGCAAAGCTATGCTCAGTCTACAGGGCCTTTGAGTTTTTACAAAATTAACATCTTCTCTGGAATTAATGGCATCCGTGCTAAAAGCAAGACATGTCACTCAGGGAAGTTTAAGTCAAGGGCATTTTCATACCTATATGAAAAGCTCATATTGAGATATAATACATACATTTTAATATGATTGTAATTTACGGAGCTATTAATCTTCTAAGGCAGAAGGTGGGGTGAGGACAGAGAGGGTGACATTTTCATAAACTACCAAGGAAGGGTACAAGTGCCTTACGCTACTGCCAGAATCATGACGTGGAGTTATGACCCCATAACTCACGTTTTGCCAGCTCTTGCCATTCTCTAATGGATATGTTGGAAGTGTGGCTTTCCGCTCATTCCTGTATATCCTAGACCTTCTGGTCTCTTCCATGCATGCCAAGAAGACCTTAACTAACACGTGACCTGCCTCATGTTGCAAGTTATTCAAACAGTGTTTGTTCCGGGAAATGCTGAAGGGGGTGTCTTGTGGCCTTCTCAACCCAAAGGCATGGTGGGGAAACCCAGTTCCGTTGCAGCAGGTTGGGATGTCAAGTACTTACTGCTTCTAGATCAGGCGCATGCCTTGTTGTCAGGATCTATAATAAATACATGAAGCACAAGAGAGCCAGTGGCAAGGAACAACCAAACACCACCGAAACAATGCACCAAACGGCAACTGCTCACATTTCAGATGGAGATAAAGAATACCATTCAACACATTGCATCAGGGCTGGAGAGATGACAGTATGCAATCGCTTACTGTGCAAGCATTAGGACCCAAGCTCTGATCACCCTAGAACTCACATAAACGCCACAAGTATGGCGCTGCGTGTAACTCCAGTACTGCGGGATGAAACCAAGCAGACCACAGGCGCTTGCTGGCCAGCCAGTCTAGTCAAAACAAACAGTAGGGTTCGGTGAGAGACACCGCCTCAAAACCTAAGGTGGAGAGTAACTGAAGCAGCTACCCGACTCTGACCTCTGGCCTCCACAGGTTTATATATGATGAGCACAGCCACACATGGCTGCACATACGGCTATACCAAATGCACACAAAACAATCAAAATGAAGAAAATTAAATAAGTGAAGACATCGTCCACAAACTGCCTGCAGTGGAATCGCCCAGCCTGCTTCGAAAATGCAGAATTCAGGCTGCAATACAGATGGATGATCAGAAGCCTGTGGGCAGAGTCTAGGCCCATGAATGTGTGGCATGGACTTGGAATCATTCTTGCCCATCCCCCCAGAGGACAGCCTTCCTTCTGGGTGCTTCGGGCTCTCCTTCACTGCACTAAATGTGGGGTTCCAGATGGAGCCTGCCTTACACAGACTCACAGAAGAGCTAGACGTGCTTGATGAACTCTTCTGTGCCATTCTGCCTATTGCACTAAATCTCCAACCCATGCTCCTGAGGGTGTGCCAGTACCCTCCTCATGCTGCTCCTGGGCCCCCTGAAGGGTCCAGCGTGGCTCATCTTGCCCATGTGAGCCCCGAGAACATCTATACCTTTCCCTCTGCTCCCCAGCACAACAAAACACATCTCTTCTATGCCTGGTTTCCCTGGGAATTTACTATATCTTAGCTGACTATTAATCAGTTTAATGTGCTAGCTGATCCACACTGAGGGATTAAAATGGGTATTTCTCACATTTCTGACTGAGGTAAGGACCGTGTTCTGGGACATTGAGATGAGGATGGTCTCGGCCTTCTTAATCCCAGTCAGCTCTAGCCATCGTGTTATTACTAGGAGGTCAAGTTCTATACAACTTTATTTCTGGAATGATTTAATAACTCCACATTCCATAAAGTTGTCCTTGGATGACTGAAGGTAGCCAGGGCCCTCAGAGAAGTCCTGCCTATGTCTCATCCTGCATGTTCTTTCATGCACAAACACAACACAAAATGAGCAGTGTGTGACTAGTTGGTTTTGGTTTTGTGGTGGTGATGGTGGTAGTTGTTATTGTTGGGTTTGGGGATGGGTGGTGTTTTGTTTTGTTTTGTTTTGTTTTGTTTTGTTTTGTTTTTGTTTTTGTCAACTGGACCCAAACTGGAACCATTTGGGAAGAGGACATCTCAGTTCAGAAAATGTCCCTACCAGCTTGGCCTGCAGATGAGCCTGTCATTAAGTTTTTGATTGTTAAGTGATATGGGAGGGCCCAGCTCCCTGTGGGCGATGCCACTCCTGGGCTGGTGGGCCTGGGTGCTATGAGGAGCAAGTCAGTAAGCAGTGTTCTTCTGTGGCTTCTCCTCCCATTCCTGTCCTGAGCTCTTGTTCTAGCAAGAACAGTGATAGACTTATAAGCTACAAGGTGAAATAAACCCTTTCTTCCATGTGTTGTGTTGGTCATGGTATTTGACGTGAGCAATGGAAATCCTGACTAAAATGCTCACACTAACCAGACCACACACACCTATGTAGTCACCTAGGGCATCTCATCCCAGTGTTTTACAGAATGGCAACAGCTCTCAGAACAATAGCGCTTTTCTGTGGCAGAGATGAGAGTGGACCTGAGACCTTTGGACCTCAGTATAGGACAGCAAACAGGAAACCAAGTGAACTTTAAGATGCCCTGAACATATATGTATTTTTCCTGGTTCTTAAGATATGTCCACTTTGCCTGCTCCTGTCCCTTGAAGTTCTCCATTCTCTGGATCTCTTTTCCTAAGTTCATATCTCCCGCTGGGTAGTTTTTTTCCCAGATGTCTGTTTTGATGTTAAAAGCATCCAATAGGGATGACACGCCGAGATGCTCTCTGAGCAAAGCTCACAGCCTATGTTTGCTGGCCCTTGTCTGTGCAGTCCAGTGCTCTTCCTGCTTCTCTGCCATCTTGTCATCTGCCTGCCTATGAGAAGCAGCTAGCTGTGCTAATCATGAGGTACTTAGGCTACAATCTAGTCTGCACCGCACTAAGCTGGATTCTAACATGGGCAATGAGAGATGTTAGAAAGATGAGAGTGGGTCATAAAAGTCATGACCACTTCCTCCAGACAAAAGGCAGGAGTCCTCACACTCAAGTAGCTTCTCTAAATACTCTGCACTTCAGAAAGACTGAGCCCAAGTCCCTTCCCATTCGGGTACATCAGAGCCCAGCAAGAGATCCCACAGTTGGCTCTTGTGTGTGAATTCATGGCATGCTATTTTTTTTCTTTCATTAAAAGTAGATTTTTATCTCACATAACACATCCTAATAACCATTGCTAATGGTTTCTCTTTCCTTTACTCCTCCCACCTCCTTTCTGTCTCTCATTAGAAAAAAAAAAAAAGAACAGGTTTCTTTTCAGAGGTAATAATAAAATATAACAAAATAAAATATAAGATAAAAGAAAACTACTACAACAAAGTTAGACAGGACAAACAAACAGAAGGGAAGGAGCCCAAGATAAAGCAAGGAATCAGAGACCCACTCTTTCAAACAGTGAGGAGTTCCATAAAAACACTAAACCAGAAGCCAGAATATACACACGAAGGACCCGGTGCAGCAGTGCAGGCCCTGTGCATCCTGCTTTAATCTCTGTGAGCCCAAATGAGCTTCGTTCATGTTGACTAGAGGCCTTGTTTTCCTGATATCCTCCGTCCCCTCTGCTCTTGTATTCTTCTGCCTTCTCTTCCATGGGGTTCCCTGAGCACTAAGGAGAGGGATTTGATAGAGCCATCCCAGCTGAATATGCCAAGGTATCTCTCTGTCTCTGTCTGTCTCTCTTGTCCTCCCTCCCTGCCTGTCCCCCTTCCTCTTTCTCTCCCCCTGTAACATCTGGCTTTGGTTCTCTATATATCTGTTCCCATATGCTGCGGGAGGAAGCTTCTCTGATGATAGTTGGAACAAGGCACTCATCATATTTGTCTTCCTGGGTCTGGGAAGCTCAGAAGTTTTTCTAGATCCATCCATTTGCCTGCAAATTTCATGATGTCATTTTTTAATGGCTGAGTAATACCCCCACTGTATAAGTGTACCACATTTTCTTTATCCATTTGTCTGTTGGGAGAGATCTAAGTTGTTTCTAGTTTCTGGCTTCTATGAATAAAGCTACAATGAGCCTGGCTGAGCAAGTGTCTTTGTGGTAGGATGAAGTGCCCTTTGGGTATACGCCCAAAAGTGGTATAGCTGGATTTTGTTGGGTTTAAGTCTTAGAAAGCCCTTGAATTCTGGAAAATGCTAGTGCATGTGTTCTTTACCCCAAGCCAATGAGGGAAATCTAAGGGTTGGGTCTGCTATCAAATGAGACACAGCAGCAGCAGCAGCAGCAGCAGCAGCAGCAGCAGCAGCAGCAGCCGTGTGTGTATGTGTGTGTGTGTGTGTGTGTGTGTGTGTAGGTGTGTGTGTGTAGGTGTGTGTGTGTAGGTGTGTGTGTATGTTTGAATGTGCAAAACAAATCTGAGAACATTTGGTGGCTTATTAATGTGCTTTGTCTGTTGTACGTCTTACTGTCTCCAGGAGCCTGAGACAGGAGCTACTCACTTGGTCTGGCTCAGAGCAGTAGGGGAGGGTATGTTTGCAAGAGAGCAAAGGCTTCTGGACCTTGCTTCTTAGATCCCTCCAGACAGGTAGGAAACCAGGTTTATTTAAGCAGATCTTGCAGATGCTTCAAAACAACTCCCACATCACAGATCTCGTTTCTGCTTTTATACCTTCCTGATTTCACCTGTTTTCTGTTTTCTCACACTGATTGCTGCAGGAAAAAGTGAGATCCCTGGCCAGACTCAGTATCTTCGGAGGAGAACCACAGAGGGTCACATTTGATCACTTGTCTGAATTAGCTCATTCTTTCTATAACAAAGCTTTTCGTCAAATGCCTTAGTCAGACTTGGCAGAGCCCTACGTTTGCCTTTGCTTTGTAAACTAGGTAATGAAAGTTTCACTCATCTTTTCCCTTGTCCTGCTCCCTAAACCCAGACATTTAACTTGCCTCCTCCACTCAATAGAAGCTCACTGAGAGCTTCATAAATGAAGGGCAGTAAGCAGGATACTGGGCAGTAGCCTTAAGAGAGAAAAGACCGTTATTGTTTAAGAGTCAAAGCCAGGCATAGTGATGTACACTTGCAACATTTGGGAAGCAGAGGCAGGAGGATCAGCAGTTCAGAATCACTCTCTACTACATAGTGAGTTTGAGGCCAGTATGAACCTCATACGGTCCTGTCAAGGAAAGAAAGAAAGAGAGAGTAAAGGGAGGGAGGGAGGGAAGCAGAGGGAGGGGGAGGGAAAAAGACAGAGAGCGACTAGGAAGGAGGGAAAGAAAGAGGGGAAGGAAAATGAGAGGGCGGGGACAGAGAGGGAGAGGGAGAGGGAAAGGAGAAATGAAGAAAGGAAGGAGGGAAAGAAAGAGGAAGGAAACTGAACCCAAAATGTACGTATTTCCTTCTCTTGTCTTAATCTTAGCAAATATCTCTGGGATGCCCTGGTCTTCCGTGGCCTTAACAACTGGAAACACACGGGCCAATTATTTTGTAGTTTATCTCTCGATTTATCTTTGTCTTATGTTTCCTCGAGATTGGAATCAAGAGATTTACAGAAATCCCACAGAAGTGATGAGTCCCTCTCATTACCCCACCACTGGGCGGCAAACAGCCCCCATTCCTCCTCACAGGTAATGGCACCGATTCGTTCATTAAGGAGCAAGACCTCTGCGGTAGTTACATTTTTTTCCCTTTCTGTGTACAAAAATATCTTGTAGAAAGAAAATGAGAGGTAAAAAGAGAGGCTGTTCCCAAGCAACTTCAGAGTCCAGGACAGCAAGGTCCTTGGATCAGATATGACCTCTAGAAGCACTCGTTCTGTCCCTTGAAGGGTTTGTCACTTATGGGGGTGAGTAGTCTCATTAGACTGAATACTGTCCTTTGATTCTATCTCTCCCTTTTGGTCCAAGCTGACAACGTTTATGCTCTTAGAACCTTCTCAGGACTCCTGCAGGCCACCCGTGGGTCTCATAGCGATCCATGTCACCAAACAAGAGGGTCCTTTACCAATATTTCCCCTATTTCTAGTGCTGGTTTTTCCCCATGTGGCTTAAAGGACCCCTGGGTCACATCTAATCTCATCATAGAGTCCCCCACCTGTGTGTGTATGTATGTATGTGTGTATGTGTGTATGTGTGTATATGTGTGTATGTACGTGTATGGTGTGTGTGTGTGTGTGTGTGTGTGTGTGTGTGTGTGTGTGATTACATAATCAAATCACTATGTCTTTCTGAACCACTAACAAAAAGTAACCCAGACATGCCATGGTTTGTCTTTAGGCATACTCTCCAGACAGTAATCAGAATTTTAGTGTCTTTTGCAATATGGATTTCCCAACTCCTCAAGCTCTAATTCTTCTTCTTAATAGTTCTTCTTTCAATAGGTTTGCTTCCTTTCACGCCATGTTTTAGCAGCAGGAAGAAGTAAGGTTGCACTCTCAACTCTGCCTTCATTACCAAACTGTCTTCTACTGTTCGTGTCTCTTCCGCCTTCCAGTAATGTGCCCCTTACGGTCTTCTGCACTCTCATCAGACATGATTCTAGACTATATGCCTTTAGCAGTGGTCTATTTATGATGCTTGGGGAATTTTCTTAAGTCATATAGGTCCAACAACTATCATAGGCAGTCTTTAATACCAATATTTCAACTGCAAGGCAACCTAGGCTTTTACTATGATATTCTTCACAATTCTTCAGCTTTAGCCTGGGGAGATGGCTCAGTGGGTAACTGCACTTGCTGTACAAGAAGGAAGGCCTGAGTTCAAATCTCCAAAGCCCAGGTAAAAAGCTGAGATTGGTGCACATGAGTGTGCACATGTGCACGCACACACACACACACACACACACACACACACACACACAACTCCAGCTCTGAAGGGAGTTAGGCAGAGTCAGGAGAACCACTGGGACTTGTTGCCCACCCATCCTAGTTCCAGGTTCGGAGAGAGACCCATCTTGAGGGAGCAAGAGGTGATAGAGCTTGACGGAACAGGACACCTGACCTCCTTCACACATGTATGTGGGTGCAATTCTCCTGCACAACCATGTGTGTGTCTAAAACACACACACACACACACACACACACACAAGCTTCTATTTATTCCCCATTCCAAAGTCACATCTACGTTGGGGGTCTCATACAGCAGCACCAGCTATCAGTACACTTTAAGCAACACATTCTTATCTTACAGCTGATTAAGGCCAGAAGTCTAAAGCAGGAGGCTCTGATAGAAAATCTTGTTTTTGTATGTCTTCTAGAAGTCTCCTATACTCTCCTTGGCTTATGACACCTTTCTGCATCCTCCAAGCCTCTTCTTTCTCCTTTGGTTTCTATTTCCACCCTTACAGCTCTGCTCTCATCTCCTGTTTTCTGCTTGCATGGACACTGGGATTGTAGCAGACCAGCCCGGCTAATGCAGGAGCACCTGCCCATACTAATATCCCTGACCAAATCTGTAAAGTTCCTTTTACCATGTAAAACAATGTAGTCTTAGCTCTGAGGATTAGGACAGGGACATCACTCCATCTTCTACAACCATAGGTCAGTCTGCAGACCATAATGATACAAAGGGGCTTAAGCTGATCCTCTGGTCTCCAGTATCATTGGCAATTGTTGCATGGGTAATATCCCATGTGCATGCCCCTTTCCTGAATAGGAGGCATTTCATGATCTATTCTGCTCCTGTGCAAACATATGACCTAAAAGGGCCCTGTTACTCCAGAGTGAGGTTGGTTGAACTTGACTTGGGTCACTATTACTTTGGTTTAGTTTTCAAACAACTATCCCTTTAAGCACAGATTCAGTCTCTGCTGATTTTTTTATCTGGCACAGCTTGGGCAGTGACTGAATCTGCCCATCAGAGTGAAGCTGCTATGCTGGGGTGGTGTGCTTGTCAGAACTGTTCATAATCAGTCATGCCCCAGGACCCTTGTTCCCAGGATGCCCCCTCTGGGAAATGTATAGCTCA
Source organism: Rattus norvegicus (assembly GCF_021556685.1). Classification (NCBI taxonomy): domain Eukaryota; kingdom Metazoa; phylum Chordata; class Mammalia; order Rodentia; family Muridae; genus Rattus; species Rattus norvegicus. The sequence continues at coordinate 80,729,467 of NC_141537.1, read as the reverse complement.
GCTGACCTGGCTTTACTTTTGGGAGAAGAATGGTTCGTGCCCACTAATAGGCAGAATAAATCTTAAACTTCCAAAAGGTCCACATGCCTCTGTTCACTCTTTGTCTTGTTTATCATCCAGGGGAGGCCAAGACAAACTCCTTTTTGAGACAGTCATGTGAGGTGACCAAACTACCTTATAAAACTTATGCAGACCAGGAGAAATTCAGGAACAAAAGGTCATTGTGCATGATAAACTGGCAGTTACTATGCCCTTAACTCAAGCTGCCCCTTCCTTCTGGCTTTGCCTGTGTCTCTGTTAGGCCTGCCTGAGAGAAGGTGCACAATACAGTAGTCTTGAATGGGAAAATTCCCTCCAACCGCTTACTGACCAGCATTTACAGCAGAAGCCTATAACATTACCAGCCATGCACTGAGCTGTGGAAACCTCAACACTCCGGTAACAACTGGCCCAGAAGTCTCCTCAGTCAAGACTTCCCTACTCCCTACTGTTCAAATCCCTTAAATTCAGTCACTACAGAATCTAACCTGAGTTAGGGTCTACATCAAGTCTCCAGACCCTGCTGCTTCCCATTTTGGAGGAGAGAGGTCCGATGCGAGCAGGGGAAAGTATGTGGGGGTGAGGGACTGCACGGCATGAAGAAAGTTTAATCTGTAACTTTGATCTTACCTTCCAAGCCCTCCCCTAGGTAGTAGTACTGTCTTCCTCTCCTTTCTGTTGATCTACTCAAATACTCTGACAAAAACAACCCAAGGAGTTTATTTCAGTTCACGGGTCAAGGCACAGTCCATCATGGTGGGGAAGTCAAGGCAATAGGAGCCTGGGGCAGCTCATCTCATAGCATCCACAATCAGGAAACAGAAAGAGATCAACACATGCTACTTCTCAGTCCCCTTTCTCCATCAGTAAAGTCCAGGATGCTCTGCCCACAGAATGGTTCAGCCCACAGTTCAGGTGGCTCCCTTCCCACATCAGTGAATGAAGATAACCCACCAGCATAACCAGATAACCACCAAAAGGTGGTTCTAGGCTCTGACACTTTGGCAGTTGACACTAACCACCATAAGTGCTTGAGGGACACCAGTGCTGCTTCTCTCATATGCCTTGAGGACATATGCAAGGACAAGGGTCAGGCTCACCTTTTCTCTACCTCTCTATAAGCTCGACCATAGCTGTGGTTCTACTGAGCTGCTTTTCAGACCCTTGAAGATCCTGTCTTTAGGCAAAGCACCCAGGCCCTCAAAACACAAGTTGAGTTGTGGCCATGTCCAGGTGTGTGGATGCAGTACCCGTGCCCTGTTAGGTGAGGCTTCTGATTGGCTTTTCTTTCTGAGCAGCATCCTGTCCTGCCTATGGCTTCAGTGTGTTCATCTCATCTCCAATGACGCTTTTGGTTCTTGGGAAACTCTAGATGCATAGTCAAGTCTCCATGGCTAACATCAATTGTACCTTCTCTCAGGAGTCACAGATACCTCACCAATCAGCTGGGGTCATAGAGACTTGCCTTTGTCATAACATCCTTTCCTCTCCTACTGACATCAGAGAATAAGTGAAGACCAAGACCCACTGTGAGGATTTACTTAGCTCTACTCTTTGGTACCCTCAGCTCTTAACTTAATTCAACTCAACTAATTTGTTAACCCCTATCCTCCCATGGATTCCCCTTCTCCACTCCCTGGGCACAGCCGTTGGCTTTCAGGTCTCAGGGAGGCTTTTTTGTTTTGTTTTGTTTCTTTTTTTGTTTGTTTGTTTGTTTTTTGGTTTTTTGGTCTCTCTGAACCTAGCTTGTGGAACTCTTGCCCTTCCTCTACCAGAAGGTCATGTTTCCACTATCACTGTATCCTTACTAGCCAAAGTTTATAGTCTCAATTTGATGTTGCCTTATATTTCAATTTTTTATTTTATTCTTTGAAATCATAATTATATCATTTCCCTCCCCCCTCTTTCCCATATGCTCTTCCTTCCCCCTTTTCAAGTCTATGGCCTCTTTTTTCATTAATGTTGTCATATTTATTAATAAAGAGAGAGTTGGCAAGAAGAGGTGTTCACCTAGTGTTGCCCCTGTGCCAGGCACAATGCTAGATATTTTATTTTCATATAGTTCGCTAATCCATTTCCCATTGCAATAACAAATGCCCATACCTGGATAATACATGTTTTTAAAATATTTATTTAGCTGCCAGAGAGAAAAATCCACAACTGAGCAATCCCATGTGTTCAGTCTCTGGTGAGAGACTCTTGGTATACAATGATGGGAGGAAGCGTCACAAGAAGCAAGAGGAATCGCATGGTAACAAGAAACCGGAGGATGAGAAGTACCAAAACTTCTCTCTTATAACAGCTCTCTGATGAGAACTATCCAGGGTCCCAGAAGAACAAGCACCAACTCCACCCAAGGGCAGAGCCACCACCACCCAATTATCTTGCACAAAGCCCTTCCTCTTTATGTTTTCCACTTGCCAATGTTGCAAGATAGGAAACCACGCTTCCAACGCATGCATTCTTGGGGACACACTCAAATTGGATCCAAAATAATAGCACCATCTCATTTGAACCCAAATGATAGATTATCTTTTTATTCTTTAGGCATACTTAAATACTTCTAACATTTCAACATGGTTTTGTTATGTCCAGGACATATCATATGTTTTTCATTGTGATCAAATGATAGTAGACATCTGGGGGAAGAACAGGACTTCATAACTTGATTTCCAGCGAATTCTACTTACGTGCCTTGGTTCCATTAGGTTTGCAATATCGTTTGGAAAAATGAGGTGAATTTTGCTGCAGATTTAGCAAGAGTGGGAATGACGCCTCAAAGGCGGTATGCCAGAGCTTTGGTGGTAGAAGGTTCTTAAGTTTGTACTTAATTGAAAAGGCGAGTCATTGCTGAATTTTAAAAACCCTGGAAGAGTTTTTAAAGCAACTTAATGTAGCATTTTATAGTTGCTTTTGTAGTTTCAAAAGCAATGGATAGTGAGGGATGTATGCATCTCTGATGGCTTAGATCTAATCAGACTTCTCGCTTGCTTGCTTGCATAATAGTTTATGGTACCTTTGATGATTTGCAGCCAACCTAGCACTTTTAATAATTCACTGTAAAAGCATTTAATTTTTAATGGACAAGAATGGGCTGGAGGTAACTCTTGCATGGGTAAGTGTGCTCCTGAAGAGTAGGGGGAGGGGGGATCAGTATATTTAAATTCCAAACATTATTGAAAATCATGTCTTTTATTACTGAAAACCAAATGCATAATTGAAGACTGTACCTAATCCAAAATTATTGTTGGTACTTCACTTACCTCTAAGATAGCCTTGCTTTCATGAGACTGTCATGAGAGCATTCCTTTCAAGGCCTCGTCTCCCATACTGCTTCCAATATTCCGTCCGTTTAGAAGCAGCATAACTACCATATTCTGTTACATCTTGCTAATCAAGAAAAGCCCAACAGCGGAATGGATTGCAATGTCTGGTACATAAAAGAACTATCATTTTCTATCCCTTTTCCTTCAAAGTTTTCCTAAGATCTCCATATAATGTGCATACCTAGGAATGAGTTCACGACTAGTCTTAAAAAATCAGAGTTTCCATGTGGAAGGAAAAATGGGAAGATGCCAGGATAAATATTGTTTCAAGGCTTGATCGAAGACAAAACATGTCTTGCCGTCAGAGGCACATAAAACAAAAATGCTCCGATCACTAAATAATCCCTTTCTCAGATACGCCATCTGTAAAAATAAGAATGGCCTCACAGAACTGCTTTCTGGGGAATAGTGCAGCAATGCGAGGCTCTGAGAAGGCTTCTGCTCGGCTGACATTCCACAGCTGACTGTCCCCAAGCTTACCCTGAGATGGGCGACAGGGAAAACTTGATGGTCAAGGGTCCAAGTCCACATGCTCTGTTTCTGGAATTCAGACATCAGGGCTGCTTGAGAATGTGAAATTCCTTTTCTTCATCTTGGCTTTCAAATGGCTTCTGAGACTTGGGAGCTCTTCTCTGGAGTTTGTACTCCCAGGAACCATTGGGTGCTAAGCCAATAATTCTGTCATGCTCTGATAGAATTAGCCCATCTACAGATGAAAGCCTGAAGCTCCGAGCACCATTCTGTGCTTGGTCTCTTGGGGTGAACCTTCCAAGAGCCACAACTGTATGGCCCCAGTCTTCTGGCTTCCTGGCACACTTAGGTATGTCAGTTCTTTTTGGTATTAGCCAGACATTCACTTCTACCCACGCTGAGGAACAGAAACTTCTAGATCTAGCCAATTGTCCAACAGACTTGAGGAAGCAGAAGCCCAAGGGCACTTTTCATCAGGCATACATATTTCTTTTTTTCTTTTCTCCGTCTCCCTCAGATTCTTGTCTTGTCACTAATATGGAGAGTTGGAGGCAGGAAACCTTTAGGGACTGTCCCGAAGTCTCAAATGGTTTTGCATGAAGAAAGTATGGGCTACCTGGCTTTCCCAAGACTTCGTGGAAACCAGGAACTAGAAGGCACACATTTCTTTTATTTAATTTCAGTGCTCTTCCCATTAGAGTGCCTGTACTCACTCTCCCAGATGCTGTTATCATTGGCCTGTCTTCTGTTTTAGATCTTCTGATGCAGGAGTCATCTTACATGTCACAAAGCTGTAATATTCATTCTCATTACTCAAAAACCAAGCAGGGAACAATGGGTTGTTCCTGCCCCTAAGCCTGCGGCAGGCTTTCTGACTGACCTTTGTTCTGCCCCTTCTTCTAATCAGGCATCTTACCTTTTACATTCCAACACCATGGGAAGAGATCGTGCGGCCCTGCTCAATTTGCCACCCAAGTCTCTAACATAGGAATGCATGGTTCTTGAGCATATTAACATCCTAGGTGGTGAGTTTGTGAGCCTTCATTAAAGAACAGGGCAATGCAGGAAAAAATGTTAATACAGCTTTCTAGCCAGACCTCCTCGGTGGCCTGGCTCTTACACGATCCCACATTTACACCCGCCAAATGCATAAAATAACGGCCCCATGTTAACACCAGCCATTCTGCGAGCATTCACCAGGAGCAGAGCAGGCTAGCAGCACTGTTGGCTTTATTCTTATAGAAGTCTTACTGATTAGACAAGGAAATGAGCTAGAAAGGGAGAGACAAAGAAAGAGAATGTAAGAAAAGAACCATTGTCCAACATAGTAAAAGCCCTAACCTACAACGCATCAGGGGGAAAAAAAGAATTACGTGAACTAAAGGGCTAAAAGTCATAATACCGTCAAGCCTACAATTCTACAATGCTAGGTTTTTAGTGAAAGGTAAAAAGGTTTATACATTCCAGGTTTTCTCTCAGCAATTGTCGGAGACCGGGTATGTTCAGAGTTACAGACTGAGTAGTGAATATAGGTAAGAAAAATGTCTGTGTTATGAATGGGTGCTACAATCTTGTGTACACACACATACACACACACACACACACACACACACACACACACACACACACACACCGCTCATGCCAGTACAAGAGGAAATAGACTGAATAACAGCAAATCTTGAACTTTTGTCACAGTAAATGATTAGCCACTTGACATCGAGTCAATCTCAATTCAATCAACTCCATGGAAATTAGTCACTCTGAAGGAAAAAGCACTTAACTTGAAAGGGTTCATTCATTACATATCAACACACACTGCAAAGATAACCTTTCTGCTTGAGGTCCAGACCCACTCATTCACTCATGCCTTCCCTCATTTACTTGGCAAGGAGTATAAAGTCCCTACAATATAATCCACGTGTACTTTGTAGGCCATAGGCAATAAAAATATCCATCATAAAATAGATTGAAGATATGTGTATATTCATATATTTAATATATAATATATGTAATACTTATTACAAGATCTGAATATAAGCAAGATTTGCCCTTTCCCCTCCAAAAAAAAAAAAAAACAGTGATAAGATGACTCAGTGTGTAAAGCACTTGCCACCAGATTGATGACCTGAGTTCAATCCCCCAAAACAGAGAGTGTGCAGGTCACTTCCAGATTGATTTCTCCATATCCTACAGTTTATGTGTATGGTGTTTTCAGAAGGTGGATCTTTTCATCTAGTTATGTGGGCAACCAAAAGAAGCACAACTCTTGCACTGGTCTGGGTACCTCTGGGGCCTCCTTGACAAACAGCTTTCTTGATAACAGGACCCTTATGTCTTGCATAATTTATGCCAACAAAATACATGAATGGGTGCACCTCAAGCTTGTGGTAGATACTGCATGGCATAGACACGAAGCTAGCTGAGAGGACTAGAACATTAGAAAGTAATTTATGGGAGGGTCTACTTTCCTGAGTCTACACCTGCTATCTGGCTCTGTGTGTGTTGGGCAGGGGTCTGCATTTATGGACCTATATCATGTATGTCTTAGACTGAGATAAGATAAATTAATGAAGACTGTGATCTTCATTAATGTATGTTGTAACTTCTCTTAAAAGAAAGTCTTGCTTTGCTCTGGTTACTCACGCCAATATGATCATTCCAAAGGGGTTGTCATTGTCCTCAAAGACCCCTGAGACTGTGCCACCACTCTGTTCCTGCCCAGGTTTCCAAGACGAGAAAACTCAGACTAATATAAGGAACATAAGGGAGCCATGCACTTGCATGCAATTGCTGAATAAGTAGTAAATTACTATACCAAGTGGGAACTTGGAAACTATTACCTTCTTTGTAGAACAACCAATAAATTAATAACCAATTCTCCTCCTCACACCCACTTCATGAATATAAATTATTATATGCTGAGTAAAACTTCTTTTATAATTGTCAAAGGGTGCTACTTGAGCGTATTTTGAGAATCACTAAATATTAATAAAAGGGAGGGAAATGCAGATGGCCTAGAGAGCAGAGAGACAAATGAGTGAGCTCATCACTGTTGCTGCGAGCAGAACGCCGGTGTTACAGACAAAGGAAGCCTTCAGAACTACTACGTGGTGCTATTTAAAACCTGGGCTACCTGTATAATGGAGCTAGTCAATTGGTGATGGGATATTTAGATCTATGACTTACATTATCATGATGAATCCTCTATTAATATTAAAGTTCTATCCATCACTTTGGGCATTTCCCTAGAGAATTTCTAACACGGCCTAGTGGCTACCTTAACGTGTAAATCATTGCCAGTGAACAGTCTCTGCTTAGAACTTTTTTCTACATTCCACCTTTCTCCGTATTTTTTAATTTGAAGAAAGAGAAAAACCACTCATCCGCCCTTCGGATTACCATGTTGTATTCCTGTCACCAATGCCGTGGTTCAGCTGTTCGATATTATTCCCCCCTTTGTTTGCTGATAGTAAAATTAGCAGCACTAAGGAGTCTACTCTGCAAGCTTAGGAAACTTGGCTGGAGCTGTTCGAACAAGCAATAAATGCTGGCCAGCTTTTATTTTGGAGCTCGTAAAGCGTTGGGTTCCATAGCTCAGATTCTTTGGTCGGTGGCCACAGTCTACAAATGTCACATTTCATCAAAGTCACTCCAGCAACTGCTGTCACAGGCATGCCCAGAGGAGAAAGAGGGGCGGATGCCGTGCAATAAAAGCAGACAGAGGTCACGCGACACTAACTGCTATGCACAAACAACACTGTAGCCCAGGTTCTCAGATGCAAAAAATAATCTGTGCCTCTCCAAATTCAACACCTCCGAGATTTGGGCATGAGAAAAGAATAGGTCAGAAATCATTCAGCCATTTTCTCCTTGGCACAGAACCCACCAGCCTTGCAGCCGGCGTGCAACCTGACTCTTCCTCCCACCACCCATGGATGCATTCATTGTCTCTAAAAGATTGGGGGCATAATCACAGTAGCAGCAGCACAGCCAATAACCAACATGTCCCGGGAGCTGCCTGGGCTGAGGATGCAGCCAGCCATGCCAAGTATGTGCTAATGCCCTCTCCAGATGGACCATGAAGAAGCTGACGGGGCCACTGAGCAGACAGCAGGTGGACTCGGAGTGGCTGCCCTCCACCTCACAGCTCTGTCTCATTCCAGAATGTGGCTGGCTCGAGTCAGCTTCACCCCAGAGACAAAACATGCACCCTCTGCTCGGGTTCCCTCCTGAGAGAGAAGGTCTGCCTCGGACCACCCCAAACTTTCCCTGCCAATTTCTTGGAAGTGGTCAAAGGAGCCTGGTTGAGCAATGACTGGTAGACATTCGGGGAGATATTACCTGACAGATTTTTCATTCAAAAAACTTTATAAATTTTTAAATCTCACTCTTTCAAAATGAGCCATAAATGGGTCAAGTGATATAGAAGAGTAAAATGGATGTGATATGAATTCTTTATAATTATGGAAATGGTGCCTTCCTTATTGGTCACATGAGTCACGTAACATGTAATTCCCTGTCTCGGGTTATTAATAATGGATACACAGTTATCAAATTGTTCTAATGAACACTTCTAAAATACTTTCTGTCACTGGAAGCAAATATTTTAGTGCAGACAGATATGCTTGTAGGACTGAAGTAGAACTATAGCATTATTGCTACTCCTTATTTAGGGTAAATGCTGTCAAGAACTGACAGAGCGCCATAGCTAACTACCAACGAGTGTGCATGTGCTGATATGTGGGACTACACACAAGAGTGTCACGTTTTACCATTTCCAAAATAAACACTCCCTTGTGATCTCTACACAGTTCACTGTACGCGATGGGATGTTTTGGATTGTGTCTGTGAGGAAGGCTACCCAAGGGTTGGGCGCCGAATGTCCAGTTTGCCAACATCACAGAAAATGTAGCTCTCGTTCAAAAAGCAAGGTTTCCCAAAATTACTGCTTTACAACATTGCTTGACCTTCATCCGCTCAATAGACAGAAATGAGAAAAGCCAGTATCACCATTGCAAAAGCAAGGGCGTAAAACATTTCGGAAAGAGGCCCACGTTGAAAAGAGTTTAGGACCATTTAGGGATCAAACCATCTGGTCTTGAAATCCTCAGGACTGTGCTGCGTATCTGGTGTGAATGTAATGCTGGAAACAGGAGTGCCTCCGAATGCCAGAGAGAAACGCCTGAGCCAGGGTTTTCACCTGCCAAGAGAGAAAGGGAGTCTTACAGGCTCCCTCCACTGCCTCTGCTTTTGATGGATATATGGAGAAAGGGCTGGGAACTGTGCCCTCCACCACCCTTGGGGAGGGAAAAAAATCTAAAATTTGTTTTTCTGTTTTGTTTTTACCACCAAAGCCCCATGCAAGCTACAAAAATATCACACAAGAACACCTGCTTGCTGGAACAAAGACCCAAATTGCCCAGAAGAAGCACTATCTACCTTAACCACACAGCTGGGCTAGAGGGACGGTGTTAGCACGCCTCCACAGAGAAACAAAGGAACATGACACCAGCAACTGTTTACTTCTGCCTCTGGCGAGACAGTGTGGAGAATTGTTTTTCTCTGCCTGGAGAATTGAAGTCAGGGAGAAGAGTTTGTCTTTTGCTTTTACACCATTTATGTGACTGATTTGTGTCCAGTTAGACTGCCTCCCCGGCAGTACTGCCCCCGCCCACTGCTCTCACAGCTCCCCGTAGGGCATTCTGTGTTAGTGTACTATGACCCCAACCAGACACAAGTTCATTCAGAATTGGATACTTTATCTACCCTGGGCAAATCAGAGTCCTTCCTTCATGCCTAGAATCTGGACCTGAGAAAGTTAAGGCAGTTTGGAGTGGGGTGGTGAAAGTTGCAAATGTGTAAACTTTTTGTATCCATTGAAAAGTGGATAAGTATTTTCTTTTAAATCTAGAAAGTAGTGCGGATGTTAGGGTAGGAATGTGAATTTAAGAGAAAGACCTGATAGTGATTTGAATCCTTGGCTCCAGGAGTTCTACAGGCCCCAACCCCATTCATAAGGCATCCCGGTTTATAATAAACTCTGGATTTTGCTTGAAATCTCTGTAAAATGTAACCCGGGACACATGAATAAACTGTCGGGAAAAGAAGAGCTTCATTCCGCAGCTGTGCCAATAAGAAACCTTTAGCCACCGAGCAGTTGTGAGAATTGCAAAGTGCTCAACAAGCTAGAAGACCCGACGTGAGCCTGCAGTGATGTCTTTTCTCACCATCACACCTGGGCTGCATGGTAGGGCTTCCCCTCTTCTCTCTTTCCTGGAACAGAATAAGTTATATGTGAAAGGCTTTTGGAGGGATAACTATAAACAAATCAACCTGAGGCCATGAAGACATAGGAAGGACTCCAACTGCTCTTAATCGAGAGGTTGGGAGATGAAGCATGGATGGATGGTTCACTTGGTGTCCACATCACTCTGGGTGCTCCCAGATCCTGGATCACAGCTGTCTCTGTCAACGAGTGAGAGCTCTGTGTAGCATGGTCCATCAGCCAAGGCCCGCCACTCTAAAGATGCTCTGAATCATTCATATCTGGACTTGTGAGAACTCCTGTCTGTAGAGCTGGCTGTGTATCTAAACATACTCTGACTAAAACCTTTCCCAGGGTTATTTATTTTCTTTTTATTATACCTTCTCAAGAACTCTCTTGGAGTTGCCTTTCTAAAACCTGGTAAGTTTTAAAACCCGGTATGGAATTAAACCTACTAAGTATATTTAATGAGGATTATATAGACATTTATTTCATACATCTAACCTTAGTTAATACAAAATCTGGATCTAGTCTAGATCCAGAAGATTGTCAGGGGGAAAAAAACTTTTAATTAAATTTATGCCAGAGTCACAGTACATTTTAGATGTGCTACGTGTACATCGAAAGCCAACAGTAACAATTTGATAGAAGTTTTTCTGGATTTTTGCTTGTTTATTTGTTTGGAATTGGCATTTTGTTTCTTTATCATGGAGTTGCCTGACTTTAAATCAACAGATTTGCCCTGTTGTGGCTCCTGGCGACATCATAGACTCGTCTTACGGAAGTAACACTGACTGGATCAGTAAAACCTTCTTCCGTGTTGAAGTCTAGTCACTGGGGCTCAAGGGGCCATGAGGTTTCCACAGGATCTCACAGGCAGAGCAGAGAACCAAGTGAATTTACCAAAACTAAAGTGCAGGTAGATAACAAAAGAGAGCCAAAGCTCCAGAGTGTGGACCCCACAGTGGTCAGCGTCAAATCCACTTCTGAGCGACAGGGCCTAAACCAGCATGGCTGCTGGGGACCTTTACAGAAACTCCTGACCCAACACTCGGAAGCAAGAGAAATCCTAAGTCTTCAGATGAACACGCATCTCGGAGGTCCGAGTTAGTCATGACGCCCCCTTCAGATTAGCGACACATCTGCCCTTGCATCCGTGTTTGAGACCGGAAGCCCGTTGCGCTTGCAAACATTCTGTGCTGCTCACATCAGTGTAGGTTTAAGCACAAATTCTCTTCTCCCAGACAGCCTGGCTAGGCCAGTGAGAAAGGGTACCCTGCAGCTTAGGCTGGGGTCCCTCCTACACTGTTCAAAGCCTCATCCTTTGTTTATTAAAACAAATGATTGCTTTAAAGGAACATTCTACGTTTAGAGCAAAACACTTCTAAAGGCCACAGGAATACATTGGGTAGAATGTTGGAAAGGTACACACTAACATCTGATAAAGGGCCGGCCAACAGTTCAGTGGTCAAAAGCACTCATTCACTAGCCTAAATAGAACTCTAGGAGGAGGGCAAGGACCAACTCCTTTAAGTTGTCCTCTGACCTTAACATATACCCTGGGGCGCGTAAATGCACACACATATGCACATATACTGATAGGTTAAAAAAATTAAATTACATGATCCCATTTCAAGCTGGAACATTGAGATGGCTGCTTGCCATATACGTGTGTGTGTGTGTGTGTGTGTGTGTGTGTGTGTGTGTGTGTGTGTATACCGCAAAACAGGCTAAAACTAATTCTAGCACAATTTCTATTCCCTACATTTGTATAAAAGCTTTATGTTATTTTAACTAAACATCTGGTCTTTGTCCCTCATGGAAAAAATACCTTGAATTTTCTTGAGTCTTTGGCAAGAGGCACCAGAACCCCATGCCAAGCCAGTAAAAATCACACATTCTTCCCAAGAGGAAAAAAATGTCAATAAAATGAAACATTGAAAAAAAGTCAAGGCTCAACTAGGAGAGCTGTGATGGCTGCATCCTAATCAGCCTTACAAACTGTTTTAAATTTTTTAAATTCCACCTCTTGGAAGATCTAATACTAGAGCTTTATTCAGTACATTGCTCTTAAAAAAATAATTCTCCTTCCAACATGGGGGTTCAGCCAGTTATTCAGGCTCCTAGAATAAATCATATGAATTAATTTTTATAAATATTTAATACCTATTCTTGCATTGTACAAATTGATTCTTTAGGTTACTTCAACTCAAGTTGAGTTTCGACATTTCTCACTACATGGAGAAATCATCTTGGTCTCATGTTCACCATGGCACCTGCCCGGGCCTGACACTGGCATCTGTCATAGAGAATGCCGAGAAATAAATAGTCTTACCATCAACACATGACAAGCTCATTATAACAGGAGACTCATAAATCTCGAAGCAAAGGGAGTATCATTACATATTTAAATAATAATTTTATACAGTTTGTATATGGTGCTTTTACTTGGAACAAAGACAGGTATTTTTTTCCTCTCTCTGCCATACATAACAGTAAAATGAAATATAGCATAATACTACTTACCACCCTGCTCTAAAAGGGCCAAAAGTTAACCGTCGGTTGCAAAATATTTTGGAAACATGAAACACAAAGTAAGAGTCTAATACCCATAGTTCTTCTGTGTAACTCAGCAACTGGATTTTGCTTAGGTCAGAAGAAATGAACACTGGACAAAGGCCATGGCCCAGAACGAAGTGGCTGGGTTGGGGGTGGGAAACAGAGCTCCAGTTCCAGGTTCCTTAGGATATTAAACTGGGTCACCCTATAACAGACCTTTCCCATAGCCTCAGGAAGCATGCGTCTATGAGTAAAGTAAGACGCTCCTTCAACGTAGCGTTTTAAGATATGTGCAACCCATCGCACACAAACAACCTCTTAGTTTCAAACACTTTCCCAGAAGCCCAGATAAGTCAGCCCTTTTAAACTTAGGTCACTTCCATTCCTCATTGGTAGGAATTATTTGTTCTCTGTGATTATCACTTTCCAGGAGTAGAAAGTATCTAGTGGACGTAGAAAGATAGTAAGCAAAGAGCCTCCTTCCATTCAAGTCTCCCACCCTACAGGAGACCCTGCAGCACTGTCAGGAGGCCGTCCTTGGGACTGTGCCGTGCCTTTTTGTTTGAACAGAACGGATTCCCATCAACTCAGTGAGACCCACTGGGGCACAGTGATCTTCTCAAGGTGTGTGAATACTGCAACAGAGCAAACCTGAATGATTGGCAGCACAGCTCCGCGACAAGCATTTGACCAGAATGTATAAAGCACTGGGTTCAGCGCCCCCTAGTGCTGAAAATAGCATGCATCGTACACCTACTCTCCCATCCAGCACACTCACGCCTGGCTGCTCAGGAAAGCCTCTCAATGAGATGAGCTGCAGTCTGAGAGTCTTACAGTCCAGCATGAGAACATTAGCACCTTCCAATCTCAAGAAAAACCACAAACCCAAGCTCTAGTGAAGATATTTCTCCTTCATAGTAAAGAGAAAATTCAGGAAAAGTGGCAAAAGCTGGAAGACAGACCACTTCCGTCCTCACACTTACTTTCAATATTAATGAAAACTATTCCTTTAGAAATAAAATATTCCTGAGTATCCGTGCAATAGACAATACACTCTGATCTGCACTGGTATGGTCCCGTTCTCTGAGTCTACGGAGCAGTATGGACAGCTGTGGCGAGAGAGACAGCTGAGAGCAGAGGGAAGTGTAGAAAAAAGATCTGTCCCTTGAAGCTGTACAGCTAGCTTGATTTTCACAGTATGTGATACCTCTACTGAGACATCTGACACTTTCTGTGCATAAGAAAAAGACTCAGCAGTTCCCAAGCATATCATGGGCACCGGGCTGTGGGCAAGAAAAAGCACAACCATTTGGAGGGAAGGGGTCACTAAGAGGCTGAGAGAGGGCTGGAGAGAGGGCTCAGAGGTTAAGAGCACTGACTGCTCTTCCAGAGGTCCTGAGTTCAAATCCCAGCAACCACAAGAGGGCTCACAACCAACTGCAATGGGATCCGGTGCTCTCTTCTGGTCTCTGAAGATAGAGACACTGCACTCAAATAAAATAAATAGACACTTAAAAAAAGAAGACGCTTAGAGATGGGGGAAGAGTTAAGCCAGAGGAAGAAGCAGAAGACAGGTTATAAAGAGTGAGCTTTCAGGGTGACTCTAAGGTAAGTCAGCATTGCGAAGAAAGAAAGAAAAAAGGGAAGGACTGGAGATATAGCTGGGTAATTAAGTGCTCTGGTCACTCTTGCAGAGGACTGGGGTTCGGTCCCTAAAACCTACATGGTGGCTCACAACTGTCTTTAACTCCAGTTGCAGGAGATCTGGCAGTTCCTCTGTCCGCTGTTGTCACAGGCACATGCCTACGTGTAGGCAGGTAAATGTTCTAGGCAAGAAGAAATTACTACAATGGACATTGGCAAAATAAGCGAACGTAAGAACTACTGGGGCATCAGCAGACACCAGGACTCACGAGAATGTTAGTGTCCACAGTGAATTTCAAATTCTAGTTCTAACATCTGTATGAATACTTCATTTCCCCTTCTGAACCTAGGTTATTATTATTGTTGTCTCCACAGAATAGAATAAAGTACGCGCTGGTGTTACCATCGAGAAAGAATAGTAAACTCACAAAGTATTTACAGCCGTTCTTGGCATGTGGTGACTATTTAAAAACATTGCCTACTATTGAGTACAATGCTCAAACCTAGAGACAAGGCGAGCTGTACATTGGGATGTGGGAGCAAACGGAAGAGGAGAGGCAGGGCTGTCACGGGACAGTCTGGCTCAGATCGCCGGATGCATGGTAGTGAGCGTACAAGTTACTGACTGTGGCTCAACTTCTATCTACCTTCCCGCACGTGGCGTGAGGCCATGGAGCCAGCCCAGTCGCCCTCTTTCTTTTGAAGGAGGCACATGGCGCTGGAAAGACTTTGGCTCCAGGGTCATCTGCTCCTTAGTTCTCACATCCATGGCTGATATTAGTGCACGTGAGGAAGACCACGATGCCCAGTGGAAAATCCCCAGGGATCTCACAGATATCCCAGTTTTTCACCTACACCCAGACTGTCTCAGACTTGCGGTATGGCAAGCACTGGCCCGGAGATGGCAGCCACTTTCTCTGCCATTTATATCTTCTCCCATGTGATCTGAGACAGTTTCCTCTCTCCCTCCATGTCCTGCCTCGTCCCCAGCACATGCCTTTTCCCTTTCAAATTAAACCTCTAGGGTGGGTGAAGTGGGTCAGTAGGTAAAGGCACCTGCCACCTGAGTGAGTCCCCAAGATCTGGATGGAAGGAGAGGACTGACTTCAGCCAAGCTGTCCTCTAACCTCCACACATGTGCTGTGGCGTGAACACACACAGACAATTTTAAAATGAAATTTTAAAATAGAACTTAAAAGTAAAGCATGTACTCAACTAACATAAGCTAGTAAGAAAAAAATTAAATCTGTGTGCCTGTATATCTTACCAAGAAATCCCCTGAGTATTAACTCTGTACACACGTACGTATGCAGTGGTACATTTCACCAAAGGTATATGTACCCTTTGTCTATCCTGTAGTGTGGTTCTCTGTCTGTTAAACTTCTAAAAAACTAAACAAAAAAATATGGTGAAAAACAGCCAATTTCCATTTTTATAAGGGCAAACCTTGTTGACCAAGGTCACACCCTGGAAAAAGTGGAAGGCACCAGATGGGGTTCCAAAATTTGGTTTGTGTCTAGTCCTTTCCAAAGAATGTGGCGCTCTAAGCAGGTCCTTGGTTTTGGTTGTACATAAGGTACCGGCGTGCTATTATAATTGCATTCCAAACATGGAAACCAAACCTAGCGGAGCAGAAAGGTAGGTAGTTACACAGGCTCCTAGGATGTCACCTACAATAACCTCTAACACATGTGCCAATACTTTATGTGCAGCCAAAACTGGTGACCTGCTTAGAGTGCCACATTCTGTGCAAAGGACTAGACACAAACCAAATTTTGGAAACCCCCTTCTGATGCCTTCCACTTTTTCCAGGGTGTGAACTCGGTCAACAAACTTGCCCCTTGCTTCATCCATCTCTCAAAAGTTTGGATCTACTGCCCACAAAAAGAGAAGTTCCATCAGCAGTTTACAAAAGAACAATTTGGAAGAGAAGTGTATTGAATCCTAGGGGAAATTAAACCCAAATAATCCAATAACAGCATTACAAAATTAACACAAGCCTATGAATTGAATTAATTGCCTCCTACGGTGGGGATTCTTGGCTACCACAGTCCAAAACAAATGAAGCCGGATGAAGTCAGCCGCCTTAAGAGAGGTCACAGGCAAGTACAGTGCTATTAAAGCCGTAGAGTTTATCTACTGCTGTTTCCCAACTTTCTGGCTTACTGTAGACACCTACGGAATAGGGAAACACCTTCATTTCTGCCATCCCATGCCTCGGGTTACATACAGAGGTTGTAGAGAGTACAGAACAAATACAGACATTTTTGCCAAGTCACCTCCTAGTCCCTCTGTCTGGAAGTTGAGGGATCTCCAGATGAGGTCCAGTTCTCCTGGGAGGGCAGAAGGTCAGATGTGACGGGTAGTAGTGTCTCTAGAACAGTGGGTCTAGCCATAAGGCAGTTCTTTAAGGATACCTACCAGTCAGCTGCTCCAAAAGAGACGCGCTGGGGTATTTCAGTAAATACACATTTCTATAAATTCTCTCTTAATGCCACGATGTCAGTATGCCTGTGGCGAAGTGAGATTACCTAAATAATATGGGCTCTGGGAGCCACAAACTGAGCACACGTGTGACTAACTCATCCTCTGCTAGGTTTCTTAAGGACTTTGAGCAGGAAGGTAGGATGTGGCGTCTTTATAGAAATAAAATCCTGGTGATTTATACACATTTGCCAAATTAGACCCTTAGGGCAAATAACGAGGAGGCCGAACTGCCTCCCGGAACACCTACTGAACATTTTCTCTGCGACTCATCCGCCATGCGACAGCTGACATTTACTCTCGGAGCTTCGTAATAACTGAACAACATTTTACGAAAACAATTAATTCATGGCATTTTATTGGGGTGCTATGTGACTTGCTATTTTTTTCACATTCTTAATTTTGTTTGACATTTTGAAAAGACCGTGCCTAACTCTTATATCCATTTTTTTTTAAAACCCAGCTAGCGTGTATAGAATTTTTTTTTCCTTTTTAAGCCTCCCTTGAAAACTAACGCAAGCATCGAAAACAAAAGATTTCTTGTTTAAGCTCTGAGAAATAAAGCATCCTGTTTGTTTGGAATCTTAATGACTGGTGCCCCAATCTACCTAATTAGGAGAGCCTTCATAATGAGGAAAAGTCTTTTCAAAGCCAATGGATTTGCAAACACAAACATTGCTGTCTCCCCAGAATGAATTAAGCACATTCCTCGTGTGCATATTTTAGTTACATCCTCTAATTAATATTACTACTTAAAATATGTGGAATTTATCTGTTCCAGTATAAAAACACCACGGGTTCCCTTCTCGTAGACTCACACACACCAGGCTGAATGTATTAACCTAATTTACATTTAGACAAAATGGAAATTATTTCATCAAAGCGATTCATTTTATTGACTTTAGCAACTTCAAGCTTCTTAACTTCAAACACCCTTTGTTCAGATGAATTAATGATGCCCCATTTTCACAGCAAAGAAGGTTATGGAAAATATTACCAGGTAAGTTTGAAAGGCTACCTATTACACTTGATATTCTATACGTACTCGCTAACATAACTGACATTCTATATGCATACACTAACATAAATAACATTCTATATGTACACATGCTAATATAATATTCCATACATGCACATGCTAATATAACTGACGTTCTAAATCCACACAGTAACAAAACTGACATTCTATACTACTTACTAATATAGCTGACATTCTATATGAATACACTATCATAAATGATATTTTATATGTACACATGCTAATATAATATTCCATACATGCACATGCTAATATAACTGACATTCTAAATCCACACACTAACATAATTGACATTCTAAATCCACACACTAACGTAATTGACAGTCTATATACATACACTAGTATAACTGACATTCTATACATACACATGCTAATATAACTGACATTCAATACCCACGCTCACGTGTGCACACATGCTATTTGTCTTGAATCTAATGCTTTGTAAAGAGTTAAGCTTATGCTTTGCTTTATTTTGGATTTTGGGTTTGTGTCACAGTTTAGCTTTTCTGTGACAGCATGTGATGGCACTTTGTAAAATTTGGCACAATGGCAATTAGCCTGACGCCTCAATGACCAGTCCTCTCGGAGTGTAATGTTTAGCAAGTGGAAGGTGAATTGTACATATCAATTGGCCCAGAGTGCACGTCTGCAATAAAGACAGATAGAAATAACATTGGATGCACTTCCGCTGGATGCTTGCATGGCAAACTGGGTGTTTGTATCTTCTCCTTAGCAATTACAAGCTGGTAAGGACTGGGTTATCTTTAAATCCTGGTAAAATGTTCATCCCTACATCAGGGAAGTGCGGGGAGCTTCAAGTTATGTTCATTCTCGATGTTTATATGTTCTGAAAGTTTCCTGTTAGTAAGTATCAGTCAGATTATAATCAGAAGAGAATTATTTAATTTTTTTGCATGTGGTTCAGTGTTTAGGGTGGAACCAAGTCTAAATATTCACTGCTCTCTGTGAGGCTCCGGCGTTGCACTAAAAATGTAATCTGCAGTCTAATTAAAGTGCAACCGGTTTTTTGAAACATGTTTTTCGAGTGAAACTCTGAATATGAGGAAGCAAAGAAAGAAACTCGATGGGGCCGCCTAGGCCCATTCCCAGACCAGGCAAGATCCAATTCTGTGGGTCTTTAAAGGGGTGAGGTGAAAGACAAACACACAGGGGAAAGGAAGTTTTCTCTAAAGTCATAATATAAGCACATAAAAATACTCCATAAACAATATGAATCAAAAACCTGAAAGAGAATAACTGTAATAAAATAAACTTTTGCCTTATTTCGATACTTCATTATATTCCTGCTGCTTAAACATACTGCTGCACTCACTATATATTTTTATTAATATTTTATAGTTGTCTTATAATAGTCAGGGGACAGAGAAACTAGATTGCTTTAAGAAGCTTAATACAGATTATTTATTTAAAAATTCTGCATATAGAAACACAAACTTTGTTTATAGCCAGAGCAAGTGTGCAGATTAAAGTCTGGATTTAAGTTAATTTAGGGTTTAAATCTATGGCTTGTAATAATAATAAATTATTTTAATTCTTGTTTCTAATTATAGCTGAGAGGAATCCCAAAAGGGGTAAAGGAAAGAAGTGTCACTTTTCAAGAACTCAAAGATTGGGGGGCAAAGAAAGATATTAAGATGAGTCCAGCCCCTGCCAACAAAGTGCCCCACTCAGCAGCCAACCTTCCCCTGAGGTTTGGGAGGAACATAGAAGACAGAAGAAGCCCCAGGGCACGGGCCAACATGGAGGCAGGGACCATGAGCCATTTTCCCAGCCTGCCCCAAAGGTTTGGGAGAACAACAGCCAGATGCATCACCAAGACACTGGCTGGTTTGCCCCAGAAATCCCTGCACTCCCTGGCCTCCAGTGAATTGCTCTATGCCATGACCCGCCAGCATCAAGAAATTCAGAGTCCTGGTCAAGAGCAACCTAGGTAAGTGTGGAAAAGCTGCTCGGCTGCATGGGGGCGGAGAATGAAAAATGTGTGTCCCGCACTGTCAAAGTGGGCCACTAAAAAAGCTAGCTTCTCAGAAGGACAAAGGCGACATCCCAAGTAAATAAGTGCCTGTACACACAGAGCTCTTCAAGGCGCAAAAAACCAAGCCAAGTACGGCCATACACTAAATCCATGCAATGACCAGACTGCAGGTTTAAGCTATGACACATGGTTCAATGTTTATCTCTCTACAGCAGAAGTCCCATGTGAGAGAACTGTTCCCCAGTTTAGATGACACAACCATCTCAACCAGATGGTAAAAGCAGGGATTCCCCCTGAAGAATACTTTGGGGTGGTAACGGGGATGGAATGTGGGCCTTATACATGCCAAGTCAATCAGACTGGATGCCATTCCTGCCCGACTTTTAAATGAAAGTTTTCCTTTTATACGTAAGTCCTTCTACAGTCATTCTGGATTACCTAAAAAGTATTTATTACCCACTACCTAAAGATCAGAGTACCAGTTGCTATATGGGATTAGAAAATGTTATTTCTAATACAGACCATATATTAAGAAAATTCAAATTCCTGACTTTAGTTAGGGACTGAGGGATGTAGGGTTGCAGAGTCTGTGACAGAATCAGAGAAGCTGCCTCAGAATACACCTGGCTTCCTGTTTCCAAGAACTTACAGCCATCTGACTTACATGTTTCGGTTCCATTGTCTTTAACAGACTTTCATTTCTGTAAGTTCTATCATTTTATCTACTGCCCTAATGTTTGGGCCTAGACATGTGACTGCCTCGTAGTAAGTCCTGGGTATGTGAGGGAATGAATGCACGTCATAAGGGACTAATAAGATCCTACAGAGGCGGGTTCATCTGCGGGAGGGAAGTCAGAGATATTTCCTCCAGAGAGTGGCGGGAGTCTGAACATGAAGAGACTGTGGGGAGGAGACAGGTCATTTCCAGATGAGGATGGGCTAAGGCCCTGAAGATAGCAAGCCATGGGGAAAGTCCTCTGTGGGAGCAGAAACAAGTGAATAGATGGGGACATGGGTAGAGGGGGAGCAATGCAGACAAACGGGACCCAGACATGGGCTGAGGCCCAGTAACTGGTAGATGGAGAGTTGCTGTCGATTTTTGCTGAGGTCCTGGGGTATATAAAACATGAGGTAGACTTGCACAACTAAGTCAATGGTAAGAGCGTATAACAAATTCAGAATTCACCCAATTCAGCTAAATTATAAGTAAGTAATTACAAGGATGATATTTTATTTTATTTTATTTCGAGACATCATTTCACAGTGTAGCTCTGACTGTCGTGGAACGGTCTCTGCAAACCAAGCTTGACTCAAACTCACAGAGATCCACCTGCCTATGTCTCCCAATGCTGAGCTAAGGGCGTGTACATCTACACCCCAGATGGGCTGTACCTTGACGTCCTTCTGCTTGCTAGTGCTCAGATGAGAACACTGTTTTGTTACATTTAAGGAAACGGGTGTTCACGGAAACAGATGATGCAGAAAGGAAACAAGAAAAAATAGGAAACCTCCAGCCAGTCCTTCAAGGGGCTATGAAGCTGTGACCTGCGGTCTGAGCAGCTCTGTGGTGTTGGCAGGAGGAGCATCGAGGAGAGCCATCATTCCTGTCAGTATAGGTGATGTTGAAAGTTGTTAAACGGGATCAAGGATGCTTGTAACGTAAATGTAAAGTAACCTTTGTCAGAATAAACAGTATTGTAAATAAAGAAGCCTCTGGTTAATGAGAGGGAGGGAGGGAGGGAAGAAAGGAGGGAGGGTGGGAGGGAAGGGGAGAGAGAGAGAGAGAGAGAGAGAGAGAGAGAGAGAGAGAGAGAGAGAGAAGACTGAAGCTACAAGACTGCACATCAGAACATATGTGTCCCTTCCTCCCTACACCCACATCCAGCATTGAGCTCTTCCTCCTGCTAACTAGGTCTGGGGAGGCCACCAGAGCCTGGCATTTATTCCATAGCACCCAGCTCCACCTCCAGCTCAGTCAGCTGAGGGATTACAGGACAGAGCTGGGGGGGGGGGTTCTACATCTATGTGATGGAGAAAAACTTCCCAAAGGTGCAGAAATGCAGTCAGCCTAGGCTCCCAGCCAGCTCCTGCTGCCCCATGAAGCTATGAGACCTGGCTAGAGCCCACCTGGGCAGAGCAACTGCCCAGCTCCTGGGGTCCTTTTTGCATTCCCCCTCCTTGTATCACAATACCCTCAGGTCTTCAGTGCCCCATCAGATAGCCTTCTGAGGTCAACCTTGGGTTACATTTCCAGAAACATGGATGAGAGGATGCCTTCATTGCTCTCCCATGGAGAAGGTTCTGTTGTTAGGTGAGCGTGATGACCACTACACCACGGAAACACCCATTGAGAAGGTTCTATTGTAAAAAAGGAAAGAAAGAAAGAAAGAAAGAGAGAGAGAGAGAGAGAGAAGAAAAATCACAAAAAAAGGTTTGTATAAAAACATATCAATGTACTACACGGGGATTCTTTCTGAGTCTCTATCTCTCTCTCTCTCTCTTTCTCTCTCTCTCTCTCTCTCTCTCTCTCTCTCTCACACACACACACACACACACAATCATATGCACAGTTATGATTGCTTACAAAGTTAAATAGAAGTCTGCCCTAACCGATAGCAGGGTAAAGGTTGATTGACATGTGAGTGGACCAAGGTGACATGGTCACTTGTGAACATGTTTTAAAATGTCCTCTTCTCCAGGTCACTTTAAGTGATTCTGGGACAGGCTGGAACTTAAAGCCAGACACCTCTCTGTGTAATTGGACAAGACAAAGGAAGCCCCGTGGTTGTAGAGGGACGAAAGAGAGACCACTGTGAGCTGATTCATTTAATGTCTCTTGCGTCCATAATTAAAAACTCGCTTCTCATGCATCTCTCTGCTCCTCATTTAAAACTTTAAGGCTTTGATTTGACAAAAAAAAAAAAAAAAAACATCTGGCCACTCCTTACCTAACAGTTTATAAATGCAGCGGAACCAAACTCAAATGCACAGTAACCCAACCTTCGTCCTAAGAATATGAAGCCCTTCATCAGCTGTAACGGGCTCACTGGACGGCCTCAGCTCCACAGGGGACCCACAGGAAATGATTTTCTTTTTCCCCTACCAGCCTCCACTGGGCCTTGTGACTCTCCCACTCCTGCTGGGCAGAGATTCATTAACGGTACCCTGGACAGACTCTATAACTTCCTTGGTCACTTCTTGATATTAAAAAACTCTGTCAAGTTCGGGTGAAGACACCATCCTCATATCCAAAGCAAATTGTTCCGTCCCTCACCACTGGCTGGCCTGTGGGCTGGGAAGATCCACAGTGGGAATGGACGATTCTGCTCTTCCCTCTGCCCGCAAACCTCAGTGGCGGTGTGGTGTGAGGGGACACAGTCTAGAAATCTAGAAAACAGTCTGTCCCCTTCTCCAGAGTGTCCGTGTGGGCAAAGGGTGATGGGAATTCAGAATAAGAGATGCTCATACAGTCTGTATGAGGTTGCCATTTCTCACAGTGATTAGTCAGGGAGCTGGACGGGCTTTCAACCTGCCTGGGTCACTGCCCTGGGGGCTTACACGCTGCTCACTCCCTACTGCCTTCCACCCGTCCTGTCCTCTCTGTACCCTCCTATTGCCTGAAAGCAAGGCTTGGCTACCTTTCCAGTAACCACTTGGGACATAAGCAAGACAAGTTACACTGGTCACATAAGTCACACAAGAATATGAGAGGCCACCATAGAGCTTAGGTGTCCCAAGGAACTACCCGGAATAATGCCCTGATACACACACCAGAGTCAAGAGCACTGGTGTTGAAGAGACCAAAATCTCCCATTCTTCTCTCTGCTACACAGCAGCCTGTGGGACCTAGAGCCAGAATGGTCTGAGAGCTCCACCTTGTAATCCCTTGGAGCAACTCACTCCATGCTTTGTTCTCTTCGTTTGATTTTGGTCCTGGGACAAGAGACTGAGGTGCATATTTTACATACCAAAGCAGGCCTGGCCTCCAGGTTCTCCCAACATCCCTCAGTCCCTCGTCCCTGGGTCTGAAACCAAACACGCTTTACCTCATCTTTCCTGTGGCTTAACTTCCGCTCTGGAATAAACGTCTCAGATGGCTTTGCTCTCCTTTGCACAGCTGTAGCACAGCCAATTTAAACATATCCCCAACTAGCGTACAAATAAATGAGACTCACACTTTTGTTACTTGACTTTGACAATTACTGGAGGGGGGACCCCTAATCTACTTTTCTAACCGCTGACCTGGCTACTTCCCCAGCGGTGTACCCCATTTACTTGCTGTTCCTCCTGGCTGTGTGCCCATGGTCCATCTCCCATCATGGTGGCTCCCTCTTCTCTCCTCAGTCTTCCTCCTTTCCCTCCTGTTCTCTCTCCTCTCTCTACTCCACCCCCAAGCAAGTAACTCAAAACCCACCTACCTCTTATCCCTCCAGTAGCCGGTTGTAGCAAATTTTATTTAACCAATAGTTTTAAATTAAGGAACAAGGTTTTCACAACAAAACCTTGTAACCAGGAGAAATTCTCGTAGGCCTGGACCTCTTGATATAGAATTTAGCATTACAATCCATAGCAACCGACCAAACTTGAACATATACCACTCTGCTCAGTTAGATCTTAGGGAAGGCCTCATTGGATTCATTCATTACTATCCTCTCATGCATCCCCACCTCAAGGCCGCCATCTTTCCTAGGGCCTCACCAATATGGAACAAATTACAGCGTCGTGCTCCTGAACCTCCAAAACTGTGAGCTAAACCATCTCTTCCTGAAATAAGGAGCCCAGTTGGAAGTATTTTGTTATAGCAATGAGTGAGACCTGCCCCTTCCAAAGGTCATTACCTCCTACGACACTCCAGAACTAGAGCCAAACTTCCAGCCCATGAACAAGCTTAAGCTACCCAGACCGCAGCACCTGACTTCCAGAGAGCCACGGCAGGCCCACTGCCAGGTCTCTCATCCGGGCTTTTGTTGCTTACCCCAGAGTAGCTTCACAAACCTGTGACCTGTGGAGTCTCACAGGGCCCAGGCTTGATGATGTGAAAGTTTGGAGATGACTTAAATGTGATCCTCAAGGGCTCCTGTGTTGGAGGCTTGGTCCCTACTGTGACGGTATGGAGATGTGAGACTACGCGGAAGTTCAAAGGTCTCTGAAAGTACCTCGCTAAGGGCACTAAGGAAGGATTAGTAGGAGTCTGGGTGAGTTTTCATGACCTCGGGTCACACAGACCCAAGACTTCTGATTGCCTCGTTAGCTTTCTGTCTTACAGTTCAATCACTCACTCCTGCCCAGAAAGACTGCCGACATTGTGTGTGATTATTATGGTTAGGGTATGAGATGTGCCCATCCCGAAAATCACGCTTGAGCAGTGATGGAGTCATATGGGCACTACCCTCCTCTGTGAATTAATCCATCGTGCTGGAGAATTCTGTGTCAACTTGAGCAGAGTTGCCTGGAAGGAGGGAACCCTACTTAAGGACGTGCCTTCATAAGATCCGGGCTCTGTTTAGTATTATGGTCTGTCCTGCCTCCTTCAAACTTGACGATTCATCGATGTGCGCTCTTTTTTTATTTTGTGGTACTGGAAAATAAACCCAGGGCCTGGCGTATGCTAGGTAAACAGTCTTCTGCTTGACTACATCAAAAAAGAGGAGAGAAAAGAGAATGCATGGAAATCTTTCCCTGTCCGTGACTGAAAGCTTACCAGATGCTTTGAACTTTGCTCCTAAAAAAAAAAAAAAAAAAAAAATCAGATCTTTGTCTTTGGTTGTTGCAGCTATTTTTTTATTTATTTTATGGGTATGTGTGCTTTGCCTACATGTATGTATGTCTGTGTACCACATATATACCTGGCACTGACCGAGGCCAGAAGAGGGCATAAGATCCCTCAGTGGAGTTACTGTTTTGAGCCACCATGTGGGTGCTGGGAATTGAACCTGGCTTCCCAGAAGAGAAGTAGCAAGTGCTCTTAACCACTGAGCCATCGCTCCAGCCCCCCTCTGTGCTTTCTAAGTAAAAAATACATCATGTTTAATTAACATGATTTAATACTTCCAACCTTATTTTAAAAAAATAATAGCACATCATTGTACCCTATAAATATACCCAACTATAATTTTTCTGTGTATAATAAAAGAGACTCAAAAATTGGAAAAATGTGCATACACACATACAAAGCCTTGGTCCTAGTGTAATCATCAATTGGCATTCAGAGTTCATTAGTCCGTTCATCCCCTACCTCCTACCCCACCGTGCCAGGTAGGGCTTGACTTTAGAGACAACAGTGAGAGTGAGCTGGGAGTTCTCGTCCAGCCTCCGTGCTCTCTCTCAGCCTGGCTGCTCCCTTGGATTCCACTGATAGGGAAGAGATCCAGATGAGAGGCAGGAGCAGAAGACAGTTCAGAGCAGGCTGGAGAGACTCTCAAAACCGGAGGCTAGCCCTTTGCTCGCAACCCTGCTGTTCCCCATAATCCCTTCCTGGATGTCCTGCCAGAGTCCTGGAGCATGGATTCCCACTCCATACACGCCTGTGTCTCCTCTGGGGGCCCCTAAGGGAAGGACCTAAATCACGCTCTTATGAAGCACATGTATGGTCATGTCCGGCTCACCCTTCCTGCTTAGGCATGATTTCAAGGGAACTCTGCCCTGCCTCTCCTGCCTGTAACATTTGGAGCCTTTGTTTCAATAAACCACACGAAAGACATTTCCTCAACCAAGGGAAGCCCCTCAGGCCTGAGTGACCGGTGTTGGGAATTTTGTAACTGTTAGATTTTGGTGTTGGCCTACAACTCAGAGGGAGATTTTTCTAAGAGTTCAGAATTATTGGAAAACTCATAGAGATTTTCTTTAAGTTTTTGGATTGTTTACGTGTGTGGGATTCCTGCTGCCTGTGGAGGTCAGAGTAACCCAGACCTTTTGCACGAGCAGGTGCTCATAGCTGCTAAGCCACCTCTCCAGGCCATCAGAAGAGATTTTGATGTCAAAAAGTTTAAGGATCACAGCAACAGATTTATTCTAGTATAATTTTAAGTGAGCATCTATTTCAATAGATAATAGGTGATTGATGTTTCTCCCTGGCCCCCAACACTATCTTTTTACAGTAGAAAAAATACAGAAAGGAGAGAGAGAAAGAGAGAAAGAGAGAAAGAGAGGGAGAGAGAGAGAGAGAGAAAGAGAAAGCACTCTCTCCAAGCACTTTGCTTCCCTGTAATGTACCTGGACCGTACAACCCAGCTGGCCCGAGAAGGAGAGCAGGGACCAAGGCTTCAGGAAAAGCTGGGGATTGGGCAGTTCTGATACAGCAATGATTTTCACGGAAGTAACTGCCACGTGGTCTCAACGCCACATTTCATACATCATGCTCTGACAATGACCTTGAAAAATACAAAGAAGGAAAACGTGTCCTGACTCCGGGGCAATTTCTTATGAGAGAAATGAAAGGTCGGTGCTCATCTAACTGTGACCAAAGAAATGAAATAGTAGGGTAATAGGTAAGCGCACTGGCTCCGTGTACCCTGTTCCCTTTTCTCCTTCTTAAAGACTGCCTGGGCCATCACACAGTACCTCTCCTTCAGAAGATAGAAACTTATCACACTGCATAATGAACAAACCAAGCTGCATGCTATTTTCTGTACCTGTGTCTATGGAAATTTCTTCTTCATCAGGAAAGCCTGTTTCCTACTTAACAAAATCCCTGGTCAAATTTGGTTGCAGATGCATGCAACAGAAAACCTAAGTAATATTGTTCCAGCCAAGAAAGGCTTCTTTCTTCTCACATACAAAAGGGGGGTGGGGTGGGGAGGTGGTGGTGGGGCAATCCTGAGCTGGTGTGAAAATTCAGTCAACAGCCAACAGGGACCCAATCTCCTGCTATCTTTCCCTCCTCTAGGTCTTAGTAAGCTACCAGGTCTGGCTCTGAGAACAGAAACAGAGCCAAGGCAAAGGAATCCTCTATTCAAAAACAAAACAAACAAAATAAACCCCTTCAAACACTAAGTGGTGATTTCCTTTGTTTCGTGCAAAGGGCTACCCTCATCTGGAAATAAAACAATGCTTCTTTCTACTCCAGAGTGTGGCCCCACCACTCTGACTGTGAAGGAAAAAGGCAAGCATGTAGCAATTGGACAGGCAGCCTCTACAAGCCACTTCCATGGTATATAAAATGCTTATCACATTTTAACTGTTCACTAGACAACAGTAAGCCATTGAGTTTGGGCTCAGGGACTATTGGCACATCACCAGTTAGTTGGCAGTCCACATAGTTTCTATCTATAGTTTTACCTGTTATGTGACAATGGGACTACTCTATAAAATGTCTCTTGACACTACCAAATGTTACCTGGAGGTCCACATAATTCCTGATTAGGAACCACTTAATTCAATTATTCATTCCTAAAACTCCTGACTATTTATTGCTGTGGGGATTATGTCTGTTTTAGCATTTACTACGTTCTGTTACACTGATATCTATACATGAGAACAGGGCTTAGAAGAAACAGGAGCCAACAAACCAGTTCAACAGACTTTAACCTGTCTTAAAGGTCACACTCTCTTCAATCCACTGCCCTGTCCACCAGCAATGGTCTGCTCTCCAGCTCCCTAACATCCAGCTCTCTAATGTACTGAGCATGTGGGAAACGCCAGCTGAATTAAGCACCAACGGTAAAAAAAAATAAAGGATTCCCGAGATTAAATCCTTAGTGTTTTAAAACACCATACACGGATTCGGAAGGGAAAAAGGGAAGGGATGGGGACAGGAAGAGAAGCAGCAGAGTAGGAGGGAGAAGGGAAGGAGAGACAGAATATAGATTCTGGAAAAGCATTACCTTGTCTCTTCCCCGAGGCTTCTAACTGTAGAGGAGGAAAGGAGTACCCACCTCACCAGGAATAAGGAGTAAGGGGTACAGGGTCAGAGAAGCTGAAGGGTACCATTGTTATCTTGGGTCATCAAGGAGTAACTAATACATTTTCTTCTCCAGTGTTTCAGGTGTTTCAGGTTGCACGTCTGTCTGTGTACACACACACACACACACACACACACACACACACACACACAAAGGCAATGTATAAGTATAAATGCATGTGTACATGTGCATATGTGGACATGCATGTAAAGACCTCAGGTGCTGAGATTTTCCTTTGTTTTTCTTTTCTTCCTTCCTCTCTTTCTCTCTTTCTTTCTTTCTTCCTTTCTTTCTTTCTTATTATCTTGAAGAAGTTCAAGTAGGCTAAGCCCCCAGATCCACCTCTTCCTACGTCCTCCATACCATGATGGCAGTGGACCACCGTGAACCTCAAGTCCTTGTGCCTGCAAGGCAGCACTTACCAGCTAAGCTTTCTCCCCAGCTCCCAAAGCACTCTTGTTGATGATGAAGACCAGCTTCCCATTCCGCTTCTGCACTGAAGCTGGGCCAGAGGTACAGGAAATCTCAATGGCTGACAAACAGAATTGAGGAGCAGTGGCCAGAGGTGCTCTCTACCTGCAGAGGTCATACACTCCCTGGGTGATTTGCAGTCTGTTACAGATCTTATTCGGGAAATGGAACAAGACAATAGAGCAATTAAAATTAATCAGCAGTGTGCCCTGACCCTCCAGCATGAAGTGTGGTAGACGCCCCCAGCCCATCCCATAGATGGATGGCTGTAGCCATATGCTCAGTGCGATTCACTTTGGAAATATTACCCAGCAAGCACCAGGCCCTCTTCACTAACCCCAGTCTATGTGAACTTCCCATTTATTAATTAACTCTGCAATGTTTGTCAGATGTCCATGCTTTACTCACTATTGTGCTTTTTAAACTGGAGAGATGTTGCTTGCCTTTTGAAACAAATTTTTATTGTGATAAAAATCCATATAACATAACATTTATCCTCTTAATTTCCTATATGTTTACAATTCAATAGATTAAATACACCTCACTAGTCGTTTTCTGGAGTCTGGTTCTATTCGTTATACGAATGCTGATACAATGCAAGCACACCCAAAATTTTGTCTTAATTATGCAAAAAAAAAAATCCCATGAAAACAACAAAGCTGGTTTTTTCCAGAGGCCTGGGCTCGACAACAGTGCTTCCTTTACCCAGAAATGTTAAACCACATCACCTAAATATTTTTCTTCTATAATGTCGTTAGCATGTCTCAGAGGAGGCTATGTTGCCAGTCATTTCTTCTCCCCTTTTATTCACTCATGGCTAGCACACTGCACTGCCCAGGGTCCCAAGCTCATGGAAGGCTTGGAAGTACCTGGGCGAGCACAGCTTTCTGTGAGCATCAGATATGAAGAGACACTTAAGAACAGTCGTGAAAACAGTCTGATTAGTTTAATTCTCTTAAGAAATAAGAGGCCGTGCTGCTGCTGTGCTGTTTTGCAATGCTTTCTCGTGAACTTGAAAACTCATTCACGTTCTTCGCAAGAACATAACTCATGGCATTGCCTCTTGCCTGTTTCCTATTAAAGACAGTTAAAATCTAAAGCTTTGCACTTGATGTCAGAAAAAATCCACCCCAAAAGATGTCCAAAAATAACCAATAAAAAAGCCCCTTATAGAATGTATTGTAGCATTTTCCTCTCATAACGTAACCTGAAGGTGACGTGCACAATCCTAAATGCAGCTAAGGAAATAGCGAGAATCACTACCCATACCCTCATTCTCAATATAGGATCCAAAACATGAAAGGAGCCAAACAGGAAAACCACTATTATAATCAAGAATGGAACTAAATTATAACCCAATTGATGCAAATATTAATATTTTCTTTGTAGAAATAGAAAGATATTATTTTAATCCTGAAGGATAAATATCACAAAATTGATTTTACTTCTGGCCCAGATTCTTAGGCACTGGTATATTGTGGTTAATAAAGAGCAATCTATTGTTCCTCTTTTGTACAATATGCAATAAAAGTAGTTAGCTATGACAGGGCATCATGCAATTCTCATACTTGCAAAATTAATTGTGTCTTTTTTTTCCCCCTTGTAAATTGTTAAGTAGAGCCAGCATTGCAAAATTACTTTTATCCACTAGGGGGCAGAAAATGTTTCACATTTGTATATTACCAACTTTAAATTCTTGAGCTAAAAAGAGTCTCCACTACAACAAAAGGTCCTCAAGGTCGTCCTGTGTTCTGTACAGCACACTGCACATATAGTGCTCAGTTGATAGCTGTAAGGGTTGTTTAAATGAGGATATAGTCTCCTTGACCCAACAGTTCACTGACGGTGGACATAAGTATCCCTCGGAGACTAACAAATCCTCCGGGAAAGGAGGGTTGCTTAAAGCGGGCTCACAGCCTCTGAGGGCAAGCAAAGTCCTTTCTATGATACAATGTCTGCAATGTGATGCAAAGGTGGGGCTTCCTCTACAACTGGGTTGACACTGAACTCACAGAGCTACAAATGCTCCTCTACTGGCTCTGGAAACTTTGTTACATGAATTTGCCATACCACAAGCTAACAATAGCTTCAATGTGGCAAGCATGTTCTTAGTTTCTTCTTAATGCATCTCTGTGACCAATTAATATGTTTCCCTTGTTCCCATTCCAATAACTAAAGCATTACTTTGATTAAAAGACACAAGCTCTTTACTTTTTCTCTCTCCTTAACTAAAACACATCAAGGTAAATTGTCCCTCTTGGGTTTCCATCTGAACAGGTGACCTTTTAATACCGTTCCTTGCTCCTCCCCTCCGTGTCAGTCTTGGCCATGCCCTACATCACTGGACAGCAAAAGTGTGACAATAGCAGGCTGGTGGAGGAATGGGGCTGGCAGGGAGCCAGGAATTATCCATCACCGAAGTTGGTGACTTCACCGATGCATGGGGCTCTCACTTGCCAGTCAAACCTCACACAGATTTTAACTTGCATGGCTTTACCCACTACCCTAAATCACTTCGACTGTAAAGTGTTTTCCCTTAATGGAAACAATTCTTCTCTCTCCACTTCCTAGGTCTATGGCCGACACTCACTCTAACACTAAAAACCACAAAGTGATGGTATGGAGAAGCTGGGAGTGGGACAGTGTGGCAGCGTCTCCTCTTTAGTAGTCAGAGCAGTCTGCCACTAAAAGCAGGGCCTTTCGACTAACACCAGGTCTAGGAAGGTGCAAATACTCAAAGTACAGATGTGTTTGAAAATACCCTAATCAGTCCCTTCCTTGTATATGGTTAACAGATGCTAATAACAATAAGGAGAGGGACTGGGGAAATGGCTGGTGTAAAGGCAGCTACCATGCAAGCCTGAGTTTGACCCCTGAGATTCACATGGTGAAAGGGGAGCACCACCTCCTGCAAGCTGTCCTCTGCACTCTACGTGCACACCATGACACGCATGTGCTCTCACAACTAAGAAACGGTGATTTGGGGAGGGGACGGGGAGAGAGAGAGAGAGAGAGAGAGAGAGATTCATGTTGCTTCTCACTTCCCTTTATCCACTATACAGTCCAGGATCCCAACGAGGGAATGCGGCCAACAGAGAGTCCCCTGATGACCTGTTAACATCAGTTGACCATACACTTCAGATTTATCTCTGGTTCTCTATTTTATTCTACAGTGCATGTCTACTACAGTGCCAGTAAGGACTGTTTCCAGCCTACAGATTCCTGAAATGATGTTAAGTCAAGGAGCGTGATGTTTCCAGCTGCTTGGTTCTCAGGATTATTTTAGCCATTAGGAGTTTTTGTGATATGATTCCATGTGAATTTTAGGATTGATATTTTTAAATTGTATAAAAATGGGGAAAGAGGAACTTCAGAGATGACTCAGTAGATAGAATGCTTACTAAATGGGCAAGAGAACCCAAGTTCAGGTTCCAGCATCCAAGTAGAAAGCTGGATGTGGTGGTTTGAATAGGAGTGCCCCGCCCGACCCATAAATTCGTGTGTTTGAATGCTTAGCCATAAGGACTAGCCCCATTAGGAGGTGTGGCCTTGTTGGAGTAGGAGTGGCCTTGTTAGAGGAAGTGTGTCACTGTGGGGCGGGCTTTGAGGCCTTCTATGCTCACATTATGCCCAGGGTTGCACACAGTCTCCTCCTTCAGATCAATAGAATTCTCAGCTCCTTCTCCAGCATCACACCGCCTGCATGCAGCCATGCTTCCCACCGGAACAATGGACTAAACCTCTGAAACTCTAAGCCAGTCCCAATTAAATGTTGGCCTTTATAAGAGTTGTCATGGTCATGATGTCTCTTCACAGCAATAAACCTAAGATATCGGATGTGACCATGTATTATGCTTATAGGTCCAGTGCTGTGGGTGGACAGACAGCCTAGCTCCTCAGTGAGAGACTCTGTGAAAGAAGCAATAAGGTGGAGAGTGACAGAGGAGGATCCCTGATGCCCTCCTATGCACTGTGGGAGCACTCACATATGGAAACCCATATACATACATGCATATACCACACACATACAACACACATATGTAAATATATTATACACCACACATGTGTGTGAATATACCACGTTCACATATGCATATATACTACCCACACTTATACATATATCACATGCATACATCACACACGTACATTTGACATCCACACATAAGTGAGCAAATATTGGAAGGTGGCACAAAAGTAGCCAATGGCAGTATAAAAAGGTGCCCGAGAACATTAATTATCCAGTAAATACAAGTGAAAACAACTAGGAGATACTGTCTCACTGCTGTTAAGATGGTATTCATCAAAAAGGGAAAGAGAATAAAGACGGGCAAAGGTTTGGGGGAAAGTAAACACCTGTACACTGTTATTGGGATGTAGAATGCTGTAGCCAGTATGTTAAACAGTACAGAGATTTCTAAAGAAGTAGAGTTACCCCGTGACCCCAAAATCTATCCTCTGGGCATTATTTAAAGGAAGACATCACTATCCCTAATGATACCTGTACTCCCATGTTCACTGCATATATTGTGTATATGTAATACATATTGTATTATTGGTACCATACTTGATTAATTTTTTATTACTAATATAAATATATATATGGCTTGTGTTATGCATGTGAAAGTGGGATATATATCATATGTATTATATATTTATATACAACCATATAATATAACAAATATAATAGGGGATGGGAATTTAGCTCAGTGTAGAGCACTTGCCTAGCGAGCCCAAGGCCCTGGGTTCGGTCCCCAGCTCCAAAAAAAATATATAATAAATATGTTAATATGTAATTAATGTATTGTATTATATATACTACACATATCCATACATATTATAAAATATTATACATATAACATAAGCCATATTATTTATATCAATTACTTAAACTATATGCAATTTGATGCATATATGGTGAAAATTATCCAGCCTTTAAAAAAAAATGAGATCTTAGGGTTGGAGATTTAGCTCAGTGGTAGGAAATCACTCAAAGTGGCTCATGAGGCCCCAACACTCAGTAAGGGACTCCCGGCCATGGATAGTTGGGGGACACCTGTCTCCCAAGTTACCCCGTGCTCCAGTCATTACCTCCTGGTCATGCTCATGCAAACAGCTCTGATTAAACCCAGCGGGTCACACACAGAAAGGAGTAAGGCTTCATGGGGAGAAAGAAGGGTTTCAGTGGAAGCAGGAAGCAGATGAGAGAGGGATTGGAGGTGAGGAAAACTAAGATTCAATTAATTTAAAAATGGAGGGGGTGTCGTTTACAGTGTAATTTTCAAAGCAGAGTACGTTTGCTCACTGGTTGTCTTTCTAGTGAGCGGATGCATATCCTGAAACCAATGCGGGACAATGCTTCATGTTTTTAAATGCAATTTTTTAAAAAAAGTACTGACAGAGGATAATACATCTTCCAGGCAAGGAATAAGATCCAGTTTTTCTTTGTTTAAGAAATCTTCTTATCTGCCAAGAAGTTCCCTCAAAAACTTAATTCATTTTTGAAATGCCACTTTGTTAAAGGTCTCTATAAGATTTAAAAGAAAGGTTATAGACTATAATTCAACCTTTAAATTATTATATATGTCCTGGAAATTCTTTAAGTGAAGATAAATGGTCCCATCGTTATCTGGGACATTTTGTCAACGCAGACACAATGTTCTAGGCATTTTCCCATTTATGTACCCTCTGAAAAGTTCTCAGAATTCCAAATGCCCCACAATCGTGCATTATCTGCAGCTGGCAAAATCATGCTTCTGCTAGAGCACGAGGCAAATCATGGTCAGCTGCTGTGGGCTGAGGCTGCCCCACACCTGGGAGTTTTACCTAAAATTTACTTCCATGTGTGGAGGACTGCTAAAGCAGGAAAATTAGCAAGTGAGAAAGAGATCAAGCTTCCTGAAGGAGAAAGGGGATGCAGGGTGTTGATGCCATCAATGGTCACTGCATCCTAAGTGAGTCACTGTGACTGTCTAAGCAGGTCACTTGTGTTGGTGGGCTAAGGCAAATGAGTTAAACCGTCAGTGCTAGGGATCAAATGTATTCTCAAACATATAGAGCTGACCCTGATGTTGTCCCTGAGAGCCTTTCAGAGATGTGTAGCTGGCCCCTGCTACCTTGGGGGTTCTTCTTTTTCCCACCCTTTTATGCCCCTGTTTCACCCACTAACACTAGATAGAGAAACTAGGAGAGAGGGGAGAGAGGATTTAGGGAAATCACTGAATCTAATTTCATTCTCTTTCTTCTTTGGCTGTGGCCACTGACACATTGCAAGCAAACTCCCTAAAGGACCAACAACCACTGACCCAGCCTCTCAGGGCCCTCAAATTTATGTACCCTCTGAAAAGTTCTCAGAATTCCAAACATTACACTATCACAGAAGTTATCCTAGGCTGGCAAAACCATGCTTCTGCTAGAGCATGAGGCAAATCATGGTCAGCTGCTGCTGACAGACTGAAGCTGCCCCCCATTCCTACACCTGGGATTGAAACAAAAGAATATTCTTATATTTCTGTTTTATAAAGAACCCAAAATTCTAAAACTCAAAAATGTCACTACAGAGATTCATTTCCAAAGAACACTTGTTTTAAAAAGATGGTGTCTCTTTCCTCTAAATTTTTAGTTAAAAAGCTTAATGATGAAAATAATTAAATTTTCTACCCTTTACATTCGGATGAAAAAGAAAAGAAAGAAATAAAAAGGAAAGGAAAGGAAAGGAAAGGAAAGGAAAGGAAAGGAAAGGAAAGGAAAGGAAAGGAAAGGACATGAGTGCTACTAGGTATGGTGGGGGAGAAAGTTTATTACAGATGTGTGGGAGAGCACAGCCAGAGGGAGGGACATCTGGGAAGAGTCCAGAGGGGACGTGACCTGACTAGGCCACCTGGGCAGAGGAAAGGAGAGAGAAGGGGAACCAGGTGCAGCACACAGGAGGACAAAGATACAAAAGTCGAGGAACAAAAATGATTGGATTATATTGGGAGGAGCATCCCAGTCCCCTGGGCTCAAGAGTTTAGGATATCGGGCAGGTATGCCAACCAGGAGGGCCCTGTGCAGGTAGGGACTAAGGGACTACAGGTAGAATCTGGCAGCCAGTGTCTGATATGTTAAATAGGCACTTCGACTGTTTATCTCAGGTTTGAAACCTAACAACATTCACTTGAATTAAAATAAAAACATAAATCCACCACAAACAGGTTACAGCCATATCATTAGAGGCCTGTGCCTTTAAGATAGCCATAGCTCATAAGAAGCCAGACCCCACAGCCAAAACAAACAAAACAAACAAACAAAAAACAGATCATGACCCATGACCCCATGACATTCTGTCTCTGAACAGAGATTAAAGAACTGTCCTATGTTGTGCTTTTACAGCTCCTAATTTATGGTCCTAACCAGTATCTAGCTCTCCTCTGCTTGCTGTCATGTGTGCTATGTTGAACTAATTCACCTAGTGTAAAGTATCCACTTATCCTAAAAGGCTATACAAGTCCGGTACCTCCCTTGTTTGGGGATTTCTCTGACCAGGATGCTCTGGCCCATGCCTGCCCATCCATATCCACGAAATCCTCCTATGGTTGGTGGCTTTCTAACTTCCTGCCTTTTGTTCTCACTCAGGACGAAGCTCCTCTCTAGGTTTTAAAGAGAAGCTTCTCCTTCCATTAGGACCCTGATATATTGTCGTTCTTTTTTGTTTATTTATTTTTATTAGCTTTTTTTTTTTTCGGAGCTGAGGACCGAACCCAGGGCCTTGTGTTTGCTAGGCAAGCACTCTACCACTGAGCTAAATCCCCAACCCCTTATTGGCTTTTTTTTATTGGATATTTTCTTTACTTGTATTTCAAATGTTATCCCATTTCCCAATTTCCCCTCTGGAGTCCCCCTAAACATTTCCCTCTCCACCTGCCTCTGTGAAAGTGTTCCCCACCCACCCATTCCCTCCCATCTCCCTGCCCTGGCTTTCCCCTACACAGGGGCATGGAGCCTTCACAGGGTCAATGGCCTCTCCTCTCATTGATGTACAAGACCATCCTCTGCTACATATGTGGCTGGAGCCATGGGAAGAAGAATGAATCTTCCTTCTTCTAATGTCCAAAGTAGGTCTCCAGCAGAAGGTGTGGCCCACACGCCTGGATCTGGGACTTGCTTTGTCCCAGATGACCTTGAACTCAGAGATCTTCTTAACTTGATCTCCGGATATTAAAGGTGTGTACTACCTTGCCTGGGCCTAAGCTTTTCAAAGCCACTATGCCTCAAGATCTCCATGCCAAGATCCAGGTCAGAAACTATTGTCTTCCAACCTCAAGATGTGAATCACAGGTGAGCCCTTCAATTCTGGATTGTAGTTCATTCCAGATATGGTCAAGCTGTCAACCAGGAATAGCCATTACACTTCTGGATAAAGGGAGGAAGCCCCTCTGCCCCTCTTTCAGTCTGTATTCATACTGAAAGTCCTTAAGCCCTGCTCCACAGGAGATTTCTGCTCCCCCAAACACTTCCCTCTCCCCCTCCCCTTCCCCCTCTCCCCCTCTCTCAATCACAAGAACACAGAGAAAAAGAAAGAGAGTGCACAAGCACACATAAGCACACATCAATCAGAATTTATTAAGGCTTTAAAGCAGCAAAGACAGGGACTGAGGACCTGGTGGTCACTTGGTTCAATGACAGCCAGGACTCTGCAGAGAGACCCTGTTACAAGCCAGAAGTGTTAATAATGTCCCAAGTGGAATGTGTAGAAAGAGTGCATGAAATTTTCAAAATAGTGCATCACCAGAACGTCTTCAATTCATGTGGACAAGGCCTGAGAGAATGTAAACAAAACTGAAAAGGCAGGTGGGAAATGCTCAAAACATACCAGAACAGGCTGCCTGGGGCACTCAAGGGTTAGGCCCGAGGTGTGACTCATCATGTCCTGGGAGGGAACTGAGGTCCCTGACAGCAACTGGACCTGAAGGCACCACTGGCTGCAGGTTGGGGTACTCTGGGTCTCTTCCCAGGCTTTCTGTTCAACAAGGCTTCTTGACAGAAACATTCTTGGAAGAAAGTTCCAGCACGTGGCTGATGTCTCTCCAGAGCTCCAGGTCCTCCTTGGTGATCAAACCCTTGAGTTTCTCCAGCAGGCATGGCACCTATGCACTGGTGTCTGGGGAGCAGATGCCCCCAAGTGCGACAGGGTGGTCCACAGGGCCAACAGCAGATCATCTAGGAGCTTCTGTCTGCTCCCTGGCTTGTGGGTGGCCTGCACAGGTAGCCTGTGTCAAATGGGACCCAGAACTGTGGTGAGTATCTTGTATTGCTTCTTGAAGCACTCTGCCACAGCCTAGAAAGGGCCCAGCACCTCCAACTGGGCATTGAGTATGGCGGCCAGCTCCCGCTGTTTCTGCCAAAGCAGCAGCTAGTGTCACAGTTTCAGCACCTTCCCCTGCAGCCTCTCCTTCTCCAGGTACATGGCTACCAAGTCCTTCTCAGTCTTCTCCTACAGCAGACTCCCTCACAGACAGTGGGGTCAGCAGCAGTATCTGGCTCTATCCATGGTCTCCTGCAGATCCTGCCTCTTCTTATGAAGAGCTCTTTTCTGAAGGGTTGTGAAGGACGTGTGGCCTCTACTTTCTTTGACATTGTCCTGTCTAACTGGGAAGGTGCTTTTGTTGATGGTGGCAGAGAGGTCTAGGGTGGTGGAGTTAGCATGGTGGACTGCAGGTCATGCATGGGTCCTCATCATCGGGGGTTGTGGATTGCTGCTTGTGTGTTCTGCTCCCTCAAGAGTGCCTTACTCAGGTGTGGTCAGTGAAATCTTAATTGGTCAGATAAGGCTAGAGTCTGTGATTGGGCAGTGGAAGGAAAGGCAGAGCTGAAAGTTTTAGAGGGGAGAGAGAGATGGAGGAGAGAGAGGGAACAGAGAATGAAGGAAGGTGGAAGAAGATGGAGCTGAACCACGTAGTCATAGGAGCCATAAGTAACTGAGGATTTCATAGCTGGGAAGTAGAGTAATGTAGGGTGCATTTGCTCGATCTAGGTGTGCAGCTTGTATTTATATCAATTGATTTTTGTGTTCTTTGTAGGGCATTTTGTGGTTGGAGATTTACTGTTATAAATCTGGCCGGGATATTACAAGTCTTTGGTGTTATCATTTTATGGGGCTAAGGGTACGTGGAAGCCAACAGCCGGCTTTCTGCAGGCTAGCCACAGGTAGTGGATGGCCTGGGAAGTTCGAGCCACCTGGCAGCAGCTAACGGAGAGAACCAGGGCAAGACTGCAGAATGGGGCTGGTCACGGGGGTGGGGGGTGGGGTTGGTGCCGGTGCCTAGCTACTTTAACATGGATAGATTTGTTTGTTTGTTTTTTTAAACTACAAGCTACAGATGACGTCCATTTTGTGGTAGGCAAGAATCCACTAGAGATATAGATTCCAAGAGTGGGAGAATCAGTCTCTCTCAGTGAGAGGAGGAGAGTGACTCAGGCACACAGGATTCTAAACAAAGAAACATAGGGTTAGACCCAGTTCAGCCTCTAAAGTTACCCTGCTATGAATAGAAAAATAAGTAGAAGCTGCCTGCGTTCTACAAGCAGGTATTCATAGAGGTTTGGTTTAATTGTGTTTAAAGTTAGAATAGGATACAGATTTTGACCGAGTCACATGGGGAATTTTGCCACAGTTTGAATTAATGCAGGAAAAGGGCCCAGATGTGGGAGCCCCTGCGGTGTAAGGACAGGCTGAACTATCAAAAAGGCTAAAGCTTCCAAAAAAGATAATAAAAAGATGGTATGGGGTTGGGGATTTAGCTCAGTGGTAGAGCACTTGCCTAGCAAGCACAAGGCCCTGGGTTCGGTTCCCGGCTCCGAAAAAAAGAAAAGAAAAAAAAAAAAAGATGGTATAAAGGTAAAAGTCTCTAATAAAGTCTTACAGGATACTCATATTCTTTCTAACGTGGGCTCCACAGGGATTTCAAGTTAAGAATCCTGGCTCGATGGATTAGAAAAGGCCTAAGATTGGCTCAAATAGTATCTGTTTCACTTTTTTAAAATTGTTTAATTATCAAGATATGGGTACGATGTTGAGTTTTGTGGTTATCTTGTTAACCCTCTGGGAGAGAGGTCAAGCTAAAAGTTTTCCTGGTTTACTGCCTAAAGGACATACTAATTTGGGAGAAAGGCTTTGTGTTTTTAGAAAGGGTAATTAGACTCAGGACACCTTCCAGAGTTATATGGATCAGCTATGACAGAGGGAGACACCCTGAAGAATGCCATTCAAGAGAATCAAACACAAAAGGTAAAGCTTCTTTGTGCCGTCCTTCACATGGCACAAATGAAGACTTATGATTGGTTTTTAAAAAGGGCTCATAAAAAATTGTCTTTCACATGCTCAAAGGAGGAGCCAAATTTCATTCCTAACTAGTCTGTAACCCTACACAGACTAACACAATCCATACAGATATCTTGATGGCACTTATATTCTGTTTTAAGATTTCTGTATTGCAGAGTGTACAGTTTTGGTGAGATTCATCTTCAGACAGGCTGGAACTCATGATGTCATGGATTCCAGGTTGCCTTGCGTCATTCAACCTTACAGATGGATCCAGTCAGAATTTAGACATCAGAGACTATAACAATTGTTGGCATGGCCTTCTTAAGGCCTAACCAACTCCCCCATTTTCCCTACCCTTCCCACCCCCTTCAACGATACCACACTGCCATATTCAGCAGGAAGAAGTTATGACGAATCATTGTCATCTCAGTTCCCGGGGCTTGGGGGTCTGCAGGTGGTTATTCTAGGATGTCTTTCTGGGGAGTTTAGAAATGGTCGTATTTTGAACAAGGAGGGAATAGCTAATATTGATTTTGTAACCATAATCTCATTTGGTAAAAATCTTCATATTGTTACAAAATTGAAGTTATAATTTCATATACATTGGTACAGAATTTATTTGGTACAGATTTAAGGTTTTCATTGGTATGAATTTCTTCAACTGATAGAAAACTTTAAGAATATAAAGCTTAGACCCAGTCCTTCTCTAACTGCCATTACAAACTGATTTTAGATGATTAAGCACATGCAGTAAGGGCCAGATAACAAACTCGTGGTTCTGACTTAATTGTAAGTGTGTTTTCAAGGTATTTTAATTAGAAATAGCTGCAAGTAGTTAAAAGTCAACAGTCTAGATTACTTTACATAGTTTTCAAAACTCCGGAAATCCACAGAAAGTGGCATTAATGCTAGCTAATCATTTGTTGTTGAGACATATGCTCCTGACATCACCCTATTCTTGGATTCAAAGAAGAAACTGAGCGCCTATACCTCCAGGTGAGGTTGTACATCATGGCAAGGTATCCACTGGACAGATCGTCTATTCATCTACAGACAAAAATACTGTCCAGAAGAAAGGACACACTATGCGGAATAGTCGACTGATAATCTCTGCCTAGAGACAGAAATCAGTCCGTCATAATTCTGTACCACAGAGGTCTGTCAGAGGATCCTGGGCCAAACAGCCGCAGACTGATGCTCCAATGCATTGAGAAACAGTGGACTGTGTCGCTAGGCAGCTGTCTCTACAATTTGTTTGTTTTGAAAGCTATCTTAGTGCTTCCCATACTTTCAGGTAAATTTTATGTCACTCTTGGAACTCTGAGGGGGTTGAAGACTAGTTGTACTCTCATAGCCAACCCAAGCTGTTTAGCATCGAGCAAGATGATATAGATTGAGAGGACGGTTTTCAGATGATACACAATCTGAAACCAGGACATAACATGTTTACGCTAGGATAGATGATAGTGCTTTATTTAATTGACAAAATATATGGACTGGGTGTTAAATATGTCTTATACTTTATAAATTACAGAGTGGTAATAGCTGTGTTCAATTTATAGCTGAGAGGAAAGAGCCTTTTAATTAACCAGGGCAATATTGTGGATTGCTGTTTGTGTGTTCTGCTCCCTCAAGAGTGCCTTACTCAGGTGTGGTCAGTGAAATCTTAATTGGTCAGATAAGGCTAGAACCTGTGATTGGGCAGTGGAAGGAGAGGCAGAGCTGAAGGTTTTAGAGGGGAGAGAGAGATGGAGGAGACAGAATGGAACAGAGGACAAAAAGAAATGGAAGATGGAGCTGAACCACGTGGCCCTAGGAGCCATAAGTGATTGGGAGTTTCGTAGATGGCTGCTAGTTGCATTTTCCTGTGAAGCTCTAATGATAAATGACATGAGCAAAGCTGCCAGGCAGTGGCCAGAAAGAGTCAAGTGAACCCTTAACTCGGTGGTTCTGCTAGCTTCTGCTTCTGCACATTGCACACAATGACTCTCCTCCGAGTCCCAGTGTCTTGACTTAGTTTCACTAGTATACAATTTTATGCATTCTATACTTGCTTATTCAAGAACCACTCTTAAAGGTACAAAACTTATTTCCTAACTTCAGTAGTTTTTGTTTTTCCTTTCTCGGGGTCCCAATATTGGCTCTATTTCATTTTCTAATAATTTCTTCAAACTTCCTTTGCAAGTCAAACATTAATCTGGAGCTACCATTGTGCAGTTATTGTTTCTGAGATGAGAGTGCACAGCATACACCTGGACCATTAGGGCTGTGCTCTGCGGTGCTGTGCTGTGCGGTGCAGTGCTGTGCTGGGCTGGGCTGTGCTCTGCGGTGCTGTGCTGTGCGGTGCTGGGCTGGGCTGGGCTGGGCTGTGCTCTGCGGTGCTGTGCTGTGCGGTGCAGTGCTGGGCTGGGCTGGGCTGGGCTGGGCTGGGCTGGGCTGGGCTGGGCTGGGCTGGGCTGGGCTGTGCCCCTATGCCTCAGTTTTTAATTAAGAATCATTACATCGGGCTGGAGAGATGGCTCAGTGGTTAAGAGCACTGACTGCTCTTCCAGAGGTCATGAGTTCAATTCCCAGCAACCACATAGTGGCTCACAACCATCTGTAATGAGATCTGGTGCCCTCTTCTGGCCTGCAGTCACATATGCAGGCAGAATGCTGTACATAAAATAAATAAATAAATCTTTAAAAAAAAAAAAAAGAAAGAAAAAGAATCATTACATCAACAAACACTTAGTTTCACAGAATTCACCAGAGCAGAAGGAGAAATAGAAAAGATGGATATAGTAGAATAATTATGCACACCAAGGCCAACTGAAAAGCAGTCACGCACTAATGAAATCTATACTGCCATTGTCCAGGGCTAAGGTTAGGAGAAATGGGAACAACTGTTTTTTACAAAGAACTGTCATGGGCTACTGAGATGTCTCCATCCTGGCCTACTGTAGGCAGTCCCTTATTTCCGATTGTGGGTCCCCTGGAGGGATGTGTCGCCTGCTTCTCAGGGTCCCAGACACCATCCTTTTTTAAAAGGAGCTGCCACAGGCTTCTGAGATGTCTCCATCCCAGCCTGCTACAGGCAACCCCTATCAGGATATGCTGTGCCCAACATACTGGACTGTTTCCTCACCTGCCTATCCTGTTTATTCCTGAGGGTGGGATCTCTCTCCCTTTTCCTGGTCCTTGGACTTCCTTCCCTCAACTACTAAAACCATGGGCCCGAAAGCTGCAAATTCACACTTAAGAAATATCTTCTGCCCTAATACGTATTTCAGAATCCTGCCAGGTCCACGTGTTCTCTCAAAATCTGCATCCCTCAGATGGTCCCACAGAGCCTGGACAGCAAGTGAAATAGCCAGCTCTCCCAGGACTGTGCCAAAATCTCCCAAAGATTTTGTTGGCCCCAGATAACAGGAAACAGTTTAAAGAGAGCAGCTCCCTCAAGTCCAGCCTCACCATCACCGCTTCCTGTTTCTTCACCTTTAATAATAAATGGGAGGAATGTTGTGAATCGGGCACTCTGCCAGTGTGCCAGCTCTGCAACTCGGCGGCGGCAGCATCTTTCCATGGTAATGCGTTTCCACTATGCAGCACACACATCCATTAAAAGATCCTGGCCACCCAGATCTATCTCTGTCTGTGTCTGTCTTGTCTGTTTGTTCTGTCTCCTGGTCTCTTGTCTCTCTCATGTCCCCACTGGGAGA
The DNA here is from genome assembly GCF_021556685.1 of Rattus norvegicus. NCBI lineage: Eukaryota > Metazoa > Chordata > Mammalia > Rodentia > Muridae > Rattus > Rattus norvegicus. The sequence continues at coordinate 80,685,273 of NC_141537.1, read as the reverse complement.
AGGCATTTTTCTCTTCCTTCCCTAATAAGCCCCTTGGGCATTAGATCTGTTCTGTAGCACGAACACTTAGCAACACACTTTGGCCCCAACCTGCCAGGGTACTCCAGACACTTTATCCTAATAGTGTTGGAAATAATACATTCAAAAGACTTTGAGGGCTAGAGAAATGGCTCAGCGGTTAAGAGCACTGGCTGCTCTTCCAGAGGTCCTGAGTTCAAATCCCAGCAACCACATGGCAGCTTATAACCATCTGTAATGAGAGCTGATACCCTCTTCTCGTGTGTCTGAAGACAGCTACAGTGTACTTACATATAATAAATAAATCTTTAAAAAAAATCAAAAGACTTCGAAAACCAATAAGTTTTTAATATTCAGTTCTGCAGAAAGCAACAAGCACCAAGAAAAGCCAAACACGGCTGGTGTACTGATTTGAAGGAAGACGGTGGCTTTTCCCGTGACATCGGAAAATTTTCATCCTCTCTTTATATAGACCAGGACTTTCCCCCTTTCCAAATTCTTCATCCTTTGGTTTATCCATAATTTCGGGCTTGAGAGTGTCCCCTTCTCTGATCTAGCGCTCAGCAGGCTACTAGTAGCTCTCCAATTCTCCAGAGCTGTGAGATAAACTGGGTGACCCACCAACTAGGAGAAGGGGTACCCAGTGCCTCGGGCTTTTCGGTAACTGATGAACTGAAAGAGCACATCATAACTGTAAACTGACTATAACAATCTGTTTATTATACAAAGATCTTCTCGTTCTCCTACCCAGGACCAGAGCTTTTGCTTCCTTCACACCTTGAGAAAGCATGCTCACTCTAGGACAACTGTGTAGGCCAGATAGATAGTATAGGGATGAAAGGATTGCCAAACTGGCACCACCAGAGGGCGCCTGGGGTCAGCCTGTAGCAGGGCGTGAGGTAAGACAGGGTGGGGGCGGGGCCTGGGGCTGAGTTGGTGCCCATTGGAGGCCTTGGGGCGAGGAGGGACCTGGGAAGGAGGGAGGCCCCAGGGGCGAAGAAGGACAGGCGTGTGGGCGGGGCCTAGAGCGGGGGCGGAGCGCAGGGGTGGTGTCGAGTCTGTAGCTGAGAGGCACCGGGAGGTGCTGGAGTTTATAGGTGCTAGGACTCCAGTGCCCGCGATGGAGCTGATGGGGAAAAGCGGCGGTTCCACCTTCCCGCTAGCCACAAAGCCCTCTTGCTTCACTTCCGGCCTCTCTTCCAATTCTAGTGGCCTGGGGTCCTCTGAAGGGCTCACCGCCGCTCATCGGCCTGCGCTCCGACCAGCCACGCGGGCGCCCCACCCTCAGGATGTGTTACCTAGTGCGTGGTCACCGCCGCCGTCACAGGCAGCCTCAACCCCACCCCGGCCTACCTGCAGCCTTTCGGCCTTCCTGCCCCGCACCTGCCCGCACGCTCCCGGGGCCCGCAGGTGCGGAAGACCACGAAATTCCACGCCCCGCGGAGAGAAGAACCACCAGCTCCCTAGACAAGAAAGGGAGGCGCGGTCAGGCAGCGCTCCCGGACAGATGTGGCAGGTGCGTGCGACCCCGGGCTGCAGGGAGCCTCCGACACGAGTCCTCCGAAGGGCGGGCTTCTCTCCAGCGCTCTGGGGAACCCAGTGTCCCCCCAGTGTGGCCAGAGGTGCTGAACCACCCAGTTTAAACTGCCTTTAGAGGAAGGGCTCTTGACCTGTTAATGAGGAGTCCCCCCCCCCGCCCCCGGCTTAGAAAGGCCACCACAGTATAAGTTACCTGAAGACATGAATTGTAGTAGGGGGCTCGATGCTTGTTTCACTTCGCAGGTTTGCTTCAGTTTATTTCCACAGAAGTTAACGTCACTTTATTACAGGTTTGACAGAATCCACAGACCCTCACAGCCAGTAAGACAGTAAGTCCCTGATTTTTGTGCGTCGATGAGATGGAAGAATTTTGGCAGCAGAAAATGTTTCCTGTCAGACCTAAGGCAGAATCACTGTTATACTAACCAAGACAAGACCAAACGTTAATTTTTTTTTTTAATCTATCCAGATTGCCTTTTTAGGCGAGAAAGATGGAGGTTATTCACGGCAGACCCTACTGTTGCAGGGAGCTTGAAGGAGCTGACATTCTGTCAAACACCTTTTACTCTAATGGACTGCACACCCCTTATGAAACAACTATTCGACCAACCGCTTCAGAAGACAGGTAACACAAAAATTAGAGAAATTCAGAAGAAAGATTTCCTCACATTAGTGACGTTATTCTATAGCATACACATCTCTATAGCTCTCCCATTTATCACATGAAAGGGAAGGCAAACTACTACATGGTTAATCTGTTAAAACAGGAAAAGTACTGCATACTATAAAAAGGCAGACATATTCTTCCACTGCATCAGAGAGAGAGAGAGAGAGAGAGAGAGAGAGAGAGAGAGAGGAGAGAAAGGAGAGTTGCTAGGGACTGAACCCTGACCTTGTGCCTGCCAGGCAAACAGTGCCACCAAGTTACACCTCCAACCCTGTTCTAGAACCCTAGAATGGCCCCTTCCTTCACTCGGAGATTGTTTTAAATAGATTATTGTGGTATACACTAATAGCCTGTCTACCAACACCTTCTGCCCAGAAAGAATCCCAGAATTGGTTGCAAACACGATGCTGTGTGAGCCCTGCATCATTTTGTTGTAGCTCTTTGCCTCCTCATGACAGCCATGAGAACAGTGGGAACTGTTATCCTCCTTCACCTATGACATATGTAGGGTTAAGACAAATACTTTGTCAGCTCCCCCCACCCCCATGACTTACTTGAATCACTTTTAGAGGAAGAATAACTGTCTGTTTCTAAGTACCTTGTGTAGTTGTGTTCTTGTCCTGTGTTTTTCTAATTTCACATGGCCAAGTCCCCAATAATTCTTTATAGAAGGGGATAGGTGATAGATGCCTCATCTGGAAAAGTGCTGACCACACAAACCTGGGGATGTGAGTTTCATCCCCAGTACCTACATAAAAAGCATGTGAAGGCAGTGTGAGCCCATCACCCCAGTGTTGGGGAGGCAGAGGTAGGAGCAGCCCTGGAATCCCTGGGGCTCACTAACTAGCTAGTCAGTAAAATCAGTAAATGCCAAGTTCAGTGAGAGACCCACTCTCCAAAAATGGAGAGCAATTGAAGAAGGAATTTAACGTCAACTTCTGGCTTTACACATCTGGATAGAAATACATACACAAACTTTTTTATTAGGGAATTAGACAGAAAGCTACCTTGCCTCAGTTTAAACACTTTCAAAGTAGGGCTAGAAAGATAGTTCGGCTGTGAGAGCACTTGCCATTCTTCCAAAGAACCTGAGTTTGGTTCTCAAGACCTAAGTTTGGCTCCCATCTCCTACATTAACATGGTAGTTTGTAACCACCAGTAACTCCGGTTCCTGAAGATGCAATGGCCTCTCCTGGCCTCCTAGGGCACCTGCACACATATGTGTACCATACATGCAGTCAGGCATGTACACACTCAGAAGACAAAAACCTTCCACAGTGGTACACTGCTTCCACACAGGTAATCCCTTCCACCTTGGACTGTCCCTGGTTGTTGATCATTTTCTTTGGGATGTTTCTAAGAAGACTTTTCTTTCTTGTAACTTCTATCTGCTTGTTTTGGCTCTTCTGTCTGAAACATATGAAATAACAAGTAACCATCCCCAGGCCTGGAGCTCTTCAAGGGTCTCTCTAAGGGTCTGAACCCCAACACTGGTTCTCCAAGACACTCCTCTTATATTTAGTCTCTTGCCATCCTGGTCAGGTTTCATGGATCCGTTTCAATTTATAAACCTGCTCTTTGCAAAAGTTTTTTTTTTTCAGGGCTGGAAAGATGGCTCAGCTTTAAGAACATTTGCTACTCTTACAGAGGACCCGGGTTCAGTCGCTGGCTCACACTCCAGTTGTATGGAGTCTGATGCCCTCTTCCAATGTCTGTGAGCACTAGGCACACATGTGGTGCACATACATGCGGTGCACATACATGCAGGCAAAATATTCTTATTAATAACAAATATGTATACAGATGTTTGACATGATCTGTGCTTTTGAAAACAGAAACATTTGAGAAAATTAAGTGACCATAAGATCAGTTATCCATAGAGTGGGAGAGGCCATTTAAAGCAGTGTCTGAGAACGACGATCCTGGCTTCTCACAGGCAAGCCTTGCTGTCCCTGTTATTTCGAGTGAGGGCTTTCCTGTTGTAGTCTCCAGACAGAATGCCAGGATGACCGTGTGCTCCTAAACCCTTCCTCTCAATTCCTTCATTGGGAGGCGCCAGGCAGCTTAGAGAAGATACTTTCCTTCAGCCTTCTGGATGTTCTGGAAAGTTTCATTAGGATAACAGCAGCATCTCCACATTGTCCTACCTGAGGCTTGCTTCCAAACAAGTTCTGGGTCAATGGCTCTCAACAGAAACCACAGGGTACTCACCAAAGCAAAACAAAACAGCAGAGAACAGAAAGCCCCTGCGTGCCAGGGAATCACTCTCCTTGGTGGTAATGAGAAATCAAAGTCCCCGTGTATGTCAGCGTTCAGAAACTCAGTTTCTAAGCATAGACAAAGGCACGCCCTTAAAAAGTGTGACAGATTTTGAGTTAATTTGGCAATTTTAATGGTTACATACAATCACACCAGCCCAGTTTGTCCTTTACGTAATGGGCAAAGCAGTCAGAGTACATTAATTCACCTATGGATAATCCCAGCAGCTTATCCTTATAATTTGAGCACTTGGGAAGCTAAGACAGTACCATTGAATAAGAACTGTTGTCATGAGTTCAAGGCCAGCCTGGGCTTCCAAGTAAGACTTTGCCTCAAAAAAAAAAAAAAATCACTTGAGAAGCTTTGTGAAAATATACATTCCCAGGCTTAACCTTCATGTATTCTAGAATGCAGAAGAGGGGCACAAGAACCTGAGGAAGACTGAGTGAACTGTAAACAGTAAGAGAGTCAGAAATAGGGTTCTGGCTTACCCAACGATCAAAGAACGATCTAATCTTACACTTCACTTCAATTATCTTATTCACTTGTGTGCTTTAGAGCACTTGCAGTGGGCAGTATTTTATCTCAGTTGTTCTCCTCTGAGAATGTTAATAGGCAACATACCCTTTTGTAATTTTTTTTCTGTTGAAAATTTAGAGACAAGGAACAGTTCGGTGGCAGAGCTCTCGCTCCCAGGCATGAAGCTCTAGTTCAATTCCCAACATATACTCACACCAAGTATCTAAAATAAAAGGAAATATACCGGGCATGGTGGTTCACTCCTGTCAATCCCAGCATCCAGCCCCGACACGGAGAAAGACTGCAGGGGCGGGCAATAGGGGGGTCATGGTTGATTTAGGCATTACCTCTTATTTAATTTTATTTTAATTTTTTTTCAACTTTCCAATGTCACTGTGTTCCCGTACACATGATTGATTAACATTTCCTTCTGGCTTGTCTTCCGGGACAATGCAATTTACTGGGGTCAGATATTGAGAAATTGACTCATTTATGATTCAAATGTAACTTTACAAACTTAAAAATTAAAGCCTAGCTTATCATTAATCACAAGTGTTTAATATTTTCCCTTGTCATGACCCCTAAACCATATGTGTTGATCATCGTCAGAGCTGGGGAGAGGGGAAAGGTTTGACAGCTAGCTATTTGCCAGGTCCCCAGAGGAACTGTCACCAAACTTTCCTAGACTGATTAGTGTAGAGCCTAGGACATGTTCTCTGTATCGAGCCAGACAAAACAGTTCATGCTTTACAGTTTTACCACAGATGCTCAGTTCTCCTGTCGCAGGATGAAGGCAGCCACAGACTAGTCATACATAAATGAAATGCAGGACTCCAGTAAGATACTATTTTCAAAACAGTTAGTAGGCCCATGGGCCACAGCTTAGTAATTGTTTACCTAGCAATTCCATTCAGTTCTATTTGTAAGCTAGTTCTGAGGGTTAATGATCCATTACACTTAGAGGTTACTGTATGTGGGTATGTGTGTGGGTGTGGGTGCTCTAAGCGCTTACTATGCTAACATAGAGACAGAACTACCTGGCAGCTCATGCCTCTCCAAGCTCCACTTCCATATCTCTGACTGCTCCCCTACACTCTCGTAGTGCAGCCCACAGGGCTCAGAAGCCATCAGGAGACCTAAAACCCTAAAGAAGCAAAAGGGATTCTCAGTGCAGTCAAGAGTCTGTCCTGTCTCACAGGTATCAGGAGTTGAGGCAGGCACTGCCACAATGCAGGCTTCGGTGGGGTGCCGACCGGGAATATGGTGGCATGCTTCCTGTTTCCCTTCCCGAAGAACACAGGCCAAAATGTGAGCCTCCTCGCCTCATGAGCAAAGGACATCAGCATTATGGATTTGGTGGAGAGATCTGGCCCAAGTAAGTGAACTTTCCAGCATTCACTCACATAAGGTCTGCACTGACCATTCTCACCTTCACTGTTGGCTCTTTGTCAACATGTCTACTTCTAGGCTCCTCTTATTGCTTATAGAGAGACACAAATAGAAAAGCGAATTCTGTGCTTCCCAATTGTGAAGTCAGCAGAAAGTCTGTAGGATTCGTTTTAAGTTGCTGTCCATTTGAGATATTGAAGTATTGTAATTAAAATTTTTAACTAATTCCCCACGTAGTAAAACCAAATGAGGGCTGAGAGGTGGCTCAGCTGTTAATGAGCACAGGCTGCTCTTCCAGAGAACATGGGTTTGGTTCCTAGTACCCAACCCCATGACAGCTAACTCTAGTTCTGGGAGATCTGCGCCCCCCCCCCCCACACACACACAGTTACAATAACATGTGATACAAAGATACTCATGTAAGCACACACAGCCATACACATAGAACAAAAATTTAAATTAAATGAGATAAAGGGTAGGAGGAGGAGATTAGGTTACAAATGTTTGTGCTTGAGCAAAAGCTAGCCCAGTTTGTACGGACGTTTGGTTTGAGACTTGGCTTTCCAGTTCTTTCGTCAGTTTTTACTACAATATTTGAAGCTATGGGACACTATTTACATATTTTTCGTATGTGTCTAGGGTGGGTTCATGGAGGTCAGAGTACAACATTGAAAGTTGGTTCTCTGCTTCTGCTATATAGGTTCTGGGCATTAGTCGGGCTTGGCAGTGGGCATCCTTACCCACTGAACTCACTGACCCGGTCATATTTTTAAGTAATAGACTGTGAAGTCATTCCTTCAGCAAGGGAATTGAAAACACAAAACTGAAGGACTCTGAGGCTGGTGATGCAGGTATACAATCCAAACTGACTAAGAGGCTAAGGCAGGAGGATCAGGGCAACTCGGTAAAAAAGACCCTGTCTAAAAATGAAACATAAAAGAAAAAAAATCAGGAAATAGCTCAATGTTCCATGGTGAAGAACTTGCCTAACATGCACAGGGCCCTAGGTTTAAAACAATAAAGCATGAGCAGCAAATTAAATTAGATACCACAGTGTTTGCTGAAGGTTATTGTATTTACCCAGAACGGACTCCATAAAACGGTGACACAGTGCCCACCTTCTTTCCTGCCTTATCTAACACCCCCAGTTGCCTGGCTTACTAACAGTCTAGGTAGCTAGTTTCTTGTTATCCTAAGCATGTGAAAGACATAAATTAGGAAAGATAAGCCACAGCTAGAAAATGAAATGTTAATACATGGCCACGTGCAGTCAGTGACCTTCTCTAAGCATCGACAAATCAAAAACAAGACCCCACAGAGAGTAAACGGGAAGATTCAGGCAGGTCACAGACAATAAGGATCTCAAGTTCGAACACTTGTTGGATAGACATTAAAGGCTCCGCTCCCACAGAACCCCTCGGCTGCCACTCTTCCCTGGAGCCTCTGAGGCGTTGCAAATCTGTAGAGCAGAGATCTGGTCCCATGTTTGTTTGATGCTAAAGTCCCAAGTGCGTCCACCCGTTCGATTTATTGATTGACCCACTTATTATCTACTCCATAACTTGAACATAGCAAGCACTGTCTTAGCTACTGGGTTACAACTCTTTGAGGAACACACAGCCATGGTCCCAACATCTGTATGTTAAAGAGGCACAGCATTCTAAAAGAATTAGAGGAATTCACACTGAACGCCAGTGTGTTTAAAAAAAAATAGGGAGAGCCAAAAAGATGAGTGTTAAATATTCAGAAATCCAGTTTGAAAGGAGGAGGTTCGTTGTTCTGACTGGACATGGCCTTAAGACCCTGAGGAGGGAGTACTACTCCCCTTAGAAACATCAGTCTTCCCTGACTCAGACAAGGTATCTGTTTTTCTCGTGCTCCTTGATATCAGAGCCGTTGTTTTAGCATGCTTCTCTTGAAAATATCTCTTCAGACATTCTTTATCTTGTAGCATACTGCAGAAACTGTAGAAATGATTTATGTTCTCCCCAACAAAGACTCTTCTCTTACGGCATTTTGCTTTCTAAAGAGAGCCTTTTATACAAAGTATTTTCCAGGTTTCTGATAGCCAAGCCTGAATTAGTTCATAAAAATATTGCCTTTGAACCCACAGGTCATCTTTCCTAGGTGGGAAGGATATTTCAGTTGGGTTCTCTGCTTCCACAGCCACTACTTGTGGGGATGTGTGCTGGTTATTTTTTGTCAGCTCCATAGACTAGTTCCCCCTGTGAATTAAGGAACTGTTTCTATCCAGTTGGCCTGTGAGCATTTCCTTCACTGATGATTGATGTGGAAGGGCCTAGCCAATGGCAGTATCCTCTAGGTACGTTGTCCTGGGTTGTATAAGAGCCTGGAGAAGCAAGCCAGCAAGCAGCACTCCTCTTCTGTGGGCTCTGCTTCACTTCCTCCCTTTAGGCTCTTGCTTGAATCCCTACCCTGGCTTCTTTTAATGATGGACTAACTAACCTTTAAGATGTAATAAACCCCTTTTCCCCAACTGGTTTTGGTCAGTGTTTATCACAGCAGCAGACAGCAAACTAACACAGGGTAGGCTCCTTCTTCCTTGATAACTCTGTTGATGAGAAGCAGATGCCTGCTCCTTAGGGATATGTCATGGCGACAGTATTTGAAGCAAGGCGATAGAAAAAGCAAGACTTAAGGAAAGGTTAGCTATCAGCAGAGTGATTCTGTCATGCCATGGGAGCCATCATTGCTCTTCCAACTCTTCTGACATGACTATCTGTAAGTAAAACTCTTTAAAGGGATTTTGAACAATACTCACTTCACGCTTCAGAAATTCTAAGTGAACCCAGACATCTCCCAATTCATCCGTTCACAGAAAGAATAAAATCAACATAATGAAAATATGTGGTCTTGTTTTCACTTTCATAAATGCTTTTATTTATGTTTAATCAAGTAGCAAATTTCTGAGTTCTCCATAAAAAATTACTAAATTTTTCACTAAATTACTGTCAAATGATAAAAAGTATTAAATAGACCCATAGTACCATGTGAACTAAAGGATTTGTGAACTTTTTCTTGGTGGTCTTTAACAGTAATGATGGGGTACCTAAAAGTTAATGTGACTACAGGAAGAAAAAGTTAAAATGTGTAAAAGATAAATTCAAAATTTATCACCAGACAAGAACAAAAAAGGAAGGAAGGAAGGAGGGAAGGAAGGAAGGAAAGAAGAAAAGCATATGTCATCAATAGGAGCCAACCAAGAGAGGAAACTTGTGTGTAATTTATGCCAGACTCTAACTTAATGTCTACCAAGAAGGCATTTGGAGCCAAGCGCTTCTTTGTCCCACAGATTGTAAGATGCTTAGCTTCCCTGCTCTTCACCTGTAAACGACCCTTAGCTGTAACAAGTGGGCTAAAGCCACCGCTTCAGGCCCCAGTGCTGTCCCATCCTGTTTACTGAAAACCGACCTTACAACTACCTAAAGTGCTACCTTGTATACATTCTATATAGAAGCTCTATATAGTCATGGCTGTCTTCACCTTCTCGTCCTTTACTGGCTCATGGGTGTGCCGTATTTTTGTAAACATACATTGTTTACTGTGTTGTCTTTTCAGAAAGCTCCCTATTGAACAGTATTACTATTTGACACAGAATAAGAAGAGTGACCTGTATGGAAACGACTCTTTGTAAGTCCTGGGCAGGGGCTGCTTTATGTGACGTCACAGAGTATTAAGTGGAAATGAATTATGTGAGAAATTCAAAAGCCCTTTTATAGAAATAAACCTTTCCTTCATATTAACGACCACCAGCACCAGAAATCAGCACCAAGCAAATGGAACAGGCAATCCATATGTGACTATATGTGGTCTTTACACAAGCCTGTGGAAACTAAGGACTAACGGAGAGCAGGAGGGCAGGGTGGGTCACCTCAGACCTTGCCCCTGCCTTTCTCCTCAGTCCAGTGAGAATCACATGCTTTTAAAGAGTCACCAAACATGCCAAGGGTCCTCAGCACAATTTGAATTTGAGTGTATGATGAGAGGGGTTATTATGATCACCTGATTTTAGATACAGGCTACTTGCTATCTGACCTGCAATTTAAAGTGCTTTCTTCATCATATTAAATTGCTTACATGAATGGTTTCTTGTGTATACTTAAAAACAACTACATTGTTCTCAACTAAAAATAAAATGCCATCTCCTTAATGGAGCCCAGTTCCACGTACAGTGAACGTAACAGCAATTGCAGAGACACTGAATAACAGGGAACCCTTAAGATTTGTTGCAAGAAGCTAATGCAATATAGGACTGAGCCACTAGATGGAGCCAAAATTTGTGTTTGCCCAAGCTTTACCCATTTGAGTTTCATTAACAAAAGAACTCAAACTTGGCAGAGTTTAAAAAAAAAAAAAAAAGTGTCTCTGAACATCTGTTAAATTTTTAATTTTAAAAAACATTTCATCATCTAATTTTTAACCAAGTCTATTTTAGTCATGAATTATAGCAAAATTTGTCATGTAAGAACAATGTTAGACACCAACTCATGTTTTATTTATATAAAGTCAGTGTAGCAACACTAAATCCTTTGGATTCACACACTCGTCACTTCTGCCCCCATGCTTCTGCTTCAGGAACATAGCTGGAAGACAGAAAATTATTGCTTTTTTCAGTTCATACCCACAGAATACAAGTACAGATTAAAAGCATCATGGCTCAAGCGAATCATGCGTTTATAATGCACTATAATAGGATAATACAGTTATATGGTTGACTGCTTTCTTGTGAATATATCCAGCATGGAGGATATCTAAAACAATTAACAGTGTATTCAAATTTTTCTGATTTTATTGCAAAACAGTAACATTCTCATTATTTTCTGCACCTGAAGCCTCTCAGTTTTATGAGCACAGGCCGAAAGTGTCACTGTCAGTGTTTAGCTCTCTCTTCCCGGGCTTGTTTCCAGCTCTTGTGGTGTTATCTCTCGGCCTGTGGGTTCAGAGTAGTAAGTACACCACATTGGAACGAACTGGGTCACAAACCCAGGCCTCTGGGAACTTGGCTGGTTTTGTTCCCTTCCCTCTGGTGATTGTGCAATCTCTGTCTACTCTCATGAGAGACCGGCAGCCACGGGCCAAGGGACAAAGCGTAAGCAGTAGTTATGTATCCTCCCACCAGGCCGCACGAGTCGCTTTAGGACACACCGTTGCATCACACGTGATGTCAGTCAGGCTCTCAGGACTGCCTGGCTACTGCCTGCTTATGACTGCAGAGGTAATAACAGGAACCCTAGCCCCTGAAGTGTCCCTGCAAATAAAACATGCAGAAGGTTTGGTGACCAGGGTCAGGCTGGAATCAATGGGAAAACTGACCAATAGACAACTAAGATATGGAAATACCAATGCCTGTGTCTTACCATTGTGCAAGGCAATAAAAAGTTGCCCACATGTCAGCATGGTTTAAACACAGAATAACCTTCATATTCTTAACATTTTAATAGGAATACAAGTGTTTAAAAGCTCCAACTTAAATTAGGACTTTTCTCTTGTTTTTATTCAAGGTTACCCAAACCACCTAATTCAACAGTAGGGTAAGTATATACTTTATATTTTCCTCCCCACTATAATAAAAAATGATAGCACCACTTATGAGTTAGATGGGTCTGAGTGCAGATGGGACTTGTCTCGAAAGCTGCATTTGAAGTGCTGGAGAACAGTCTGGTGAGGTCCAAGGCAATCATGTTCTTATTTCTCTTCCCTTGTACCCAGTCAGTCTTTCTGAATGCAATTTTATTTTAGCACACTTTTAGGCTTATCTACGATTAGAAGTTTATTTGTGTACCCCTGCTGTCCCTCCTGGGAGCCTCTTAGCATCCACGCCGCATGCTTCTCATAGCAGATGAACCAGCAATGCTGCCCTGTAGTTAATGAGCCCACGATGCAGATCTGATCAGCTGTGTATGCTGTCCTTGTCTGTTCCAGAATCGCACCTAAAGCACCATGTTGCATTTAGGGCAGGTGTCCTTGGGGGCCTCTTGGCTGGGACAGCTCCTTAGACTTGTTTTGATAGTCTCAACAGTTTTGAGGGTTATAGTATACTTATAGAATGACTCCAAATGGAATTTGACTGTTTTTTTTTTTTCTAATGGTAAGATGGGTGCTGTGTTTTGGGGAGGAAGACCATACTTGACTTATTGCTGATGTGACCCTTGGGTGCTAGGCTCAGGGATGCTCACGGGCTTCCTGACTGTGGCTACTCTTTTTGTCCTTCCTTCCCCGTGTGCTCTTGAGAGAGTTGATGTGTGAAGATGGTATCTGGAATTCTGCACTAGCTTCCAAGAGCAAAGCATTGGTATGAACTGCTTAGAGCTGGGATGTAGCTAAGATGGTGGGACCCTTGCCTAGTGTGCCCCAGGCCCTGGTGTGAGTCCTGGCGCATGCCTATAAGCCCAGCATTCTGGAAGAAAAGGCGGAAGATCATGAGGCCAGGGTCGTCCCCAGGTATATAGTGAGTTTGAGGTCAGCCTGGGCTGTGTTAGTTTCTGCCAAAAAATTTTTTCTTTCTGGTGTTCTGCATGGGAATTTTACATACTCTTATATAAAAATTAGGGTTGTTTTTTTAAAAATAATAACCTATTTCAAACTTGTGGGTGTTTGTTTAGGTTTAGGGGCTCGGGAAGGAATCCAGTGCCAGTTCCCTTTGTGCCTTACACTGGCCGTAAGCGGTCTTTGAATCAGTCCCTGTGTTATGTTAACGTTTCCCACAGTGCAGTGGGTTCTGAACAGGGTACTACATTTATCACTTACTCCCTTTCTGGCGTGATGAGATACTTCTGGGCCATCTCGTTCATTTCCTGCCCACTCCAGGGACCTTGAGATACAGAGCTCTTTTTGTTAGAGACTGGCATAAGGAACTGTATTTGAGCAGTAGGTGCTCCTGCCCACTGAGTTCTCCTACACCTATTGGAAGTGTTAACATGTTGAAACTGTGTTCCAGATAAAGCAAAGAGCTAGCTACTCAAAAAACTGTCAGAATCCAGGTCAAGGTTGGGGAAGCAAGGTATTAAAAACAGCTTTTGATGAATTTTTGTTTGAGTGTTTTACAACTCTTCACAAAGAAGGGAGTGAGAAAGGAAAAGCCCTTCTGTTGGGTTCCATTTCTTGGGTTGGTCTTTCTTGAGTCTGATTTCTAAGAGGCAGATTAGAAGCACAGCATTACAGTGTAGGCAGGATTGGTCCCTTTAAAGAGTGGTGAGGGGAATCCTGGCTGGCCCAGGGCCTGCTGGGGTACAGATGTGTCCTCTCAGTTCTGACCCCCATGGCATTCTCAGTGCACACCTCCCTGTGTCCAAGTTCGACTTTCTTTTAACCAAATAGCCCTCAAATTAGGAGCCCAGCCCACTTCAGTATGACCCCTCTCTTACCCAATTACATGCACACTGACCCTATTTCCAAATTAGTTTATAATAGAAGGCTTTGGGGTAGCATTTCAACACACAGATTTTTGAGAAGGAACAATTCAGCCTGTAATACAGGTCTTGTTTTCTTGAATTCTAATTATAAACAACCATTCTCTATTCTGTGGCGCTTGCCATCTCAAATTTCTCTCGTTCTTACGGCTCCTGTGCTTTCCCTTAGTCTGGGCCAGTTCTCCCAGCAATAGCACACTCAGATCCCGCTGCCTCTCAGACAGTTTATTCCACAGTGTTGTTCTCGTAGGTTTAATGTCACGAGAGAGAGAGAGAGAGAGAGAGAGAGAGAGAGAGAGAGAGAGAGAGAGAGAGAGTGAGTGTTGTTAATTGATCAAAGGAACAAGTGGCCTGGGTTGGAATTCCTGTCCAAGACATTGGATTACTAGGTCAGATACTCAAAATGGTTCTGTAATAATAAATTACATAGATCTCCTTAAAACATGAAATGGTAGTTAAAAGCAACAAAAAACAATCTATCTTCCTACAAACTATAAAATTAATACATTGTCTATTTTATAATAGCCATTTAGGAAAACTACTCACTAATAATAATTATGGTATTATTTTCAAATTAAATTAGTTTTGATTTATCTAGAAAAATTAGGATTTCCTTGTTTTGGTAGTTTCTAAAGAATGCTATCTCTATGAGTATAGGAAAAGTGGTCTGGGCCATCTCCACAGCGATTAGAACAGCATGTGCCACAGCCAAGGAGCCCAGTAAATATTTGATGGGTTTTTTTATTGTATTTCTTTGTCTGTTTTTATTTACTCAATGAATCTTAGAGAAATCTGCTCATCATATCCAATTGAACATCCCTATCATACGCACATAAGCCGTGGCGCCATGTTTCCGGCCTTTACATCACCTAAGGACCTCTACACCGGTGTTAAAGCTCGCACCCAGCAGCCTTTTCCTCCTACATTGCCAACCAAGACCTATGATTCAACAATTCTCAAGACAAGAGGTAAAATGTGACGAAATCAAAACTGTATGACTTCCTATCATTGGCAAGAATTCTGTAGTAAAAGAGGCAAGGAGATCAGTGGATGTAGTGACCTCACACCAGTAGGTTAGGAAAGATGCCCAGCTTACCTGCAGTCAGCTGAGGGCCCCAGACTACATCAGCCTCTGCAGACACTCATGACCGCACTGCAAGCTCAGCCTCTGTGGTAGAAACAGGATCTCTCTTCCTGGTCTTACTGCACCCGTAGGTCTGGTTAACTAAAAGACCATGCAGATCTCTTCAGAATAGCTGCTTTTGTTTCCATTTTCAGGGAACCCTTACAGATATGAACTACTTGATCTTCCCACGGATTCAAAGAAAAAGGCATTGACTTGGCCAGGTCAGAGTGTATATTATGATGTAAGTACCTTTCCAAATGTGTGTTTAAGGGGAAATTAATATAGTTTTACCTAATACATTTATAAAATACACAAGATAGTGCTGGGGAGATACTCAGTGGGTAAAGTATTTGCTGTGTACGTGTGAAGACCTGAGCTCTGATCTCTAGTACCTACCGGCTGAGATGCCGGGTGAGCTTAGCCAGCTGGTCTAGCTGAGTCAGTAGAGACTGTTTAAGGATTAGAATATGGAGAATGATAGAGAAGGTCCAGTGTTAACCTATGGCATGTACACACCCCTTAACAAGCACATGCCCACCCTACCCCACCCACATACCTGTGTTACACAATGCATGCATCAGACACATAAAAGTTCACATGGGGGACCGATTATTTTATATCTAGATGAAAAATGTGCCATTTTAACTTTCACATTTTCTTACTTTCTTAATGATTTCATATACTTGTGATAGTTGTGGGACATCTCAGGTCATAAGCCAAAAACGGTTATGTGTCCTTCCTTCAAACTGCACTTGGGACAGACTGCATTCCCACCCTCTGTATTCTCTAACTCCACCCTTGGGATTCATCATAAATTAAGTACTTCAAGTGGTTCCACCTATGATAGAAGAAATGGAAGGTTTGCTTTAGAAAGATTCATCAGCTATCTTCATTCCAGTCATTAGTAATGCCTTTGTATCACAGTCTAAGCGGAAACATAGTGTGTTAAATTGCTGCACACAATCATTTAAATCTTACAATACGTTTCTAAGATTCCTATCGCCAAGCTCATTTTCTAGATGGGGACACAGACTCAAGGTTTGTGACTATGCAGTGATTACAGAGTTCAGGTTTGTGAGGCTTGTCTCTGCCCTTCACCCCTGTACCAGAACTCCACATGGATAAAACGGGGGCATTTTCCAGTGTGAGGGAATGTATCTGGGCGTTTTCCAGTGTGAGGGAATATATCTGGGCGTTTTCCAGTGTGAGGGAATATATCTGGGCGTTTTCCAGCACGAGGGAATGTATCTGGGCATTTTCCAGCATGAGGGAATATATCTGGGCATTTTCCAGTGTGAGGGAATATATCTGGGCGTTTTCCAGTGTGAGGGAATATATCTGGGCATTTTCCAGTGTGAGGGAATATATCTGGGCATGTGAAAACAACAATAGCCAGCACTTATTGGCCAAGTGGTTTCTAAGAGGCAGAGCCAGGTTCACCCAATGGCAGCTCCCTACACTGAGACTTTGTGAGCTAGGAAAGCAGCTCACTGTTGATACTATAAGGTTGGAAACACCTGACCTCTACTGAAAAACCCCTGTGGCAGGCAACATGTGGACACTGCAGTAACATACAGTTGTCCATACCATAAACAACTCCCATTTGTGATTTGAAGTATGTCTGAATCCTTGACACAACCATTTTAACTGGACCTCACTTTTTACATCCCTTAAAAATTAGTTGTTTAAAAATAAGCTATTATTTTAAAATAAAAACATCACAGGACCTCTGATTCTTTCAGGCACAAATCTATTCTGTAAGTGACATAAATGTGAGAGCTATCCTGGTGAGCACCCCACTACTTCATGTTCTAATAGTCCCTGCTGTGTGCTCTCTTCCTGTCACTCCCCTTTGGTTATGAAGGCCAGTGACATAGAGGGTCTGGAAGGCCTCTGCTAGCCTTACTTCTCCCCTCAGCTGCTCTTTCCTCAGTAGATTCCTGCCCTGAGAAACCCTCTTCCACAGCCTTTCTGCCTGTCCAAAATTTTCTCATTTTCTGGGGCTCAGCGCCACAAATTGTTTCTATTGAAACATAGTTGGGATCCAAGTCATGAGTCCCTTGTTCTGGTTAATAGCTGTCCTTAGTTGGTATCTCCTGTCTCAGTGATATGGGAGACATATTGTTTCTTTTCGAACTTTGATTAACTATGATTTCAGGAAAGCACGAAACGTTTGGGAATAATATAAAAACTGGGACGTGCTGGGTAAGCTATTGCTTTAGTCCAGCTGGGGTTCTCTCTGCTGAGCCCGACTATACGCTATAGCCAATAACTTTCCACACTGGCTCTACAGCTCACCAACTACAACTCCTTTGAGAACAGGGAATATCGTATTTTTCCCTTCCACAGTGTCTGGGGGGTGTTGTTAGGTATTTGCTTGTTATAACAGGATTCCATGTAGCCCAGACTGGTATTGTACTCTGCCTGTAGTCAAGAATGACCTGGAACATGATCCTCCCGCCTGCCTCCCACATGCTAGAACCCCAGGCGTGTGCCGCTGCACTGGTTTCTGCAGTGCTGGGGATGGAACCCAGGGCACTATTCATGCCAGGCACTCACACTACCAACCGAACTACAGCCCAGACTCTCCCATATTTGCTTTATACAACTACTTACCACTGGTTTTACTCTTTCTCATGTCTCTCATGTTTAATTTCTTTTGTGGTCTGTTCTAATTATTTTTAACTTTTTGATCATTTTTCAAACCATCCCTAACCTTAATAAATTTTGCCCTCCACTAGGTGGGTGTACATCCTGGTTCATCTTCTTTTATTTTTGGTTTTGTGTGTATGAGTGCTTGCTTATGTATGCAGTGTTAGGTCTGGTGCCTATGGAGGTCAGAAAAATGCACTGTACCCTGGAACTGCAGTACAGATGGCCGTGAGCCCCTTGTGGGCTCTGGGAACCAAACCCGGTCCTCTGCAAGAGCTGCTGGTAATCACAACCTTCACTTTCTGTGAACTCTGAGAGTACCCTGAACTTTTCCTCTCCCATTTCCCTCCTCTTGCTACTCGAATGGGAGAGTTTATAGAAACCCCTGATTTTTGGTTTTTCAAGACAAGGTTTCTCTGTGTAGCTCTGCTGTCCTAAAACTCACTCTGTAGACCAGGCTGGCCTCATACTCACAGAGATCCACCTGCCTCTGCTTCCTAAGTGCCAAGATTAAAAAAGGTGCTCACCCAAGCAGTGTTGGTATATACATAAACATATACATATATACATACATATACATATACAAATACACACACACACACACACACACACACACACACACACACACACACACACACGGAGTCAGAGAACAACTACTCCTGGTGTCGTTCTCTCCTTCCAAGAGTTCTGAAATGAAACTCAGGCTGTTAGGCTTCATGGCAAGCATTTCTACCTACTAAACCACCTCACTGCCCTGCAGCTTAGTTCTAACAGAATCCTTTGAATGCCGTCTTATCCGCATCCCCTCTGACATATGTGTGAAGCTCATACTATGAGGATCACTGAGCTCCAGACCCTCATTCCCACCCACAGCCCACAGTACTATGTTTTACCTGACCCCCTGTTCCCCGCAGTCACTGCTCAGTCCTCGCTGTTCTAACCAGATCTTCTCTGTATTTGATTATTCTGTGCTATGTGGATTAGCCTAAATCCCTTTCTCCCTTTTATTTGTCAAGAACAGAGAGCACTTAGTGTTGGGTTTGTGATATAAAGTCTCTTTAAAGTGAAATGTACTTTGTAACCATCTTTTGAGTAAAATGACATAGGATCCCAGAAGGAGGCACCATATAATTTCCTAACTTTGAGCTTAATTTGAACAATTTTCAGAGCCTCTCCAAGCCTATTTATTAATTTAATGTTCACTGCAAAATGGCTTTCCTTCAACCCAAGCATGTGTACAGAACCTTGGCTTCCATTGAAAGAGAGCTGGCTTATTTCACCATATGAAAGCAGGAATAACCTCCTTTCTCTTTCCTGTTGATGCTCACCAACCTCCAGAGCCTCACTGCTGGGACAGCTGTCACTCCAGTACAGCACCTGGCTATAAAAAAATTAGAGTGAGCTCCCAAGCAAACCTTTTAAACTCCCTCTCCATGCTGCTTCCCACCCACACATCCCACATACCCCTCATCCCCTACCCCACCCCCACTCAGTCCCAGCCACATGGAGGGCATTCAGAAAATGAAACCCCTCATTCTCGCTGATCCTCAACGCTCTTCCATACCCCTGAACACTCTCTTCCCTCTGGTCCTCTCTTCCAATGTCCTAACTAGACACAGAGAAATCTGCCACTTTATTTGTTCTCGTTTGTGTCTTTTTTCATTCCATAGGGAAATGATCGAAGTTCACAATCATAACTTATTAATGTGATTCACTGTAATTAAGTGAAGTAGGATCCAGTAGAAAGTGTCTGACAATGCTAAGATCCTTGTAGAGGGGGCATCTGTCTGCAATAGGCTTTCTCTTAATCCCCTTTTCAGCCCAAATAAGCACCAACATACAAAATTAAAGCACAACCAAAAGAAAATGTTGTAAAATTTCACTTACAATGTCACCACTATATGACTTACTAATGTTTTAATGGAGGTTGACAGTTTTGGTGCCTAGTATAGAGCCCTCAGAACTTTGCACATAATTCTATATTTAGTACTGACTCAATAAGTGTTTATTAAAGATTATTGAGCTGTGGATGGGGAGATAGCTAAGAGGGTAAGAGCAATTTGCTGCACAAACATGAGGACCTGAGTTCACATCCCAGCACTCAGGTAAAAAGCCAGCTGTAGTCCGTGCAAACCGCAAGCTGTGCAGAGAGGGGCAGAGAGGGGTTTGCTAAGGCTCTAGCTGCTGCTCTAGTTCCAAGCTCAGTGAGAGACCCGGTCTCAAGGGTAACATATAGGACAGCGCGCGCGCGCACACACACACACACACACACACACACACACACACACACAAGATATATATTTCATGGGCTCTGCAGAAAATATATCATCCTTCTTATAAACTGGAGTATCTGCACAGTCCTGAGCTGGACATACCCCTCCCCAATGAACCCCTGTCATGATTGCTGTCAACTCCCCTCTCACTAGCCCCTAAGGAAAGCATCATCGTAACAGCACCCCACTCATAATGTTTCCTGATTGGTCAACAACTCCTTGCCAGAACACTCACATTTCCTATTTAATTTATTGTGTCCTAGACTACATTCCAGTGGGTGATTATTAATTCAACCAGGATAAAGTCCATTAGCCTAGCCTCTTAGGACAATGTTTGAAGAAGGTCCATGGTTTGGGTGTGTTTTGTTTTGTTTTGTTTTCAAATAAGCTAGCTCTAGAGATAATGCAAAAGATACAGAAAGAAAGAGGGCTTAGTGCTCTTGTTGAGGAGCCTGGTTTGTTTCCCAGCATCCACAACTTCCTGTAACTCCAGTCCCAAGTGACCCAACACCTTCTTCTGGCTTTTGTGGGTTCCTGCACACAGGTGGTATACATAAACTCACACAAGCGTGTGTGTGTGTGTGTGTGTGTGTGTGTGTGTGTGTGTGTACACAAATGAAATTTATTACATAATTCTTTTTAAAGGGGATCCTTTCTTTACCCCTGAGTAAGCAAGCGATAGATTGATTAACAGCATATAGAGGTAGTTACTTAATATTTCCTGACGCAAACTCAAGTGCCTTATGTAAACGAGTTCTATACCTAAGATGAGAGTTACTTTAACATTACAAGAATGCTAGCAACGATCTCACCCTAGGCTCAGAACTTTCCATAGTTATTCCCTGCCCTTCCTGTGGCTGTGCTCATCCCTAGAGAGCTTGGACTTCATGGAGTAAGGAGGCTGTGTCTGTGTGCAACACGTGTTCCTGTCTCCCACCCCACACCAGTCTAGAGTCTCTTCTTTGTGTCCATCCTTAAGGGTTATCAGTATACAGTATACCCCCAACCAGTATACAGCTCTAGGCCCACAGGGTAACCGGAGGTGGCTAGTGTCCAGAATGGGGATGCTGAGAACGAGCAGGCAGAAGAGAGCACTAGGAGGACCTGAGGCTAAGTGCAGCACCTGGCCCTTCCTGAACTGCCATGTCTTGGTGCAAAACTTGTAACAGACTAAGAAGTCTGAATTTAGAACTATTCTCTGGATTGTTAAATGTCATGTCAAAGTAGATAACAGTTTGTTGATTTTGGCTAACTGTTTAGACAAATGGAAGGTTTCTATTTATAGTTTAGCCCTTATGCCCTGCAAACATGAAAGGCGGGCTTGGATTTCAGACAACAAATGGCACCATATCCCATACTGCGCACCTCCAGCCTACCTCTGCTGCTGCAGCTTTTGTCCCCATCTCTCCGCCTAGTTGCTGTGGTGGGGCATAACATGACCTTTCTCACCTGTTCCTGGCCTCACTTCTCAATTCAACTAGAATCAGTCTCTTTCTTCAGTAAACTTCCAAGTAGTTTTGTCCAACCTTCTTAAAAACCGCTGTGGGAAGTCAGCTGCTTCCCCCTGCATGACTGTACTCGCCAGTGTACTCCTGGAACGTTTGCTTCCGATGATCCTTGTCCTCTGCCACAGGTCTGCACATCCAGGCCCCAGCTAAACAGCCACAAAATGCATCCAGGCATGTGACATGCACAACTCTAGAAAATACTAAGTAAAGATGCTGCTGTACATAAAGAATGACCATTATATTTGAATTTGCGTGAGTTAAGGCTTCATCAGCTGTAGCCAACATCATGCAGTTTCCTTTCAGGGACAGAAGACAAAGCAGCAGCCATTTTTGGCTAAAACCAGCCAGCAGTACACAGAACCCTCAGGACGGCTAATGAAACTGTACTAGCAATAAACTATCCAGGGACAAACTCCAACCTAGGTTCTCAGAGACTTTTAGAAGAGATGTTAGCATCTCTGTGATAAAATGTGGTTATAGTTACAGCCACCAGGCCTGGCTTGAACATTGTAATTAATGAAGAAAATGACCTCAACTGCTGCTTGCTGGACAGTGAAGCAGTCCTTACTCAGGTAGATACACTTGTAACAGCAATCTTTATGTTCCTATTCTAGTTTCCTAAATGTGTTGAGAAAAACAAGCCAGTATTCTACCCCAAGCCTCCTAAAACCTTTGCTCCTAACTCATCTGTGACTCCGTGGGATACTATGACCTCTGCAAAGGATGCCAATATACAGAGAAATCTTGAGCGTTCTCACTGGCTCACTTCATACACTCATGATTTTACAGGTATGAGTTCACAGCAGTACAAATAATGGAAACAGAAGGGGAACACTCAGCAAATGCTGTCTGCCGCAAGCTTCTGTTTCCTGACGTTCTTCCATGCTCTCAGCAAATCAGTGGGAGAGCTCAGTTTCTTAAGTGGGTGACTGGGAGGTAGGGCTGGCTTACATTTTATTGGTTCTAATTTATACGATAAAGTGGGCAGGTTTTCCTATTTACAGAGTAATTTAATTATCATTTTTCACTTATCTCTACCAAAATAATAAGACAATGTTTCCATTAAGGTCTAGGTCCTATGAGCCCCCTTGAGCTGGATGATTACCGTGAGAAGGAGCTAGCAGAACTAACTGGACAGATAGGATTTGACCCACAGCCTGTAAGTAATTGCAGTCAACTCTCAGTTATTTGGGGGAGATTATCCAGGTATCGTCTCCTTGCTCTTCCCATGTTTTGTGTCTTGTGCATTGGTGGCCACCTAAGCAAAAGGACAACTTAGTGGGTTTTCAAAGATAATTGAATTTACTGGAACTGATTCAGATATCCTTGCCACTATTTGGAAAAAGAAAACTTTTTCACAGTATTATTCGTTAAACATATTTTCTGTCATGCTACTGTTGATAAAATAATTCACAAAAGAATTTGCTTACAACTTAGCTAGTAACTTCATGATTTCTTTTCAATTCTGGATCTCTGCAAACTTGTGTATCTTACCATTACCATTACTTTTGAAAAAATGACTGACTTCTTCCTAATAATCACAATAATTGAGAGTTGGCTGAATTACAATCAAAAGCCAATTAAGTTTTTTGCCTATATCAATGGACAATTGATTATATAAATGGCTTGAAAGAAATTATCAAGCCCTGTAATAAACTATTTAATCTGTTAGACCAATTATATAAAGAATGTGAAATGACCTAATATTCATGTGTTGGTTTACTGAAAGCCTAAATTATATTCTCTATAAATATAAATTTTGAAAACGTAATTTTCAAAGCTATAAATTGTGGAAATATATATAACTATAAGCATACAAAATATGGATAATTTTAAGATCACAACAAGCACTTTAATGTTATATTAGCTTCAGCATTGTTAAGCGGATTCCAAATCAAAAACCTGGATTGGGTCCAGAAACTGCCCTTCATCAGTCACCAAGGACCTTTTGATTGTTTTGATTCTGTACTTGCAATGGGCACTCTCTGTTGGATTAGTTATATGCTTCGACACTGATGTGTGCTCAGTATGCATGCCTAAGTTCAGGAGAGCATGTGTTACTGAAGATAAAAGTCCCTGTGAAGCTTTGTAAAGCATGAGATGCAAGTCCTGAACTAGAGATGTTCAGTTGGTAGTGTGCTACCTTAGCAGGCATGACATCCTGGTTTGATTGCTCAGCACTTCGTAAACCAGGCATGGTGGGGCACAGCTATGATTCCTGCACTTGAAACTTGGAAGTAATTGGTTCAAGAGTTAAAGGTCATCCTTAGCTGCATATCAAGTTCAAAGCCAGCCTGTGATATATCATAAAAAAGGAAGTACTAAAAGCTCTTGCTTACACAGCTGATACTATTACAGTCTGATATCCTATTTTTTTTAATGACAAATTAGTGAAACATGTCAGGAAGCTGGGGTCTTTGCCTCATATTCACCAAAGCTTGATTAGCTAAAGGTTATAACAATTACTGATCAGTATGGAGATTTCTCCAATGAATCACTCAGAAGGATCATTCTCCAGGACGATCCTCCAAAGTCCCTTACTCTTTAAGTCTGTGCTACTGTTGCTATGTTATCACTGCTCATTTTTCCCCAAACATGGGGTGTCATGTAGCCTAGGCTAGCCTCAGACTTTCTGTGTAGCCAAGGATGACTTTGAACTCCCAATCCTGTCTCAATTTCCCTAGTGCTTGGGTTACAGGCTTCTGCCATAAATTGTGCCCAGTTTAATGAAGCACTGCCAACTGAACCCAAGCTTCTGAGTAAATAATATCCTGACGAATAAACTACATCCCTACCCACCCCAAGACACACACTCATAATTATTACCTTCCCTGATGTGGACATATGTATACTTCTTTTTGATGTTTTATTTAGCATATTATAAACATTTTCAAACATGCAGAAATAATTTTCATTTAAGACCTGTCTACTCACCAGCTAGATTCTGCTATCAATGCTTATTCAGTCTTTTGCATAATTACTCCAACCACCCATCAATAATTTTATTATTTTTACACATTTTAAACTATAGAGCTTAGTATATACTTTATCCCTTAAGATTTGACATGCATACCATTTACCAGAGTTAGAATTTTGGCTTTCTGTCCTTCATTCATTGTGAAGTATGCCTTCATTAAAACTGTACAAATTTTAAATGTGCATCTGTCAAAACAAAAGCATACAGCTTTTCATTCAAGCCTCTGCCACAAAATAGAACACATGCCACCTCTTCCTTCTTCCCCTGCAGACATAGCTCCAGCAATGATATCCTGAATGTGCTTCCTATCTTTGGAGTTTCCAAGTTTGACTGAATCCACGCTTTTAAAACATCCCAAAAGCTCAGACAGGGCAGTGGGTATACCTTGGTGGCAGAGCATGTATTCAACATGTGCGAGGCCCTGTGCTCAGTCCCGAAAACTAGTAAACAGACACAGACTCAACATAGTGCTTCTCCAAGCATTTAGCATGGCACCAGCCTTAGCTGCACCCAAAACATTTGTTAAAATGCACGCTCTTTCGTTGGGAAGAGAGCTCACAGTGCAGGAGTTTGTTCCCTCCCAAAATAAGGGATCTCAGACCCCACTGTAGACTTCACAAGTCCTGGTCTTGGAACTAAAGTTAGGAACTCCACTTTCTGCCACCTCTGAGGTGATTGTGATTCAGCTGAGGCCTGTGATGATTTAAATAACTGCATAAGATGGATAGTCAGCACAATCATGGTTTCATAAGGTTTTGTCCAGTGAGTCCCTTTGTATCTTTGAAATTTTGAGAGCTAAGAATTTCCACACTTGAAGAAAAACTTGTCTTTAGCCAAATAAAACCTATATATTTTCCATTTTACCTAAAGCCAGTAAAAGAGAAGTATGTATTTATTTGGGCCCAACTTCATGTCTTCAAATAAGTACAGAAGTATCTTAGTGTGTGCACTTCCCTCACTTCTCCTGTTTACTAAGATAGTGAAAATGAGTATGAGATTAGCCTGCTGGTAGCTACATCGTTATAATATTACATTTATTAATTAGTTTATTTTCCCCCTTTTATTCCACTGGTACAGCAAGAAAAATTCCATCCTTCCTTAAAACCTCCTAGACCTTTGGATGGTAGAATTGCCCGACTTATTCAGAACCAACGACCTCTGGAGGCTACGGTGCAAATACCACCTTCCTGTCCAGACTGTACCCCAAGAGTTTTGTGTGCTTTTCATACATTCATACCCAGTTCTGCAGAAATGATGGCAATGAATGATCACCTCCTGTCTGGACTAACCCATAAAAACCAGAATATTGAAGACAAGATTAAGGAAGAACAACGCTTGTTGTCTACCTATGCACTCCCATCGAGTTATGAATCAAAAGACATGGGTAGTCTTTTTGACCTACACTCCCTTCCAAAGATCACAGACACCAAAAAGTCAGATGATTTGTACTGGAGGCAGCTGGACGTGAAGCCCCTACCCATAGCCCGCTCTAAGTCAAACCATTACATTGATTATGAACCACATAAGTCCACCTACCGTGACCCATATGCTATGTGTCTAAACCCTGTTCGCCTCAGTAAGTCTAATATTCTACAAAACAAAACAGATATGGCTGATCTCACTTTTGACAACTATTTAAGAAAACCAGAGTTTTTGGGCACAGACATAGAAAGCAGTGATGAAACAAGACCTCTCTTGAATTGGATTTCTCGAGCTGGCGTGCCCAAGCATCATACCAACTTTCGAGATTTTAAGAACTCATTTTCAAGGTCCATGGCACATAAACGTTTGCATAACTCCATTCAAGAAGAACAAAAAGACCTCAGAGATAAATTGCAGTGTGGGATGAGACATCAGTTTTATGGCCACAATAGCCATTATTTCTATAATTGAGATATTCCCTTGAAACCCAGCCTCTTGCAAGAAAATAAAATATGTCATAGAGTGCCCTGCATTTGGCTGGATTCTGTTTCTGTATTAAGCCATAATAACATTAATAAGGTTGTGTTTTCAAGAATTTAAGTTAGAATCTGGTCAGGGGGACCAAAATAATGTCCTGACTTCTCAAAACACTTAAGTTTGTCAACAAAGTATCAAAGCCAGAAAAAGTAGTGTTTAATGTCATCTTCAAATTACACTCTGAAGAAGTTTCCCAAAATCATGAAAATCAATGTGTAGACAAAATTCACATCATCATTTTGTGAGAAATGAAAAAGTTGAAAAAAAATCATTCAAATATTGAAGATTTGAGAGACAGCTATAGAATGTATCATGCTTTAATAAAATTAGTGTATCAAGAATCTCTTTCTGTAAATGTTTTCACAAAATAATGGGCAAAAAGGTAAAATTAATCTCTGTGAGTTCAAAGCTAGCCTGGTCTACATAATTGAGTTCTAGGAGAACCCCAGTCTCAAAAAACCAACAAAATGGAATGGGGTAGAATCCAAAGCCTCAGAGCCTCAGTTCACTGAGTGTAGAGTGGCTCTCCAAGCTATACACCTTCAATAAAAGTATGTCGACAAGTCAATGGGAAAGATGAACCCTGAATGTTCTGTGTGTACACATTACATTATAGGATATATGTGTTTGCTTCCCTTTAGCCTTCTAATACCAAACAGCTATTTTATATGGATAAAATTATTTTGTGACGATACAATTTATTAGATTTGCAATTTTGGCAAGAAAATGTGTGGCTTGATGCTAGTCATTCCAGATCCCAACACTTTCATCTTTGAAGTGTTTGCCTAATGTGTAGTTAACTTCCATATGCAAGCCAGCACATCAGTATATCAAGAGATATATATTTAAAAGTTCTTTCATGCTCTGTGTGCTTGTGTGCCCATCACAGCCCCAGTGGAGGGATCAGAGAGCAACCTTAATGAGTCTTCTTCCACTGTGGGTTCCAGGGATCCAGCTCAGGTCATCATGCTTACACGGCAAGTGGTTTTACTCACTGAGGCTTCTTACTGGCCCAAGAAATACATTATAAAAATAATTTACCATGACAAGCTTACTAGCGTGAAAAAGTTAGGAGTTGAGATAAGCTGAGTTGCTTAGAAGAGCCTCAGATGAGACCAAGTATGTGAGTGAAAACAGATCAGCCAAACTACGTGAAAGGAGGTCAGCTAAGCTTCCCAGAAGAGAGCCTACATGAGCCTCCAGCATGACAAGCTACTTCAAAATGTACCGTGAGTCCCCAGCTTTTGTGAACTGTCACCTGAGCTGAGGCAGGCTGGGATGCACCTGTTTGAGTCATTTCTATTCCTGTCCATAACCGTCACCTATAATCCTATAAGTAATGCCAGTAAAACTTACTGGCTCACGTGCATACACAAAATAACATTACATGTTTTGAATTTTTTTTGTATAACCAACATGTACCTTCCTGAAGCCCATTCTGAGCTAAAATT
Organism: Rattus norvegicus; assembly: GCF_021556685.1. Lineage (NCBI taxonomy): Eukaryota > Metazoa > Chordata > Mammalia > Rodentia > Muridae > Rattus > Rattus norvegicus. The sequence goes on along the minus strand of NC_141537.1, from coordinate 80,657,506 downwards.
ATGAATTATAGGTAGGTATAAAGGAAAGCAAAACATTCCATATTGAAATACTTAAACTGTATGTAATATAATCAATCACATGACAACTCCTGAATCATAGTCTTTATAGACTACAGCTGGAGTGTAACTCAGTGGTAGAGTCCTTCACTAGCATGCCTGGGTTTGATCCGGAACACCACACCTTCTAATATAGGTTCTGGGAGAGAGCCCAGCAGGGAAAAGCACTTGTTCTCCAGCCATAAGGACCCACATAAGGCAGCTAGGATTCCAACCATGCTTGTAAGGAGCCCTTGGTGCTGGAAGAAAAAGAACAATCACTAGGGCTTGCTAGGTTTCTGCCCACCTGAAAAACCCTACCTAGCTCCACATCCAAGGAAAGATCTTGCATCCAAGGCATAAAGTAGAGAGTGATAGAGGGGAGCATTTCGGCATGCACACATGCGTGTAACAGACATCAGAAATTTGGGGCTGACAGATGACTCAGTGGGTAGAGGCACTTACATGCAGTCTGATGACAGTGGCATTCATGCACTTGCACTTAACACAATTTTTTTTGTAAAGTAAATATCTTTTTAAAAAGCCATACTCAAGTTAATAAAAAAAAACCAGCTTTTAACAAATGGAAAAAAAAAAGCCATTTGGATATCCAAGGTAGTGGGCAATACAGTGGACATATTAATTTAATCCTTTAGTCATAGAACATGCCACAGGACAGAACTTCTAAAGAACAAGTATTTAAAAGACACAACTCAACAGTATAGGAACTCAGTTCCACCCTGTTTCTTTTTACAATTGTCACACACACACACACACACACACACACACACACACACACACACACACACAGTGCGCACGTGGGAGTTAGACAACTCAGGTTGCTGGGCTTTGCTGCAAGTGCCTTACCCACTGAACCATACGTATACGGGTGCAAGAGCTTGACGTTCTCATCATACACTTTCCTTGAGTCTCAAGGGTGTACAACTGCATCCTAAGCCACTGCTATGCAGAAGTACCACAGCCTTCGATTCAGTGCTGTCACAGTTACCAACTCCTAAGAGGAAGTCTACCCTATTCCTCACTGCTGTAATTAAGATGAAGGGCTCTGTCCTTTAGTGAGAAGACAGCTGTATTCCACACAGTTCATTAAAAAGGTCATTGGTGACAGTTTTTAATGGAGGATTCCAGGTTGAAGAAGACTATCCATCCAAAGTCACTCTTAAAAAATAACACAGGAAAACTTTACTTTGCTTGTTAGATTATGTCTTATGCTACAAGCGTACAACACACACAAAGGCATCTGAAAGCTGAAAAGTCCAGACAACTGAGTAGCATGGTGAAATCCACACCCGGAGAGCCCACAACCAGGGAATCTAGTGCAGTATAATTCTGCCTAAGAACTAAGGGCTTGCTGGTACAAGTTCCAAAGGCCAGAGAATCTAGAACTGCTTGTCCCACAGGTAAGAAGGGAGCTCTGGCTCCTGAGGAAACAGCAGGAATGCCCTTCTTTGTTTTCTCTGGGCCCTCAACCAATTGCACATGCTTACCCATTATGGATGAAAGAGGATCTGTCTTACTTAGTTCACTAATTTTGAAATGCCAGTTTCTTGGACATAATTTATTGACATACCTAGAAATAGTACTGGCTACCTGGATATTATAGAATCCAGTCAAGCCAACAAAGTTATCCATCTCAGGATGTGTGAAACTCCAGATTTGCAAGATGGAGTTCTATGAGCAGATATTGGTCAGTTGCACAGTATGCCTATACTTAATGCACCACCGAACAGAACATGGCAAACTCTATGTGACGTGTTTTACCACAATAAAAAGGAGGAAATTAAACTACAGTAAATCTAATTAAGAAAGCTTAGTCAGGGTTTCTATTCCTGCACAAACATCATGACCAAGAAGCAAGTTGGGGAGGAAAGGGTTTATTCAGCTTACACTTCCACATTGCTGCTCACCACCAAAGGAAGTTAGGACTGGAACTCAAGCAGGTAAGGAAGCAGGAGCTGATGCAGAGGCCATGGAGGGATGTTACTGGCTTGCTTCTGCTGGCTTGTTCAGCTTGCTTTCTTATAAAACTCAGGACTACCAGTCCCACAATGGGCCCTCCCACCCTGGATCACTAGTTGAGAAAATGCTTTACAGCTGGATCTCATGGAGGCATTTCCTCAAGGGAGGCTCCTTTCTCTGGGATAACTCCAGCTTGTGTCCAGTTGACACACAAAACCAGCCAGTACAAAAGCCATGTATCTGACATTCTCTATTCTACTCCCTGGTTTGCCTTCAAACTTATAGTAACTGGCATTTTGTCATTGCTTTATATATAGTGCTCTCTCTCTCGCTCTCTCTCTCTCTCTCTCTCTCTCTCTCTCACACACACACACACACACACACACACACACAGAGAGAGAGAGGGGGGGGGCAAACAGTATCTTATGGTGGGGAAACACAAGAAAGAAGTCTCATGGCAAAGAAGGAAGCAAGAGGGACCAGGCTTGCTCCTTCATAACAGCTGGCTCTCTCAGGAACTAATCCACTCTTGAGGGAACTAACGTATACTTACAGCCAGAGCCGAAAATGGCTCGTCATTAATTCTGGAGCAAGCTTAGAGGACATGAATCTTTGAAGAATAAACACCAAAATTGTGTCCAAATTGTAAGCAGAGAGCGTCTCCTCCTCCCCCTCTCCCTCCCTCTTCCTTTTTCCCTCCTCCTCCCCCTCCTCTTCCTCTTGTTCTTTTTCCTCTTCCTCTCCTCCCTTCTCCCTTCCCCTCCTCTTCCTCTCTTCCCCCCCTCCTCCTTTCTTCCTCTTGTTTCTTCTTTTTCTTCTTCCTCTCCTCCCTTCTCCTCCTCTTCCTCTCTTCCTCCCCCTCCTTTCTTCCTCTTGTTTCTTTTTTCCTCTTCCTCTCCTCCCTTCTCCCTTCCCCTCCTCTTCCTCCTCCTTTTCCTCCCTTTGTTTTTTAAGACAGGGTTTCTCTGTGTAACAGCCCTGGCTATCCTGGAACTCTCTTTCTAGTCCTGACTGTCCTTGAACTCAGAGATCTACCTGCCTCTGCCTCCTAAGTGATGGGATTAAAGACATGCTCACAGTAGTAAAACCCTAACTATGACAACATGACAAAAATCAGAGTAGGCCCTTTAGGTTTTTTTTTTTAATGTAAAATATGTGCTATTTAATGCTGGCTTATGGACTGAGAGGAGACCATCTCTGGCTGAACTAGTAGCTCAGCAAATCAGAAGTTCAGCTCAGAGAAGGTGGCAAAGAAAAAAATGTACAAGAAACCAAAGACAGTTTAAGACAATAACAAAACAGGTAAGAACCAAAAAGAACTTTACAAATTAAAGTTATAATCATGAAAATAAAGTATATACAGTAAAAAAAAAATATGCTTTCTATAAGGCTCAATGCTGGCAAGGTAGTTCAGTGGGCAAACACCTTTTCTGCCAGGCTGATGACCTGAGCTCCACCTCGGAGACTCAATTGGTGGAAAAAGGGAACAGACTCCTACAGATTGTCCTTTCACAATCCACACATGCAACCTGACATGCAGGTGCCCACATAATACAGTAGTAAAATTTAACATGTAAGTCTAACATACACGCACACATACATTCAGTTAGGTGAATACTTACATGGTGATACAGCAGCCTCTGTCGATGACTTCTACTTCACGCTCCTATTCAGCAGACTGCCTTGAGCGCTTTAGGAATAAGCTGTATCTTTGTTGTTTCTCATTAGCATCTCAGGCTCAGAGTTTCCCAAAAGCACGGGGATCGTCAAGGACTTGGGTTTAGATATTCTAGTCCTCTGCAGATTCACCAGAGACCAGGATGCACTGTCCACTCGCAGCCACTTTGTTTATATTTTCAGACAGAACTTTCTTAGACTGTGCAGAGACAATAAAATATAATTCTGAACTTGCATGAAGGTAACCTGAAACTATGAAGTCCTCAGAAAGTGGTTTTTTAAAATTACATATTTATTGAAAATAGATTTTTTTCATACAACATTCTAATCACAGTTCCCTCCCTTCATCTCCTCTCAGGCCCTCCCCATTCACCCACCCTTCCAACTTCCAAATCTTCTTCCCTTCTCTCTTTACAAAACCAACAGGCAAATTAGAAATAAAGAGAATAGAATAAAAGCAAATAAACAGGCGAGGGGGGAGAAAGAGCACAAAGTGTGCTCACGCACACGTACAAAGAAAACACAAAGCCGGAAGCCATAATACAAGCAAAAGAACAAAAAGGTAAAAACTGCCCAAAGTGAGACAAAAAAAAAAATTCTCCAAAATCAACTGAATTGGTTCTGAGTTTTCCACCTATAACTGGCCAGCCCTGGCCTTCAGTGAGGTTTGTAGACCCACTGAGACTCTTGCCTCCACTCAGGAAACTAACTTTTCCTTTGCGTCTATGTGGTTGCCAATTGGAGATAGCCTTTTGCTTAGGGGTGGGAGATCATGCTCACTTCCCCCTCTCAGTGCTGGCACCCCACCTTGCTCGGGCCTGTGTGAGCTCTGTGTATTCTGCCACAGTCTCTGTGAGTTCGTATGTGCATCAGTTCTGCTGCATTTGGAAGACACAGTTTCCTTGGTGCTTTCCATTCCCAGTGGCTCTTAGAATCTTCCTTCCTCACTGTCCTCAAAGTTGAAGGAAATGGTTTCATCCCAGTATCACTAAATCCAAGGCAGACAAGACTAACCTGCTTACTGGGAATAACTGTTTTGATCCTTTAAAGTGTAGCAGCATTACCCAGGCGTCCCTGCCAAAGCTGCTCCAAGCCACCTCTGAGCTGAACTTCTCATTTGCTGAGCTGCCAGTACAGCTGGAGATGGCTTCCTCTCGGTCCATAAGCTGGCCCTAGACTCAGCATGGGACGAGCACATTATCTGCCTGCAAACTGCAGACTTCTTGTGGCCTCGGCTACATATTTTGATTGAGAAGGGCATTTTAATAGCTTTTTGTTCATAGTTTAAAAAAAATAGGCAATCCATGATATTGTTGAAAAGAGAGGAGTTTGCTTTAAAACAGTTACGACTCTTACCAGCCACTATCCTTCCAAAGGATAAGATAGAGCACACAGAGCAATGGAGATAAAACAATATGCAGTTTCCTTTTCCTACGCAAATAATTCAAGTAGGCTGACTATGGACTGCTGTTGTTTATGGTGTGTGTGTGTGTGTGTGTGTGTGTGAGAGAGAGAGAGAGAGAGAGAGAGAGAGAGAGAGAGAGAGAGAGAGAAAGAGAGAGAGGGGGGGGGAGGTTATTATGTCTCAAACAGGTCTTGAATTTGCTATGTAGTCCAGGATGACCTTGAACTGATGCTCTGTCTCCCTCCCAAATGTTGGGAGGCACTGCAACAGCATAGAATTTATGGTATCTCCTTTCCACAGGAAGGAGGGGTTTTTGCTTTGTTTTGTTTGTTTGGAGGGGGCTTGTTGTTGTTCTTGAGACGGGGTTTCTCTGTGTAGCCCTGGCTGACCTGGGACTTACTCTGAAGCCCAGGATGGCCTTGAACTCAGAGATCCACTGCTTCCCTGGTGCTTACCTCTGCTTCCCTGGTGCTGGGATTAAAGGCACGTTGCCACCATGCTTGGCAAGTGATTTTACTGTTCTTTCCCCTTATCTCCCCACAATTTTTAGAAATAAGACTCTTTATCCACAATTGTTTTAGTTAGAAAAAGATGAAGAGCTGTCTATTTCCTATTCTCTTCCTCATGGGAATAAATTTGTTTGAGACAAGGTCTCCTTATGTCACCCAGCCTGAACTAGCCCAGGATGACGATAAACTTCTCATTCTACTACTGTCTTCTCCTGCCCAATCCTGGATTCCTGGTGTGGATTACAGCCACCACCACAACCATCATCCATTTGCACAGTGTTAGGGATCAAACCCAGGGCTTCATGAATGCATGCTGGATAAGCAATCAATTGAGTATATCTAGCTTACGGGAATAAACTAAGATGTCAAACTATTCACTTGGTCAGCTGAGTCACTGGTGTACCTACAAGACCTGCAGTAGGATGTTCTTGGAAATCTTCTCATTGGCCAATTCACTTATAAACTAAAAATGGTTATCTTCTATTCTACAAAGAAAAGATATTGAGAGCACAGTGACTTCAGTTGAGGACTACACTTTCTTTGGAGAAATATGGAAGGCAATATCAGGGCTTGGTTTAAGGACATATTGAATGTCTACAGATTTGCTATACCATGTCTTTAAAAACTTTAAGAGTCTGACGAATAAGCCTATATACGAACAACTTAAATGTACATAAGCACTGTATCTGAATGTTCAATTAGTACCCCCGAAAGCCACAAAAGTCTTCAATGTGCTGTGAGTCCCACTGTTTTACAGTAAGATGTGGCAGTATAATACTGTTTTAAGAGAAAGAGGAATTAAAGTTAGGACTATTTAAAAACAATGGAAATATGTCAGACCTTCCTATCTATGGATTCCACATCCATGTCATCAGAAAACAGCAGATGACATCACATACTACGTAGTTAGGCTAACAATATTCTCGCAAATACTGAAGGACTAGCATTTTTGTCGTTTTTCCTAAGTAACACCATATTTGGCGTTATATGTTATAATCTAGAAATAATTTAAATATTGGGGAGATTGTGTAGATTATATACAAATATTACACTATTTTATGTGAAGAACTTAAGTTCTGTATGGGTTCTGGGGATTGATTTTGGAATCAACTACCCCTGGGAATACCTAACATCTATACTCATACAGACTGAAGTCTTCGAGCAGATCACAGGACCAGTAGCTGGAAAGAGATCTTTGGAGATTTGGAGCCTTCTGACACCTAGTGTTAATCTGACGGTGGAAGGAAGGATGGTAGCATAGAAACAAACTCAACCAGAATATGTAGGTTTATACTGAGAAGGGCCTGACACACACCAGCCATCTATAAACACATGTCAGAACATAGGGAAAGGGCCGACATTCATCTGAATTTGGGAGACAGGAGTAATGAAGAAAACTTCCAGTGGCTGAATTTAGCGTGTCGGAGAGTTCGTTTTGAAGTACAACAGAAAACTTCCATCTCCAATATGGACAGAAGGGATGCGAATCTAGCAGATTCCCAAGTATCCTCTAATCAGGCAAATCCTGTTTCTTCCTTAAAGCTTGCCTGCACACCCTCCTTGTTTTTTCTACAAACTAGGGGAAGAAAACAGGGATAAGATCCCGTCTGCCACATGTACCGCACCATCCCCAGCTTTGAGGCTTTCACTGGGAGAACAGAAGATGGTTTAACAGAGTGAAGGTCACCAGCATGAGTCCGGTGCAGTTACGCTAGTCAGGGAATCTAGACCAAGCCTGGGTAAAGGTCGCCTTCAGACTGGGCGGCGGTCTTAGCACTACCCGTGGGCGGAGGCAGAAGGAGTCCTAAGAGCCGGTGTTACCTGAGCCCAGCCGCACCCAAATCCCGAGGGAGCGACCACCCCGCTACTCGCTCCTCCCCAACACGCAGGCCGGAGGGTGACGTCATCCACGTCCACGCCTTACGTCCAAGGGCCTGTCGTAAGTGTCGGGCAAACGAGGCCTCTAGAGGAAGGGCGCCCTCTCGGTACAACCTACCATGCTAGCCCGCATGCGCGCGCACCTTGCTAGCGCTCCCAATCCTGGAGCCAATGACATGCGGCTACGTCACGGCGCAGTGCCCGGCGCTGCCGCACGTCCGGCCGCGGGAGGGCAGAACAAGTGTGGTTGCATTGACACCGGTACATAGGCGCGGGCCGGCGTGTCCTTGGGCTAGAGAGCGGGACGTCTCCCTAAGAGTCTGATCCTTTGTGGTGTTGACCAGCCCGGACCGGTGAGCGCGCGACGGGGACGCGGGGCGGGAAGAGGGCGAGGAGACCGAGGCAGGCCTGACCTACAAAGACATGCGGAACTGTGGAGGCTCCGTGGGTGAAGGGCTGGGGCCCAGAGTTCTAGAGGGAGCTTGCCCGCCGCACCTTCTGAGAGCAGAAGCTGCTGTTTCTTAAGAACTGGGCTGGTTCTTTTTCTGATTAAGTTTCTGGAAAGGTGGGTTTCTTCAGTCCCCTTTGGATGACCTCGTGGTTACCCCTGGGATCTCAGAACGCGAGAGTGAGAAGGTTCCTTCCCTTGCCTTCCCGGGCCGGACTAATGCAAGAGTGACTTAACCTCCAAATGAGACCAGAGCAGGAGGAGGAAGCACTTAGGATCTTCAGCCCCCGAGCCCCATTGATGTATTTTCCCTTATCTTTGGAAGTGACTTTAAATGACAGCACAGACAGCAATTAAGCATTCTGAAATGCTAAGAGGTATAGTGGTTTTGGCTTAACAAAATTGTAGTCTAGTTTCATATTTGACTTTTTGACCTTGCCTTCTTCAGAAACTGAAGCTTGAACTGTGGGTTTCCATTTCCCTTCCTTGGGCATGAGCCTGTCTTGAAAGTTTGCTTTAATCCTAAATAACGCGCTTGCTGTTGAAGGATATTGCAAACAGACTGAGTTATTAGATAGCATCCAGCCTGGTGGTAGTATTGTAAAGGGTTGGTACTTAAGTGATTTGAGTGGTCATTGGGATCCATAGTATGTTTTGCTGTAACAAGTGACTTGAACCGTTGGGTCTTTTTCATTTCTAGAATTTAAAATGGGTGATGTTGAAAAAGGCAAGAAGATTTTTGTTCAAAAGTGTGCCCAGTGCCACACTGTGGAAAAAGGAGGCAAGCATAAGACTGGACCAAACCTCCATGGTCTGTTTGGGCGGAAGACAGGCCAGGCTGCTGGATTCTCTTACACAGATGCCAACAAGAACAAAGGTAAGTGTGGAGCTGCTGTTCAGACAGAGCACAGGTTGCATGGGTGTAACCAATGCAGACTTATCAGGTATAAAACATTTAACTGCTGCATCTCTTTCTGTGTAGGTATCACCTGGGGAGAGGATACCCTGATGGAGTATTTGGAAAATCCCAAAAAGTACATCCCTGGAACAAAAATGATCTTCGCTGGAATTAAGAAGAAGGGAGAAAGGGCAGACCTAATAGCTTATCTTAAAAAGGCTACTAATGAATAATTCCACTGCCTTATTTATTACAAAACAAATGTCTCATGGCTTTTAATGTATACCATAATTTAATTCATACACCAAATTCAGATCATGAATGGCTAACAATGTTTTTGTTGGACAGCCCCGATTTAAGTAAAATTGACTTGTCATAAAGTGGATATGATCTTTTTTAAAGTAACACTTCCAATTGAATACATGTTATCACTGCTTTCCCTTTCTCAAGATAAGATTGGACTTAATTAGTAATATTTTCCTTTCCATAAATATGAGGGTGTCGCCTCAAACCTATTGAATGGTTTTATACTTAGATTTATATAACTGGGTATATGAATATGTTCAAATCCTGGGAAAATTCTGTCACTGTCTCAGAAACAAGAAGACTCACCCGTGCTTCAGTGTGTGTAAACTGGCCTCTGACAGGCAATGCTAAACACCAGGACGGAACTATTCTTGACAGTGCTGTTTTAATTAGAATTCCCTACATCAATGATGCTGCCTTTCACCACTGAAAGGCATTTACTGTGGTTTATGTATGATATCAAATAAAGAGTATTTAACACTTCTTTATAGTTGATCTACAAGTTAAAATGCTTTTAAGAACAAGTTAGCCCTTTTAAATCTTCTCTTATCTAAGACTAAGCTGTAATTCAGAATTGTCCTTAAATGCCCATTCGGAAAGTCATAACTGGAATTTCTGTTCATGCCTGATTGGGAGTGGTACTCTTTTCTAACTTACTAGATGGAAAGATGAAAATAAAGGAGATAATTTGTAAGTTATCAACAGTCAGAAGATAATTAAATCAATCACAAATCATGATCTTTTGATTGTGCTTTAATGATGGTTGGCAAAACTTAAGCTGTTTAAACTTTCCCTAGTAAAACCGTGGTCTAGTGAAAGCACTGGTTGATATTACCTTGATACGGGGACAACTCAGACTAGAGCAACACTTCACCCTTACTTCTTTGGCCAGAATCCGACATGTAAAGGTGAACAGTTATACACTCATTGAATGGTCCTAAATTTTATAGAGAATGGCAGGGTGAAAGTGGTGTCTCTGAGTGAAAAGGCTGGGGAAAGGACCGCATCGATGACTTCAGACTGATTAACTAGGTCTCAGGTCAAACACAGCACTTGATGACAAATCCTGCTTCATACAAGAAATTGAAGACAATCTGTGGAAACAAGTTCTGAAGTTCTGTAATTTGGAGTTTTGGGCTGATGGATAGGATCTTCTTGTTTGTTTTTGGATTGATTTTCTGTGTGTGGTGTTTTGTCTGCATGTACACCTGTGTGCTACACATGTTCAGTGCCCTTGAAGACTAACCCAGGGTGTTGGGTCCCTTGGGACTGCTGTTACAAGCAGGATCTGTAGTGTGGGTGCTAGAGTTCCAGACTGGGTCCTCTGGAAGAGCAGCCAGTGCTCTGAGTCCTCTGCAGCCCTGATAAGCTTTTTTTCCTTCAGAGGTTGAGCTTTGTGGCAAGATTAGATGAGTCCTAGGTTTTGTAACAGCTTTCCAGGGACACTAACCAATGTGTAAAGAAATGAAGCCCTGGAGTTGTTTCCTCTAGAAATGATAGGGAGAGAAAGTAAGCCATTGAGACGAATATATAAACATTGTAAGAGTTTATAACCATGGGCTTTCATTATAAATTCAAATGGGCCTCATTAGTGTGACAGGTCGTGTGTTAGTCTTACAGTTTATAAACTCAGATACTGTAACCCAGAAGTGATGAGCACTGATGACTCATTTCCTGGCAGCAGGCTGGTTACCTCACAAGAGGAAACTATGTGGGACCCCAAGTAAAGCATCCCTACTGATGGTCAAACTTAGATTTAATTTGTTATTTCTATACCTGTACCTAATACATTGTCTTTTTTTTTTTTTTTTTTTTTGGGTTCTTTTTTTCGGAGCTGGGGACCGAACCCAGGGCCTTGCGCTTCCTAGGTAAGCGCTCTACCACTGAGCTAAATCCCCAGCCCCTAATACATTGTCTTAAGACCTATGTTATATATATGGGACCTCCTGTGTTTTTAGGCTAGCTAGACTCAGGATACCCAGTGATGAAAAGAGTAAACCCATGAGATGCAAAAAGGGGACAGTCTCTGCTGTTAAAGGGGACACATTTTACAAGTAAGGACGTGGAACAAAGGGCTAGCATGCTAACTCATGCTTGTTCTTGTTTATTGTAAGTAGCTGGTTCAGTGATATCGGAAGGGAAAATGAGATGAATTTCTAATCAGATGCTTAGAAAAGCTTGCCCCATAGACCTTCCTATACTGGATCGTTTAGATAGGTGTCCATGACCCAAGTGTGGCTGTCAAACCCGTGAAGTGTACGTGGGATGACTATAGTAGCTAACAGCTGCTGTGTTTATGGCATTCACCTAGAACTAGATTCAGCCAATGTAAGCACTTGCTTCTGAGAAGCTGGAGTTAATACACATAAACTCTAATGCCTTTCTTGAGATAATTCCTGTGCCAAGTCCCGCGTTCACTTTGATTTCCCCATGTTTCACCCGTCAAGTTTAAGTTGCCTGTTTTAGGTAGGTAGACCACTGTCTGTCTTGTTTGACTTTTACAGACATTCTATATTTGTTCGCTTTAACTACTGGAGATTGCTCAATAAAGGACATCTCAGAGTACACACTGGCTGTCAGGAAAAGGGTCCTTAACAGATTTTCCACAGCTACATAGTCTTAGATGACTTCATTAGTCAAACTCAGAAGCAAGCTGACACATTCATTTCTAGTGATAGCTATTCCAGCTTCCTTTTGTTAAAATATTTTGGAAACCAAAGAATGGGCCCTGAATGAGAGCCGTGTAGATCATCCAGGTGAACTCCTGCTCCCTGATGAAGCTTTGAAGTACTATTGAAGGACACACTGACCTCTGTCTGCATGCACTTGTTAATAATACACAAAGTTATTAAGTTTAGAATTAATAGTTGGGTTCTACATTATTTTGTTTGAGAATTTAGTGTGCTTGAGAAACTGTCCCAAACTTTCTCCTCACAAAATACAGGCTTACCATATACATGGATTTTCAAAGAAGAAATACTGTGTTTTATTGGCAAGTTCCCTGTCCTTCAATATAGCATACAACTCATTCATAAGGAAGACATGGGCAGGGGACCAATGTGTAATGTTAATGCCACTCAGTTTCTAGAAGTAGGCTGACTTCAATTGCTAGAATTTTGTTTTAATGACCCTGTTTTAATCACATTATTTACATCTCCATGTGCCGATGCCTGGGGAAATTGTAACATTTTTCACCATCCAGCTGGCACAGGTGACGCTAACTGGGCCAGGCATCTGTAGCTGTGGAGCAGCATAGATGAAACCAGAACCAAGGAACCTTGTCAAAATCCCCTATCGTGGATTGATCAGAGTGTTCAGTGGGTCAAATTTGCCTACCTGCTTTCAATCTTAATGACCTGAGTTTAATCCCAAGAGTCCACATAATCGAAGGAAAGAACTGACTGCATATTGCCCTCTGACCTCCACACACGCTGTGGTACGCACAATAATTAAGATTGCCTTTTGTTTCCTGTTCACTGGAAATTCCACCACATTCCACATTAGGCTCATATCAATAGGTGTCTATGTAACACTGAAACGCTGAGTTAGTATTTTTGACATTCATTAGGTCGATAGCTTAAATTGCAAACTTGAAGGAAAAACCATTGCACTAAATCATGGTAGTATCTGAGGTGGAATAGAGAATGCTGGGCTGGGAACTAAAACCGTAGAGCACTATGTCAACACATAGCACAGACCGACCTCACCTCTAATAGAAAGTGAAACCCTACCGGATGAATCACGCTTGTTCATTTCTGTGTTGTCTACAGCTGGCTTCATGTTACCTTAGGACTTAATGACAGTTGGGTGTGTGTTGAGTTTTATGTCAGCCCGAGCTACACAGTGATGCCTGTCTCAAAAGTAAAAAGTGGCTACATGGCTGCCACAGAAACTGTGGCCCAAAAGCCTACCATCTGTGTGGTGCTTTAAGAAAGCTCTCCAGGCCCAGGGATGTCACTTAGTTGGTAAGAATGTTTAGCTCTGGGCTTGATGCCTAGCGTAAACCAGGTGTGGTAGTGCATTCTTGTCCCAGCACTTAGGAAGTAGAGACAGGAAGTTCAGAGGTTCAAGGTCATCCTTGGTTACATAGTGAGTTCGAAGTTAGACTGAAATACCTAAGACCTTGTCTCAAAAATACAGTTCAGTTCCACTAGCTCTGAGCTTTGCCAAAAAGCAAAACAAGGTTGTGGTGCTCATAGATGGTAAAAAAGTGTTACTTAGATTACTTTGCTAGCTATCATACAGGGTGACGGCTAAAACTTTATGTGACCTGAGTCGTGTCTCATCATTTATTATCTCACTTATCATCTCTTATTTATTAATTGGTAGCATAGACCTTGGATCCCAGCACTAGGAAGCAAAGGCAGGAAGATCTCTGAGTTCAAGGCCAGCCTGGTCTACAGAGGGATTCTGGACAACCAGGGTTATACAGGGAAACCCTATCTCAAAAAACCAAATAATGGGTTCAGCAGTTAAGAGCACTGACTGCTCTTCCAGAGGTCCTGAGTTCAATTCCCAGCAACCACATGGTGGCTCACCATGGGTTCCAATGTCCTCTTCTGGTGTGTCTGAAGACAGTAACTGTACACACATGAAATAAATCTTTAACAAAGCCCAAATAACAATACATACTTATTTGTATTTTATGTGTATGAGTGTTTAGCCTGCATTTATGAGAACCACATGTGTGCCTAGAGCCCACAGAGACCAGAAGCAGATATTAGATTTCCTGGAACAAGTTACCTGGGTCCTCTGTAAGATCAGCAAGTAGTCTTAACCACTGAGTCATTTTTTAATAGCTTTGTTGAACGGTGTTTGCTCCAGGCCTGTGCTCCAGTGGCCCTCAAAAATGGAGCCTGCTCAGTCTCCAGTTGTCCACAACAGAAACCTCTTCCTGAGCATTTCTGGCACAGATAGCCGCTAGTGGGATCTAGACATCTACATGACCCAATTGTCTACTACCCATCATCACCCGCTGTGCACTTAAGCTTGCTTCGGCTCTCTGACACCCTCTCTTAGTCATCTACATGCCGGCAAATGGTCTCTCTACTGCACTCACCAAAACTCCAGACCCTGACGTTGACTTCCGGCCTTTGTCTTTAGCCGGCCTCTCAGGATTTCTTCTCAGTCTCTGAATTCTCCACATCCTCTACCTTGGTCATTTGTACTTCCTTTCCTGGTTTATCTGCTCTGTAAAGCATTCTGAGAGTCCAGCCATCTGCTTTCTCCATTCCCATGCCTGACTTGAATCTTGGAGGATTCTACCATCAACCCCTGTACTGATTACCTCTAAGTGCACTGACTCATTGGCCTCTCTGACAGTCTGTTCTTTGTAGATCCAGGTTCCCAGTCCTGCAACGACTGTGTTATCCTGCTGCTTGGGCATTTTAACCCTCCCCTCCTCCCTGGCCCATGAGATGGCCCTCCCATTTCCAACATGAATTCTTTACCTCCTAGCCAAAAGGACGATTCATCCATCTTGCTGTCTGCCGTGTTCCTGATGTAGGAATGGCTCCGAATGGTCAGTTAGTCCATCAATATCTCTACATAATACAAATACCTCAGTGTGCTCTAACACCTTCAGCCTCCCTCTCACACAGAAGGTAAAATGCTGGATGTCTGCTTTCTGTTCATTTCAGGGCCTCTCCACGGGCAGCCTCACTTCCGTAATACAAATGTGCTGTGTGCATGAATTCTTTTTTTTTTTTTTTTTTTTGGTTCTTTTTTTCGGAGCTGGGGACCGAACCCAGGGCCTTGCGCTTCCTAGGTAAGCGCTCTACCACTGAGCTAAATCCCCAGCCCCTGTGTGCATGAATTCTTAAGTAGTAGCTTCTCTTACTCAGCATGCATAAAAAGTTTGTAACTGTCCCTACCTGAAATAGGCCTGTATGAGTCAAGGTTGGATATGACATACTTTTCCAGATAGAGTCACAGAAGAAACTTAGAGTCTTTCCAAGTCATGTCCATAGAGTTTTTACCTATTATATTTAAAGTATAACTTTTTGTGGTTTTTATTGGTGAAGGTTGGAAGAAACAGCTGCTGAAGACTTTAAGCTTTCTGCTGACAGAACCTAGCAGAATCAAGCACACTAACCTTTCTGTGCCTTCTCTGTAGACTGATGCAAGTCCTTAGAATTTTGAGAATTTAAGAAATTGTGTGCACCAGCACTCAGTAAGCAATGTTGGGTAGTTTTGGACAAGCTGGACCAGGTCTACTGCCACATTGTTCACAGCTATAAAAATGCATTTCAGACTACAGGACTCATGGTTTTCCCAGGTGGCGTGAACCTGAAGCTCACTGGGACACAAGTGCTAGCGTCAGAGTTGTATCCATGACAAAGGCATGCCATTCTAAAAGTTCGCTCATCCCTGCGTGAGCCCAAGAGTCCACGAATTGCAACCTTCACATTCCCCTAAGAGCATTTCTTAAACAGGGCTGAGTTTGGCTAAAAGGAAAAATAGACGCCTAACATTCGGGTGTGTCACCTCACCTGGCTGGTGTGGTTTTTAATCTGGTTTGCTGGTGTTAACACAAATCCTAGCCAACTTTTCCTGAACCTTAGCAATCATTTCAACACACAAATGGAGGTGATAATGTTTGCATTAGAGGATATATGGAGTAGGAAATGACGAGTTACAAATCCACTTTTCTGCTTCTCCGGAGATTCAATATTGGTCAAAGCAGCATGCTGTCTAGAGGACCCCACCTGTGAGCCTGGGAAAGACTCATCATAGTAGATCACCCACTTGTTGGGAGTAGTGTTACGTGTCAGAGGATAGGAGTTGTTAACTGGAAGCAGGGATATCTGGAAAATTCATAATAAATAAACACAGACTACTTTTTGGGTACAAACTGACAGGCAATTTTTCAAGGCTTAAAGTTACTCTCTCTGTATCTCTGTCTCTGTCTCTCTGTTTCTCTCTCTCTCTCTCTCTCTCTCTCCTCTCTTTCTTACTCACTCACTTGATTGCTCGCAGCTTGAGGCTGCACACACTCTGCTTTTCTCCTGTGCTCTCCCCTTTCACTCACACACACACTCTTCGCACACATCTAAAACATATCTCACACACGCACACTCTCCATGCATACCTCACATGCTCTTCTCATGCTCTCTCTTTCTCTCTCTCTCTCTCTCTCTCTCTCTCTCTCTCTCTCTCTCTCTCCACTTGCTCTCACATCCTCTCCTCTCTTTCTCTTGCCCCAGTCTTATATTGATAATCCAAAAGCAGGTAGAAAAAAGACATTGCATAATCATTGCCAAATCAAAATCAAAAGAATAACCACATCCCACAGGGAACTAAGAATTACAATTGTTCCACAAAGTCTCAAGTGTCCCCTATTCCCAGGCCTGTGGCCAAGATAATAATAATTGCAAACTTATCATTATTTCAACTTTAACTTTTAACTTATTATACTGCAGAGCTCAGAGCTCCAAGGTCAGCTACCTGCATTTTCCTGTGAAGCTCTAATGATAAACAACATAGGCAAAACTGCCAGACAGTGTCCAGAAAGAATCAAGTTAACCCTTAACTCAGTGGTTCCGCTAGCTTTCTGCTTCCACACATTGCACATGACTCTCCTCAGAGTCCCAGTGTTTTGACTTAGTTTTACTAGTATATAATTTTATGCATTCTAAACTTTCTTATCCAGGAACCACTCTCAAATGTTGTGCAAAACATATTTCATAATTTCAATAGATTTTTTCCTTTCTTGGGGTTCCAATGTTGGCTCTGATTCATTTTCTAATAATTTCTTCAAACTTTCTTTACAAGTCAAGCATTAATCTGGAACTGCCATTGTGTAGTTATTGCATTGTTTCCAAGATGAGAACACACAGCATGCACCTGGGCCATTAGGACTGTGCTGTGCTGTGCCTCCATGTTTCAACTCTTAATTGTTTAAGAATCATTTGCATCAAGGGACATCTAGTTTCACAGAATTCATCAAAGCAGAAGGAGAAAGAAGTAGGAAAGTGCGATATAATAGAATAATTATGCACACCAAGGTCAACTGAAAAGCAGTCACCCACAAATGAAATCTATACAGCTGTTGTCCAGGGCTACGGTTAGGAGAATGGGAACAACTGTTTTTTACAAGGAGCTTCTGTGGGCTTCTGATCTTGGCCTACTGCTGGCAGTCCCTGTCATGGTATGCTGTCCCCAGCAGTTAAGTAGTTGTACTGTTGATGACCTGGTTCTGGAACAACAGCTCTTCAGTGATTCTGGGGCGAAAAGTGTGTAATAACAAAAAATCAGGATGCTAGCCCAGTGAATAGTTTGCTGAGCGCATAGGCTAGAGATGGGAGGGAAGAGAATCAGACTAGATTAGAGCATTTTTAAAAAAAATGTTTCTTGGGAAATAACAGAAAAGGCTTGCCCATTTCAGTACCATCCCAATCTGATATCTCACAGTGGTGAGGGACAGTTTTAGTTGACTCAAGGTCAGTTGACTTCAGGTAAGTTCTCCAAAGCAAAATATAGCTGTATCTACTTGGTTGTTGTGTAAAGAAACCCGCTTGAAGATTTAGATAACACTCTTACTATTCTATACCCTGGCTTTGATAAGCAGGCTGACATCCAGCATCAACTTCTGTATTGGACAAAGCATAGCGCTGTCGGGTGTGTGGATTCTAGCAGATTCTGTGAGCTGGAACAGCCACCCTTTTCTCCCACAGAGTTCTCAAGCAGAATCCCTTGACAATGGGAACTCGATGTACCGCAACCAAACCCAACCTCTGAGCTCATAGGAAGGCAAAAGCGAGTCCTTGGGTAACAGCCGCAGCCTCTCTGTCCTTGTGTCAGGCTCGCTCCCTTTCAGCCTCATCAGTGGGCTTCTTTCTGCCCACCCCTTCCCTGCACCCATTCTTTCCTTTCATGCCATTGCATACATGGATACACCGAGTCTAATAATCCTCACCCATGCCCTCTCTTATCTCCCTCACTCTCCATTAGCTCTGCTTCTCTACTCATCCCCTTCTACATTCATGTTTGTTTTTGTGATTTTAAACCAGAGCCATTGTTGCGGTAAATATTTTTTTTAAAGGTAACCTTTTCTCCCACGCTAGCACTGGCACCGTTAGGCCACATGGCGCTGCGGGTACTTTTACCTCAGCGACTCCACACTGCCCCCATGTACTCAGACCCAGGCGGTCCTCGAGCCATTCCAACGTGCCACGCTGCTCCCTATTGTTAGTAACGGAGAGCCACATGGAACTAACCATAATTTATCTGTAATTAGTAACTCTCCTGGTGGTTCTCTGCTACCCTCGAACTCTCTGGTTCCAGCTACCCGGTAAAATCAGGATTCTAGAAGTCCAGCAGTAGCTGGCCTATCACGGCTCCCATGGCCTCTGCCCACACTCCCAACAACCACCGCCTTATAGTTAAGGTTTAAATTCCCAACTACCCGGTGAAATCATGACTTAATAAACCGTAGTTTATCAATCAGATTTATATGTTGAATTCTCAATCGACAATACATCCACACAATAAACTCACAACCAATTAATAAAGACATAAGCCGCCCACCTAGATAAGATAAATTGACCTATAGAAATCCATCCCTTAAGAGATACTCATAACTACCTGTATCTATGTGGAGATGCAAGGTGAGGATCCTTTATGTCAGCCTCCACGTGGCCTCCTTCCTTTCTGCCTCTCCCTTTCCTTCTAAAACTTTGTTCCCGCCTCCCTTCCTTCTCGTCCAATGACAGGCCTCGTTTTATCTCTCCCTTTGCCTGCATAGGACATCAACCTCCAGTCATCTACACTTATACTACACTATACTGTATACACTACAGGCCCTAACCCTACACTCGGAACTATCCACGGAAGCCTGAGTGGCTAAGCACTGGGTGTACAACTGAAGACAATGGGTCCCCCTCTCCCACAGTCTGTTGGTAGCCAGTAGTCCAAAGGGATGGGCAGGTCCCACAATCTCCATCCCCTGTCAGTACTGGTTGTTGTATAGGGCCAGTCCCTCGCAGGCCCTTTACTGGTAATCACACGGGCTGCACCTTCATGACTGCAAGTTTTGTTGTTTCCATAAGACGGCATTCTGCAGCCAGCTTTTCTCCCTATTTACCAGAACTTACATTCTTTCTGCCTTCTCGTCTACAATGCTCCCCTTAGACGTGGTGGTGTACACATCTTGTTTAGGGTTGAGCATCCAACCATCACTTATTCACAGGAGCTGGAGAAGCCAGGAGTCTTTGTAGTCCCAGCTGTGTACTGCAAAGGAGGCTTTTCCTATTAAGGTTGAGAAGAGCCTTTGTCCAGGGCTATAAACAGAAGACAGTTTTGGCACTGTGTCAATTTAGCTAAACCACAGGAATAAGTTCCCTTCTAGGGCTTATAACATCCCCAGCCACGTGATTTGGGTTTGTGATACCGGTTTACAATGCCACGTGTGCATTCTCTGGAGCAGCCTTAAGTCCAAGCAGAGAGTAGTCAGGCACTCGCTTAACCATCGTGCCACTATTGTAGAAATGGACTCATCTTGCCTGGCGTGTTGCTTATGTCCTTCACAGGATAAAACTGTTGATGCCTTCTCTCTCCCAGCAGCCTGCATAGCATCTTCTGACTAGACAGCAGGGAGAACGTTTCCAGCTCAGTTCCAGCTTGAGTTCTCTATGGCCTACAACCAAAGTATGTCAGGTCTTCAGCCACCGAGTCCTATCGTCTGTCTGTGATAGACGACCAAGAGGAGCAGCAAGAACCCGAAATGCTTTGCAGCTCCCAGAGCCTCCCTGACCAGCGGCCCATGCAAAGGTACCTGCACTCGGCACTTGGTCTTTGTTTAGATGCTTTGAGCAACAGCATTCCTAGCTAGGCAAGGTATCGCTCTTCTAGCAATTTTTTAAATTATATTTTTAAATTGGGTTACAAGATAGTAGGTTTCCATATGGGCTTTTTTGTACACCCTCCATTTTGGTTTACTCTCCATCCCTCACTCCTATTTGTCTCCCCAAACCTCTCTCCCACTCAAATATTTCCTTGCAAAGGAAAGGTTTCTGTCATTGTTTGTGTTGTTTGTTTGAAGCGGTGTTGGGACTAAAGGCATGTGCCATCGTACCCAGCACAAAGGGTTTGTTTGTTTGCTTGCTTGTGTGGTCTAAGATCTGAGATGGTGTCACCTACTGGTAATCCCAGCACTCTGGAGGTTGAGGTGAAAGGATTGCAACTTTTAGGCCAACCTGAGCTGTATGAAAGGTCCTGTCTCAGAGAGGGAGAGAATGAGATCCGAGCAAGGACTGCCTTGCCTGTCCTTCCAGGAACCTGAGGGATGCCTGCTGGGCAGCCATGTTGGGTTGGTGGTACCTGAAGACGGCAGCCAAGCATCTGAGGATGATGGAGTGAGAAGACGGAAGGACCCATTGACAGTACAGGGAAGCTGCCATGGTGAATCAGAATTCTTTCTTCCTTAAACTTACCATGTAAGCATCTGTTGTACGCAGCAATTCCATAGTCCTGATATACCCACCTGTGTAATAATGTCTCCTCAAATAATGCCTTTCATATTTTCCTTACCTTTTTTTCCCCTCAGCAGTAGCCATACCCATAAGCACCCAGCATGCCAATGACATCATGTCTATGTTTAAGGGCCTGAACTCTCAGATCCAGAAGCTATACACTGAGCTTCATTTTAGACACCTTTGATACACTGACACACATTGTGATATACTGAATAAGGGGGACCCAATATGTCCATATCCTGAATCCCGAAGCCTTCAAAGTTACACCGTAGGGCGAAAGAGCCTTTAGCAATGTGGTCAAGATAAAGATCTTGGCATGGGGACTTTACCCTGGTTTATTCACATGGTCCTGATCTAATGATAAATGTGTTTGCAAAGGATGAAACAGGGGTCAGAGTTGGAAAGAGCAGTATGATAAAGGAAGCAGAGGTTAAAGTGATGTGGTCACAGCTAAAGAATGCTCTGTAGACCATTCTGGCTGGAAACTCAGAGACAAACCTGCCCCTGCCCCTGCCCCTGCCCCTGCCCCTGCCCCTGCCCCTGCCCCTGCCCCTGCCCCTGCCCCTGCCCCTGCCCCTGCCCCTGCCCCTGCCCCTGCCCCTGCCTCTGCCCCTGCCCCAGCCCCTGCCTCCCAAGTGCTGGGATTAAAGGGATGCACCACCACTGCTAAACTCAAAGAAAATTCTTAACTTTACCCTCAAATCTGACTTCCTATCTTTAGCATTTAACATTCCAATCCAGAAATGACTTGTGTGCCTTGGGTTCTTCTGCATTTGATCTTTCAGGCATAGATGGATATCTAGTTACAGTAACTAGATATAATAAGTAAGTCAGTTCCTAACCCAAGCCTTCATTGTCTTCTGTCTAGCAGCTCTTTATGGGAGCACTGGACAATGGCTAGGGACATTTTTATTTGTCTGCACGGTTGGTGAAGGTGCACCCAGTGAGGATAACACCCAGTAAGAAAAAAACCAAGGATGCTGCAGAACATACCCCAGGCCCCAAACAAACAAAAACGAACACCAATGCGATGACTAAGAAACCCCTGGAACCTTCAGTCAAGTCTCTGCCTCCTGTGGTAAGGCACCAACCGCAAGCATCCCAAACTCCACTGCCCTGCCTGTATCCTGTCTGATTGGTCTAGCAGGAGTGCTCTGCTGCAGGCATTCATCTTTAGCTCTATGTGAGACAGAGGGAGGAGAGGCATTGACACGGCAGTGGGTAGAAGTGCTTGTTGATACAAAGCTGACGGCCTGACTGTGTTTCTCATACTCACACATAGGTGGAAAGAGAAAATCCAATCCACAAAATCATTCTCTGACCACCGCGTATGTGTGCTGGGGCACACCCCCACCACCACACAGAATTCTTTTATAGAAGAGAGACAGGGAGAGGGTTGGAGAGATGGCTTTGTGGTTGAACTGCTCTCTGCTCCTCTAGGAATCCAAGTTAGATTCCACGTCTCCATCTCAGAGACTCCTGGGCCTCTGTATACACACACACACACACACACACACACACACACACACACACACACACACACGCATATGCACATACACACACATGAGGGAGAGAGAAAAATCTGAAGGCTGTGATACAAAGTGAAAGATGATGACAAGCACAGAAAGGTATAAACTAAAGAAATTAAACACTATTGTCATTGTTGTTGCTGTTATTGTTGTTATTATTATTATAATTATTATTATTATTAAATCTTTTTTTACAGTCCATCATTATCCCCCTCCTGGTCCACTCTCTGACTGTTCCTCGTTCCATTCCTCTTCCCCCATCTCTAAGAGGATGTCTCCACCCCTCCACCCCCCAACTCACCAGACCCCCTCCACTCCCTGGGGCCTCAAGTCTTCTGAGGGTTAGGTGTGTGTCTTCTCTCACCGAGGCCAGCAGGCAATCCTCTGCTGTACGGATGAGAGGTTAAGAGCACTGTCTGCTCTGCCAGAGGCCTTAAGTTCAATTCCCAACAACAACCACATAGTAGCTCAAAGCCATCTACTCTAGGATCCGATGCCCTCTTCTGGCGTGCGGGTGTGCGTACAGATAGAATCCTCATTTACATAAAATAAGCTCACTTTTTAAAAGACAATATCGGTTATTACAGGCTCACAGGAGGCTGGGGACGGCCAGTATAAGGAAGAGGTTTCAGAGAAGTATGACACAGCAGCATAGTCAACATCTAGTTCAGGGTGTCAGAAAGACTGTAAATGATTAACCAGGGGACAACGGGTGTGTTCACAGCTTTGCTCTTTCTGCAAAACACCATGCTGAGTCGCACAAGTGCATACAAGTGTTGCACTGAGGGACTTAGTCGGTGATTACTGGGGTGTTGTTGTGTCTAAGAAAGAAAATAAATAGGTTCTTGGTACAGCCATTGGTAACATGCCAGTAGGGTCTAAACTACAGATTTATTGTGATACAAAATGAACTGTACCCCAACAGGTTCACATGTGGAACACTTTGTCCCCACCAAGTAGCTCTGTTTTAGAAGGTACTTGAAACTTAAGCACATGTAGGCCAACTGGAGAAAATAGACCATGTAGGCATGCTTTGAATGTTAACTACTTGTTCTATGGTCCCCTTCTCTGTCTGCTTCCTGTCTGCCATTAGGTAAGCAGCCTTTACCCATGTCCCCTGCCACCATGGTTTTCTGCCTTGTCATTGGCCCAGAATTTACAGTCAAGAAACTATGGACTGACCCTCTGAAATCTTCAGCTAAAGTATTTTTTTTCTCTTAAGTTATTCTCTCAGATAACTTGGTTATGGCAACAGAAAGCTACCTAATCGCCCCCTCCCCCAAATGATACCAAAGAAGTAGGGCCATTGATATGACTAAATCTGACCGTGTTGTTATTAAACCTTTGGAACAAAAAAGGTTTTGTAGGAAGACCTTAGAAGTTTTTAGAGAAAGCCAGAAAGACTGTTAGGGAAGTTAATGGGCAATTCTGCTGAAACTCAGAAGATCCACAGCAATGCTGGAAATGTTGATGGTGAAGACTGTGTGAGGTTTCCGATAGGAGCAAGGATGCTATTCACAGGTGGACCAGAAATCCATACATCCCAGTTAAGACCTTGTCTACAGTTCATCAGTATTGTACCACGTTGGAGGAGGTTGAGCTTAAAGGTGATAGACTAATTAATCCTGTAGAGGACATTTAAGTTATCCCAACATTCAGACCATGGCATGGGTATTACTGGCTGCCATTAGCCAGGTTTGTACTAAGAATCAGAAGCAAAAAGGAGAACAGAAAGATTTGAAAAGCGTGCAGTTTAGTTAGAAAGGCCATGTAGAGGTGAGTGTCTTAGTCAACATTGCTGTTGCTATAATAGAGATCCATGACCAAAGGCAACTTGGAGGAGGAGGGTTCATTTCAGCACATAGCACTTAGACCACAGCTTATCGCTGGCATAAGCCAGGGCGGGAACTCTTGCAGGGGAGCAACCTGGAGGCAGGAGCTGATGCAGATGCTGTAAAGGGGTGCTGCTTGCTGGCTTGCTCCCCAAAGCTTTCTGAGCCTGCTCTCTTACAGAACTCAGGGGTGATATCACCGCTCCCACATTAGTCATTAATTAATAAAAGGCAGCCCAGGCCAGTGCGCAGATGCATTTTCTCAGCTGAAGCTCCCTCTTCCCAGACAACTCTAGCTTGTGTCAAGTTAACATAAAACTAGGGAGCACGTTGAGGCTAAGGAAGCAATGGCTTGTGAAGAGAGGAGCCAAATACTTTGCACAGGGATGATGGGGAAGAGTCTCGGGGATTAGCCAGATGCCACTCAGCCTCACAAACTCAAAAGTACATTCATCCAGTAGATTCTGCCTTGAGAGGAGAGCTCTGCTCCCTCGGGACTACCAAGTTGTTACTTCAGAGTCCATTTCACTGGCTCAGGTGTTCAGGCATTCTCCATGGTTGCTGGCAAAAGACAGACTCCCAGTCAGAAACAAATAGCAACTGTTTCTTAAAGATGTATATTACTTTTACTCTATGTATGTGAGTGTTTTGCCTACATGTATTCCTGTGCACCAATTATGTTTATGGTACCTGAGGAGGGCAGAAGAGAGTGTTGGATCCCCTAGAACTGGAATTAAAGATGCTTGTGAGCCACCATGTGGATGCTGAGAACTGAACCCTGGTCCTCTGGAACAGCAGCTGGTGCTCTTAAACCACTGAACCATCTCTCCAACCCCCACAGAGTAATCCTAATTGTAACAATAACAATGCCGGAGTATCATTTTTGCGTTGCTTTCTCAACTCCTGATTCCTACAGCATGGTAAGAAGAGGGATGGCACACAAGGAACGCAGCGTGTGCAAAGTTCAGAGTCTAAAGAGTCTCTGTTTCTCTGCCTGTCGTGTGTGTGTGTGTGTGTGTGTGTGTGTGTGTGTGTGTGTGTGTGTGATGCTGTTTTGTAAACCATTTATTGTACAAACAACCTTAAAATAAAGTCATCTGGAACAAAGATTCTGTTCACAAGATCAGAGGACACATGACTTCCTGGAGAATTGTCTTCCAGCATATCCAACATCCCCGTGGAGTATCATGAAACTCCAACAATGTGGCTGGCTGTGTGCAGAGCCAGAAGACGACAGGGATTTGGAAGGTCTTAACTCCAGATCAATTATTATTGGGATTCATCAACAAAGCATGCTTTTGTCTGCCTTGCTGCAAACTTTAAAATTCCTTGACTAGTTTGTTTTTGTTGTGTGTTGGGGTTTTCTTTTTGTTTCAGTGAAAATGTAATTAGCCTTAAAAACAGGTCTTAAAAAACAAAACAAGACAGGAGAGGTGGCTCCGTGGTTAAGAACACTGACTGCTCTTCCAGAGGTCCTGAGTTCAGTTCCCAGCAACTGCATGGTGGCTCACAACCATCTGTAATGGGGATCTGATGCCCTCTTCTGGTGTGTCTGAAGAGAGCAACAGTGTACTCATATACATTAAAAAACAAACAAACAAACAAACAAACAAACAAACACCAAACCCTCCCTAAGTCACACATTCAAAGTATATCTAAAGAGTATGTCCCATTTAGACCTGTGGGTTCCAAGCTTTCTCTCTCTCTCTCTCTCTCTCTCTCTCTCTCTCTCTCTCTGCCTCTCTACCTCTCATGTGTGTGTGTCTGTCTGTCTGCCTGTCTGTGTGTAGGCAATGCTGTTTTCTAAGACTATTTATTGTACAGACGAGTTTAACAAAGGTTCAATATCCACGACAATGGCAGCTGATCATGCCTGAGCCATGAGCCCAGTGAACAACTTCCTAGGTCTACCACAGTCTCCTGGTCTGTATTCAAACTGGCCTGGTTCCCCTGGAGGTCTGGGCCAGAGTGGTTGAAGGGTACACGGTCTGAGTCATCTTCATGTGGAACCACCATGTTGGTATCTCCAGAGTTACTTAGGAGATGACCTCTCTCCCTCACACAGTTTCTGGGGAATAAAATAAAATAAAAATAAAATAAGACACAAATGGGATATAGAATGTTGTCTGACTTACTGACTTCGTGAACCAGGTAGTCCTAGTAACTCAATCCTAGATGTGAGACTGCGCTCCCACGTGGGGACAATGTTAGGGGATGTTTGGATCTTAAGTGTCCCTCACATTCCTGTATTGAGGGCTAGATCCCCAATGCACCATTCAGAGATGGGGCCTTCGGGGGTGACTGCATCATCAGGGAGCTATGATTACATTTTCAAATTAATCCACTGATGAGATCATACGTTAAGGACAATCTGAGAGGTGGAAGAACTTTAGGAGGTGGGGCAAGTTGGAGAAAGTAGGCCATTGGGACGTGTCCTGGAAGGGGATAGAGTGTCCCTGTCTATTTCTGTCTTGCTGCCACTGCTTCTTGGCAGCCATGAGTGAGCAGCAGCGTGCTCTCCCACATGCTACCCTCCTTCTGCTGTTCTCCCTCACCGCAGACCCAGAAACAAGAGCCAAGAGCCTTGAACTAAAGCAGTGAGCCAAAACCACTCTTCTCCCTTTAAGTTGATTTACCTTGGGTATTTCGTCACAGTGACAGAAAGCTGAGGACCGGGGCTAGCCAGAGTTAGGATGTTTGCTTCCCTGAGCTTCTAGGGAAGAGTTAGCTCACAGCCCCATTTTAACCCTTTTCAGTTCAGAGAGTGGAAAGTAGCTGTGAATTACAGTAGCTGAGTTTCTTCTTCATGGATGGAAACAGTAGGCCAGACTCGTTTGTGATCATCAGAATGAAGAACTGGGTTGGATATGTCCTCAGCTCCTTCCCTCCACCACCCTCACCGAAAGGCCCCTCCACTCACCTTCCTCCACCCTCGTTATACAGCCCTTGCACTGATTGGTCCTGTGGAGTCTCAGAGGACACAGCATGTTTGTGTTCTGCTTCTCTTCATAGTCCTAATACTTGATGCTTACTTAGCCGTAAGAAACTAATAAATGTCCCACAAACCACTCTGCATTTTCTTCCCAACTACAGTTCAGTGTAGGCTTAGATTTTTCGCTAAACCTATCTTCTCCAAATCTTCTCTACTTTACTTAGGGTTTTTGAACGCTTCAACCTCCCTTCTAGCTAATTGGAATGAGTCATCGGAAGTGGCAAGAACCAGCTGGAATAGCTTGATAAATTCTTTGGTGCGTTTCTCTCTGGGAAGTGAGTGCACATCTCCACAATGCAGGAGCGTCCTCTCACTCTCTGTGGGGTTCCATTTATACTCTTTCCAAACATCACGCGGCCTCCTACACATCTGCTTCAGCGAAACGAAACGTCCTCTCCGGTGTCAGTTTCAGCAAAGCACCCTCTCAGAAGACAGCTTCCAGGAAAACATCACATGACCCAACTGAGATTCCAAAGAAACCAGAAACTTCCACTTCAGTTTAGCTCTGTGGTTGTGGAGATGTTTTCTTTATTTTTTATTCCCCATGCTAGTTAATTCATCTTAATGAGTTACGTGAAGCAGTGACCTTAGATTCCCTCAAGAAATGGAGGTTTGCCAAGAACAGCACTATTCACAATTTAAGGAAGTTTTAGGGGACAGATTAAAGTGTGAACAAGCTCTTTCTTTTCTGCCACCGCCATGCCATCCAGACTGAGGAAGACCCGGAAACTCTGGGGCCACGTGAGCCACGGCCACTGTCGCATCGGTAAGCACCGCAAGCACCCAGGAGGCCGCGGGAATGCTGGAGGCGAGCATCACCACAGGATCAACTCTGACAAATACCATCCAGGTTACTTCGGCAAAGTTGGCATGAGGCATTACCACTTGAAGAGGAACCAGAGCTTCTGCCCAACTGTCAACCTGGATAAATTATGGACGTTGGTCAGCAAGCAGACACGGGTCAATGCAGCAAAAAACAAGACTGGAGCTGCTCCCATCATTGATGTTGTTCGATCAGGCTACTGCAGAGTTCTGGGGAAGGGGAAGCTCCCTAAGCAACCTGTCATCGTGAAAGCCAAATTCTTCAGCAGAAGAGCTGAGGAGAAGATGAAGGGTGTTGGAGGCGCCTGTGTTCTGATGGCTTAAAGCCACTTCAGAGGTTAATGAAATGCAAACATTTTCCATGTGAAAAAAAAATAAAGTGTGAACAAATTGTTGGGCCTTTAATGTCTTAGGCTGCCACTAGCCCGATTCCTCCTTGAGTGTTTTATTATTTTATTTTATTTTTTGGTCTTCTCTTCACCTGCTGTTGACTAGCAGACTTCTCTCCCATTCAAAGGGATGGAATCCTTCTGATCTTGTTATCTCTCCCTGACAGGAAGAGGGTTTTGAACCAAATTGCTTCCTAGGTAACAAGGTCCTTATATCTGTTCTGATTGATGGCTACCTCTTCCTCAAAACCAGCCCAGGGCCCGTTTCCCTCAGCTAGGGCTCTCGGGTACTCTCTCCTAAGCAGCATCCCGTGGGGTTTCCAGGCCTTTGAACGACATGATGAATCGAGCAAACCTTTTCTGGAAGTTCCAGCTACGTGGGGATTCATGCTATCTGAAGGGAGAATGGGAAGAGTTGTACGACTGTGTATGATCTTGTATGACTGTGTGTGGTTTTGCATGACTGTGTATGACATAGAATCCTGGATATTTATTCGGGATTTAACATTGAGCGAAGGTATAAATGTCCTTTTGTTTTCTTGTCAGCGGTCATAGCCATTGTGAGACTATGGAAGTTGTGACTCTCTCTTTCCTCACGGTTGATTCCCTGCCTTTGACTGAAAATCCTCCCTGTGTTTCCCAAAGGTGTTTAGAACTGTGGAAGTTTGGTTTTAAATGATGGCTCACCGGAATGTGTTCTCCTTCGTCCTAGAGTCTTCCATGGCCACACCTTTATGTAAACGAATGACTCCTGTCACCCTGATTTGGCTGCATGTGCCAAAATGGATTCTAAACAAACACTGTACACTGAATGCTTTACACAGATTGTCTCATTTAGTCCTCCTAACAGCCCTGTTAGTTAGGTATTAGTATTCTTTTACAGGTTGCAAATCAAAGCTTGTGAAAGTAAAGAAGTTGGCCAGGTTTGCAGCATAGGAAATGGAGGCTTAAGGCTGATGCTGTTGTCTGTGATCTTTGGACCTACAGTGAGTCATTCCCAGGTTCGTGGAGGACACATAACATTTGGGGAACAGATAAGAGTAAAAACTGTGCCTACCTCTTGTTCACTGCAGCCTCTACTTTGTCTAGGGCAAGTGACTGACTGGGCTCTCTCTGGTTCCATAAGCCATTGATACCCACAACTTATTCTTTCTAATAATTTACTTTTTATTCACTTTACATCCCAATTACAGCCCCCCTCCTCAGTCCCTTACAAATCCCCCCCCCAGAAAAAGGGAGAGGACCTCTCCTCAGAGAAAGGAGCTCCCCTTGGGTACCACTCTACTCTGAGACATCTAGTCCCCAGAAGGACTAGGCACATCCTCTCCCAGTGAGGCCCAACCAGGCAGTCCATCTAGGGGAAAGGGATCCAAAGGCAGGGAACAGAGATTAAGACAGTCCCCACTCCACTTGTTACGGGGCCCACATGAAGACTAAGCTGCACATTGGCTACAAATGCATAGGTGGTGGGGGTGTCTAGGTCCAGCTGTGTGCTCCCTGATTGGTAGCCCAGCCTCTGTGAGCCCCCATGGTCCCAGGTTGATTCTGTAGGTCTTCTCACACAGCATATTTTTAAAGATGTATTTTTTATATTGTGTGTGTGTGTGTGAGTTGCATGGGAGCATAGGGTTATACACGCTGGCAGGCATCTGAGGAGACCAGAGGCATTCGATCCTCTAGAGCTGGAGTTACAGGTTGTTGTGAGCTGGCCAACATGGGTGCTGACACAGACCTCTACGGAACCACCAAAGCACCTCTGTAGGCCCCTCCACGATGTATTTCTGATGTATAACATGAAAATACTCCTTGGATATTTAAAAAGTATATTTAAACTTAAATCATTATCATAATGCATTAGAGAGCCAGATAAAGACCTGGGAACTCCAGAAGGAATAAACAAAGAAAGGCCAAGTGTTGGAGAGGTGGAGTCAAATTAAAAAAGAGTTAGAATTTTGTGGGTTTGGTCACCCAGAAGCTGGATATCTGAACTCGTGATTCTGAGTGTGACAACCTTTGGAACCAAATCCCCACCCTTCCGGTAACAGAAGCAGTGCTTGATTCTCTGGGGTCACACGGGGTGAAGACAGACAGACAGACGTGTTTGACTTAATGCTCTACGACGGTCTTTAGAAAATAACTGAATTTTAAAAACCAATGAAATGAAAAATTGAAATCTCAAAACAAAACAAAGATCCCTTGGAAATCATAGAAAGCCACTGTGCTTGGCCGCATAGTGACCACAAGAGGGCGCTAGGCTCACATGATTCCCTGGTTGCCTAGGAACACGCTAGACACATTACTTAAAAAGGTCTTGCTTTCCTTCTTTCTCTCTTTCTTTCTCTCTTTCTTTCTCTCTTTCTCTCTCTCTCTCTCTCTCTCTCTCTCTCTCTCTCTCTCTCTCTCTCTCTCTCTCTCTCTCTCTCTCTCTCTCTCTCTCTTTCCTTCCTTCCTTCCTTTCTTCTTTTTTAACATCTGTCACTTCATTTGTTGTTTTTATTGCAGAAGGAGTTGAAACAAAAATTTAAGGGCTTTTTTTTTTTTTTTGGAGCTGGGGACCGAACCTAGGGCCTTGTACTTGCTAGGCAAGCGCTCTACCACTGAGCTAAATCCCCAACCCCAGGGCTTTTTTTTTTTTAAATTCTCTCTCCTAAACATCACCCATTCAAGTAAAACAAATTTAAATATTGGAATTAGCAAAGTAAAGGGAAGTCTGTACAGCAGCCCAAGAGCGAAGGCTGGGGTCGAAGGGTGCACGGATGCAGTGATCCTCCTGCTGGGGACCACCATCCCAGAAGGCAAGCACAAGGACCCTTTAATGAGGATGTCCCCCAACATCTGAAAATGTTTCAACCCAAAACGTAAGGTTAAAAAAAGAGAGAAAAAAAAAAAAAAAGAAAAAGCCAAAAAAACACACAACCCCACAGACCACTCAGCCATAACCACTATCCTTAATCAGTCATAGGTGTTTCTTTTCATTTTATAAAAAGATTAAAAAAGATATTGAAAAATTATTTCTCATCTTATATTTGTAAAGATAATAGAATTCAGAAGTTTCTTAGAAAACCCCGTCGAGAGACTACCCTCCAGTTTTCACTCCTTTTGCTGAAGACCCCAGGACTACAAAGTCTGGGGTACTGAAGCTGCTGATGGAGAATGGGAAAACCAGCCCAGGAGGAATCAGACAAGAGCAGGGTGTGTGGAGGAGGCCGGGTCACAGGAACTGTGAGGAACAGCTGGGGATAGGATCCTCCAGTCTCTGTCTGTGCCCCAGAGTTAAGGCTGTCCCAAATCCCGCCCAGACAGAGCTGGTCTCCCAGGAGTGCTCTCTCTCCTAAGATCACAGCCTCACAGGAGAGACAGGCTCCAGTCAGAGACAGCAAGACCAACTAACACCAGAGATAAGCAGATGGCGAGAGGCAAGGGCAAGAACGTAAGCAACAGAAACCAAGGCCACCTGACATCATCAGAACCCAGTTCTCCCACCATAACAAGTCCTGGAGACCCCCCAACACACCGTAAAAGCAAGGTTCTGATTTAAAATCACATCTCATGATGATGACAGAGGACTTTAAGAAAGACATAAATAACTCGCTTAAAGAAATACAGGAGAACACAGGTAAACGAGTAGAAGCCCTTAAAGAGGAAACACAGAAATCTCTTTAAAAAATTACAGGAAAACACAACCAAACAGGTGAAGACACATTTCGTAAAAGTTTCAAGCACTAAACTGACAGATTGCCTCACTGTAATATCCATCCCTTGTCTAGTAATTATCACCTCAGTTAATTTTATGGGACTCAAAGATTTGCCCATCCATAGAATGAGAAATTATATATCTAAAAACAAAAAAAAGCAGAAGTTTTGTCAGGTATAAGGAACTGAAAGAAAAGTTCCAAAAGCATTGGTGGAACTGCACAATAGCTCCCAGAAGAAGGGGTTTTGTTGAAGACTTCAGATGCTATAATTCTACAGGACACACACTGTCTGAGCTGGACATTTCTAGCCCTTTTCATTCCCCAGCTGGCTCTAATACTCACAAAGCAAACTCCCATAACTCCTCAGCTTCTCACGTGGGCGGGGCCGTCTGTGTCAGTGCCAAGGAGCATTGAAGGGGGAAAGAAATCTAACTAAAAATTCCATTTTTCTGTGGTACAACAAAGAAGGAAATCGGATAAATGAACACACGGTGGTGGTTATAGTCCTTTAGGAAGTTTATTAGACGGGGGACTGTTAAATACCATTCAGATTTTACCTCAGTGTCTGGAGGAGCCATTAAAAGGAAAGGGGGAGAGTTGGGGAATAGTGGAAATTAGGGTTTTGTCTGGCAACAGGCAATGAGGGATAGGTGGGCCTGTTTTGTTACGTAGGAAGATCAGAGATGAGGATCCTGGGTTAGGACCCACTGGCATGGCGGACTTTGACATGGCTGGACTCACTAAGAATAGGCTATTTGTACTCTTCTAGATGCTTTGACAGAACCTCTGACCAAAGCATCTTAAGGAAGGCAGGGTTTATCTTGACCCACAGTTTGAGGGCACAGTACATTCCTCAGCTTCTCACGGGGGTGGGGTTTGGGCAGTCAGGAAGCAGAGATAGATGGGGTACTCACCTTGCTTTCCCCAAGCCCTGGGAGAATCACACACACACACACACACACACACACACACACACACACACACACACACACACACACAGAGTCTAGGGTGAGTCTTCCCTCCTTGGCTTCCTCCACCCTCACAGGTACACAGACTCACCCAGGATTTTGTCTCTTCCATGGCTCAAGATCATGGCAAATTGGCAATGAGTGTTAACCATCAGATGAGGTCAGTGTAGAGAGAGAAGGTATGAGGGACAGCCTAAGGGGCCTAGAACGTCTCAAGAAGGACAGCAGTATCAGATGCCACACCACTGTACAGGGAAGGCGGCAATCCTAGTGTTAGATGCTGCGGAGACAAAAATGACAAGGACCAGAAGTTTTAATCAGAGAAACTTCTGACTACATCCAAGAGAACGTGTTCCAGCAGGGAAACCTACTCGTGTTCTAGTGGATAGACCTATCACAGTGGAAGCAGGATGTCAAACTGCAAACCAACTTGAAAGAATCAGCATGACACTAACTGTCCCTTTTTTGTTGCTGCTATAGCAAATTATCACAACTTAGTGGCTTAAAAAAAAACAGATATGAGTTCTTAGAAACCCAACACAAGTCTCAATAAATGCCAATCGAGGTATTTGCAATATTTTAAAATATTGGCTTCTAGCTATAGTCTAGGACAGAGCCTCCAGATGCACCCTGGAGTTTACAGAGAGTCCAGGGTTCAGAGGAACACAAGAAGTCACTCTAAAGGGTGTGATGAGCAAAACCCAGACTATGGAAAGCTGCTCCAGACCAATGCCCACTTCTTTAAAACACTGTGAGCAAAAACAAAATGCAGGCAGGTCACAGTCGGAAGACTCAGAAATGCATCGAGCAATTGTAATGTATTGACTTGGTCTGCGTCTTAACTCAAACAAGCTTAAAAATGTATAAGGCAATTAGGGAGACTGAAGCAGGGACTGAGTGCTTGATGGTATTAAGGATATTTGATTGCCTTAGGTGTTGCAGTGAAATGGCTACAGATGAAGTGACATGTGTCTGGGACTCGTAGTGGAATAATCTAGGGGCAAAACCAGGGTTACATGGGAGAAGACAAGAAGCAAGGTTGACCAAGGTGACAGTGTGGTCCCCAGGTGATGGAGTTGTAGACATTCACATTTCTGCTTCTTTAATTTTTTTTAAGTTTGTGTAATTAAAAGAATATCATAAAACATAGCTCAGGCAGTATTAATACTCCTTTCTTTTCTTTCTTTCTTTTTGAAAGTAACATCTTATGTTTCCCAGGCTGGCCATGAACTTCGGATATAGCTGAGGATGGTCTTGAACTGGATCATCCAACCTCCCCTCCCCTCCTCCAGTGCTTGGATTACAACTGTGCACCACCCAGTTCGTCCATCCTTCCTTCCTTCCTTCCTTCTTTCCTTCCTTCCTTCCTTCCCTCCTTCCTTCATTCATTCCTTCCTTCCTTCCCTCCTTTTTCCCTCCCTCCCTTCCTTCCTTCCTTTGTAAAACATTTGGTTAAGAATATGGAGGAAAAAGGCTGAAAGTATGAGTCCTTAAAATGATTTTAAATCAGCTAACCATGTTAACAAGAAATGCAAATAAATACAGAAAAGAAAGGGAAAATGTGTTGGTATATTTTTAAAAATTTTTCTTTGTAACAATAACAATTTCCAAGTGTCATTCATAGCACGTGATGAGAATTTTTCTAAATGTTTTAAAATATTGCTCAACAGTAAATTGAATGTTGTAAATTGTATGTTAAGTAAAACATGGTGCACATACAATCAGATGTTACTCTGTTTCACAGAAGAAGAGTGTCTTATTTCTGTAACAAAATTTCCTACAAGAGCAGCTTAAGGGGAGGGTTACTTTAGTTAACCAAGACAGGGCATACAGTGCATGAAGACAAGGAAGACATGGGAGGGAAAGCAGGAAATAGCTAGTCACATGATGTCCACAGCTAGGAAGCAAAGAGTGGCTGTCCATAATGTGCCAGGTCCAGCATGGCCTTGGTAGGGGCGGAATGATAGGGCCAGCAGGATTCTCCAGCTAGTAGATGGAAACTGTTTTGCTTTTCACTTGGGCCCTAGCCTTTATGATAACTTTGTAGTAACTCATGTCTACACTCAAAGTGGTCAATTAATTTTTCTTAAACTCAGATTATGGGTGCTAAAGGATGGTAGCTCCTGACCGCAGTAGTAGTTATGATGAAATAGTGTTTTCCAGGGCACCCCAGGGCATGAGACTAACATCTGTGGTGCTGAGAGGAAGATGGCACATTTCTGTGTTCCCCGTTAGACCTGAGACTTCTCACCAAAGCCCAGGATCCAGAGACAGTAGACTGATACGTTCCAAATGATCAAGAAAACATCTGTCAGCCAGGATCCTATAAACAACGGATGTGGGAGATGGAGCCATATCCTGGTACCTTAGGCCCCTTCTGCTCTCAAAAAAAAAAAAAGAAAAAAAAAAGAAAAAGAAAAGAAAAAAAAAAACCCTTCGTTCTGTCCTTATAAACAACAAAAATTGATTGCTTGTGTATCTGGATGTTGGCAAGGCAAGAGCAAGATACCAACAGATCGATTGTGTAATAGGGCTGCTTTCTAGCTCTAACCGGTACTACATGTGTATTCCAAGATGGTCAAGAGAATCATGAAACCAGTCTATCAAGCCCTTTGTGAAAGGCCACTTGTTCTGCTCTGTAGCAAGTCTCTAGTGCTTGTGAGTCACTAAGCCTTACTATTGTTGAATTGGGGTTGAAGTTTGCAGAGGGAGTTGGCGGGACACAGACACACACACCACACATCTAGACACGATCAACTTAGCTGTGCCCAGTCTGAAGAGAGTCCTCCAGGGTCAGCTTACAGACACAAGACAAAGTGAAAGTCGGGAGAGTCGCATAAAGATGAGCCCACAGTAGTTATGAAACTTATGAAAGTGGAGACAGGAGGATCATCTTTGGCTCAAGTCATCCTTGGCTACACAGTGATGGAGAGGCCAGCCTGTGCTCCAGGAGGCCCTGTCTCATGAAACCAAAAAGCAAAAGCAAACGAAGGAAGAGAGAAAACTGCTTTTGTTTTCTGCATGATCTATGTTCTCAATGCCTCAAAAATTAATGGCCGCTGTTGGACAGGGGCATAGACACACGAGATTGTGACATCAGTGACTGCGGTGTGAGGGCTGTGGTCAGCCATTTCCATGCACTTGAGGGTAAGCTGTCACCTCCCACCAGATGTCATCAGTTTTACATATTAAAGGGACCTCACAGGACCCATCCAGAACCAGCTACCTGAGAGGTGACCAAGGATTGTCACTGGGCTGCAGTTTAGCAGAGGTCAAGGAGGACATTCCCTCTTAATAGAAGGTCCGCTGTCACCCGGAGGCAGCACCCATCTCCACATCCCAAACTAAGCACTGGTGAGCGATTCTAAGGAGCTAACCCGTCACACAAGGAAAGGGAGACACAGGGACTGCCAGCAATGGCAGCAGAGCCCTACTCGCCAGGCCTCTAATCAGATATTTGGTTTTTGAAAGTCACAAAGGACAGGCGCTCTCTCCTCAGCATCACCTTGGAAAATGGGAAGGAACCTGAAAGGGGCTCTGGTGCTGGACCACGAAGGTTCTGCTCCCCACTGCCTCTCCGTAACGGATGAAAAGATTAGGACTGGAGGAAGGATTTTTATTCAGGCCTAGGCTGGGAAGTTTGGGGGGACTCTCCTTGTCAGTAAAAAAAGCACTCTGTCTTTCCAAACGGACGGCGTTTGGGGGAGCTTCTGGGGAATGCTAGGCAGAGTATTCCAGCACTGGGCGGTTTTGTCCCCGGACATGTTCTTTGAGCTCTTTGGCCAGCAGAACCCAAGGGCATAGGCTAATCCTTTGCTTCAATGTCGTTATTGCCCCGCCTTCTGTGCCTGATAACAAACATACTAGTTTCAGTGCCTTGTTTGCTCTCCTTAGGACAGAAGATAACCCATGGGATGACAGTGGCAGACAGAGGGACCCAAGAAGGTTCAGGGACGGGCTGTGGTGTGTCCCAGCAAGGAGAGTTCTTCTTGGAGTACAAGACTGGCTCTTTAGACCTAAAGACTATCCCACTGTGTTTTATCAGGAAGCCTCCTCCTCCTCCTAGCGGATTACCTTAGGGTCTCCCTGCCAGTTCAAAAGTCCTGACTCCGTGCAGGGGCCAAAGGCGATGCCCGGATCCCATTCTTTGCTGCTAACTGTGGGAGTGAATTCAATTCACTGTGGTGAGGTCATTTTTAAGCACGTTCTTAATAAGCCATAGCGTTTTCAAAGGATAGTGGGCAAATTAGTTACCCAGTGAAGAACTGTCAAGAGCAAAGAGCAAAGGGGTCGTTATGGGCTGAAGTGCAGCTCAGTTTGCAGAATGCTAACCCAGTGTGCACGAGAACTCGGATGTGACAGACAGCAGCACATAAAACCAGGGTGGCTGTGAGTGCTGGAGGCTTGAAGCTCAAGGGCACCTTCTGCATCTTCACAAGTTCAGTGATAAACAAGGAAGTATGAGACACGAGACAGAGTGGGAGACAGAGTGGGAGACAGAGTGGGAGACAGAGTGGGAGACAGAGTTAAAGCAGGGAATGAGGAGGCAGGCCTGTAATCCCTGCCACTAAGAAAGCTGTGGCAGACTGCGTCAAAGTATTTTTTAATTTTTACTTTTTATTCCATGTGCATTAGTGTTTTGCCTGTATGAGGGTCTCGGGTCCTCAGGAACTGGAGTTACAGTTGTGAGCTGCCATGTAGGTGCTGGGGATTGAAACCTGGTCCTCTAGACTCACAGCTGGTGCTCCTAACCTACTAAGCCACGTCTCCTGCTGCACTGGCTGGTTCTGTGTGTCAACTTGACACAAGCTGGAGTTATCACAGAAAAGGAGCCTCAGTTGTGGAAATGCCTCCATGAGACCCAGCTGTAAGGCATTTTCTCAACTGGTGATCAAGCGTTGGAGGGCCCAGCCCATTGTGGGTGGTGCCATCCCTGGGCTGGTGGTCCTGAGTTCTATAAGAGAGCAAGCTGAGCAAGCCAGGGGAAGCAAGCCAGTGAGTAACATCCCTCCATGGCTTCTGTATCATCTCCTGCTTCCTGACCTGCTTGAGTTCCAGTCCTGACTGCCTTTGCTGATGAACAGCAATGTGGAAGTGTAAGCTGAATAAACCCTTTCCTCCCCAACTTGCTTTTTGGTCATGACGTTTGTGCAGGAATAAAAACCCTGACTAAGACTCCAGTCGAGACTGCCTCAAATCTCTGGCCCGCATGGGCTACATAGTTCCAGGCCAGCCAAGCAGAGAGGCACATAAAGCCCCATCTCAAAACAACAAAAGCCTGCCCCATAGGTACTGTGGGTGCGGCTGCCATGTTTCATGTGCATCAAGGGGTGGCAGAGGGGAGGGAAGCTGTGTCTATGCTCAGTGTGTTGGCCCATGAATATCTGAATGATGGGTAACCTAACATTCCCTAAAAAATAGCCTGAGACAACCACCAGTCTGGCACCAGGCCTAGACAGACTTCCAGGATAGGAAGCAAGTCACAGACTAGAACCCTGCCTGGGATCACGGGCACCAGGCAGGAGTGACCCCAAGACAAAAAGCCATTTGGGTGGGACGGTGGAGGAGTGAGCCTGAGATGACCATCAGACTGACATGGGTGGGCCTGACAGGGAGCTAGCCTGAGATGAACATCAGTCTTGCGCCCCACCCCACCCCTGGGGGAGGTAGACCATGCTGGAGATGACCCTTGCCAGGCACTAAAATGCCTGAGCAGAACATAGCACCCTTGAGATCACCTAAAACGACCCCAGACACTCAGAGACCCTAGGTGCCACTAAGTGGAGCAAGTACATGTGAGAAATGGGAGAGAAAGAGACAGAGGTATGTGGGCACAATGGAGGGAGGCAGAGCTGGAGACTCGAAGGTAGCGAGAAACAGCCTGATGGGAGTAGCCAGTGATGCTACCTGGGACCATGGTGGGGTCCTGTGCTGACACTGGGGGCCACATCTGGGTCTGAGGCCCTGCAATAGGAAGGATCTGTCACAACCAAAGGGGGACATGTCGATGTTGGAAGGCTGAGCAGAACTAGCTCCACCTTTAACCTGGGCATTGTGGGAGAGCTGGCCCTAAGAGCATGAGAGCTTGAAGGAGTTGAGGGTTAGCCGGCTCTAAGAATGCTAGCACATGGTAGAGCTGGCCCTACCACTAGTCTCCCTGTGGTGGTGTGGATGAGAGAGAGGTACTTTTTTCCCACCTTGTCCCTTACCACCTGCAGAAGGCAGGAGACCTGGCCCTGGGGTCATGAGAGCAGGGCGTGGGGGTGGGGGGAGAGGTGACCCTGTCCTTCACCAGCTGCAGCACTTGGAAGAGCAAGCCCTGCACCTCACCTGGGCAGCACAGTAGAAATGACCACGGTGGCAGGGATGTGGGTGAGCCAGCCCTGAGGATGTGAGCATGGGGGAGCTGGCCCTGCCTTCCACCTGCTGCAGCAGTTAGGAGAACAGGCCCTGCACCTCACCTGGGCCGCAGCGTAGAGCTGGCCCTGGATGTGGGGGTTGAGGATGAGTTGGCTCCAAGGGCATGAGAGCATGAGCGCCGGCAGGGTGACCGTCTCTGATGTCTCTCAGGCCCAGATCAGAGTTTTCAGTTGGTCCACCAATATCTACTCCATCAGTGAACTGCTGGAGTGCATGGAGGTGCTGATTTAAAACTACAGGATCTCCATGACACCAGGCAACAGCAGGATATCTGAGAGGAGTCCCAGTGAGGTTCCAGTACTGATGGTGTAGCAGAAGCCAGAGGCCTCAGACCAGAGCAAGGAGTTATTGCAATGAGCGTTCCAAACAAAGGAGTAGATAAAAGGGAGTGTCGTGGGCGCACGGACACGCTACAGCTTCCATGAGATTTCACTGTTGCAGGAAAAGGTTGTAAGGGTGGAGGGCAGGTAT
The DNA here is from genome assembly GCF_021556685.1 of Rattus norvegicus. NCBI lineage: Eukaryota > Metazoa > Chordata > Mammalia > Rodentia > Muridae > Rattus > Rattus norvegicus. The sequence goes on along the minus strand of NC_141537.1, from coordinate 80,617,777 downwards.
GGGGCGGGGACGGGAGGATGAGTGGGATTGGGGGGTTGCATGATATGAAGTTTATAGAGAACCAATAAAACTTTTTAAATATAAAAAAAAAACACCAACAGAAAGCCCATTCAACAATGTGATTTTATTTCCAATATAGAAGGCATTGCAATGATTAAAGGGTGGGGGAGGTTACTCTTAGAACCGATCCAGGAGGGCCCCATTTCTCCCCTGTGCAGGGCCATCTGCCTTGGCTTCTGAGAAGTACCTGGTCCCATGCTGCATGGAAGTGAGGTATCCAGGTGACTCGTGGTGCTAACGAAGCCCACCACTGGAATCAGTAGCCATGAGATTCCCCAAAGCTGGGCCTGCTGGGCTCTGTCCGTCATCCAGCATCCACTGACGAACACTCTGGTGTTCTCAGCATCATCACTCCGTCTGATTCTTCTGAGTCTTACCCACCAGGATGCTCCTGCAGAAAGGAGGCCTTCCAAAGGGCTGCCTGGTACTTAAGTTGACTGTGGACTTCTGTATCACCATTTTCAGTGTGTGTGCAGATACACTCATACATGATATGTTTAACTTGTGTACTTGTCCACATGTGTCCTTGTGTACATGCATGTGTATACTCAACTTTAGGTGTGTGTGGTGCATGTCTACACAAGTACTTGAGTCTCAAACGTCATTTCACAGGTGCAGAACACCTTGGCTTCTGGACACAGGCTTTCCCAAGGCCATCGAGGTTGAAATGCACCTGTCTAGCTGGGTAGTGGTGGCACATGCCTTCAATCAGGAGTAAGAAGAGAGGGCAATCTCGGTGAGTTCTGGGCCAGCCTGGTCTACAGAGTAGTTCTAGGATAATCAGGGCTCAATAGAGAAACCCTGACTCAACCTCCCCACCCCAAAGGAAGTGTATCTGTCTCCATCTCAAAGTGCTAGGTGACAAGCTTCAATCAGCATGCTGGCTCTTCTCCTTGCATTCTGGGGAATAAAATCAGAGCTCACATGAGAAGCAGGCACTGAATGGCCAGACGGTCATTGTCTCAGGCTCCTTGTGCTTCTGAATCCCACCTAGGCTGTAAATGTCACACTCTTGACTTGCAACTGGGCCAACTCTCATTAAGGACAGGAGGGCCAGGAACAGCAGGGCTTCTATGCAACTTCTTCCAGGGACATTTCCCAACCAAACCAGGTATGAAGGTGTTTTGTTCCTTTATATGCTATGCATGAGAAAAAGGAAGGACAAGGTACCAGTGGAAGCTCCCTCCACCCCTTCTTAGTATGAGTTGAAGCAGGGACCCCAGCAAACTAGATGCACTGACATGGTGCTGCTACAGAACTACCACAAGAGGGCAGTACAACACCAGTTTCCGACTGACTGCAGGACCAGCAGCTTTCCTGCTTCCGGATTGGCAAAGGTTGGGGTCTCCAGACTCCCCAAACCTTCCTCCCTATTTCCTCACAAGGGACTATGGGGAGCGCTGGCTACACAGCTTCCCAGTGTCCCCAAAAGGGCCAGCAGGGAGGTAATCAGAACTCCTTACTGCTGTGCACAGGGGAGGAACTCCACGCTCAGGCTCAACTCCAGGCACAGGAAATAATTACTGTGCGTGTGGACACCCAGTTTTCTGAGAGGATTTCTGGTTCACTGGGAATATGTGGCTGTCATGAGCTGCCATGTCACTTCTCTCGGATTTGGGCACTAAGATTTGGGGGTGGAGGGTGGGATGGTGTTTGTTTTTAAAGAGCATGTCGTGAATTCTACACTGGCCTCAGACTGTGCTGGAAGGTGACCTTGACTGTCTGGTCCTCTTGTCTCCGCCCACCCCACACCCCGAACCCTGCGATTCCAGCCATGAACCACCTGATTTGATTTGATGCTGGCCAGGGACTCCTGCCTGCCAGGCACAGTGAGCTATAGCACAAGTCCTGTTGTTGTTGGTTTTAAAGTCTCACACTGCCACCAAATCTAGTCTACTGCTCCCTATGTAGTCCAGGCTGGCCTTGAATTTAGTCTCCTATCTAAGCCTCCAGAGTCCCGAGATCACAGACATACACCTTCATCCTAGCTCTGGCATCCAGTCATAAGAAAAAGTCCACACACTCCCTAGAACTGGCTAAATGTGAGATGAGTGAGATGGCCCAAGGGGTGAGGGCACTGAATCTTCCAACAGTGGGCATGGGGCTCCATCTTCCTATTTTGTCAGCTGCCTGTTTGGGCTCAGGCTTGGTGTGGCTTCTGTCTTCTCTTCTGTCCATGGTGCAGCATGGAGAAGGTGGATGAGGTCAGCTGAGGGCTGCAGTCAGAACACACCTGCAAAGCTTCCTGGCTACACAGAGGACAGTCTTGAAAACAGCTTCGTGCTGACCTGAGTCTCCCTGAGATGGCGTGGGACTGGGACGGCCTCCTTTCCCTCCCTCCACCAGCTCCCAGCTCACCACTTCGGAAGGGGTAAGTCCTGCTACAGCTCCTGTCTGCAGTACTTGGACATATTCTCAGTAGGAAAAATAAGTCAGCTAGAGAGGAAGGGAAAAAGGAAGGAAGGAAGGAAGGAAGGAAGGAAGGAAGGAAGGAAGGAAGGAAGGAACCGACGGAAAGAAGGAGGGAGAGAGAGAAGGAGGGAGGGAGGGAGGAAGTAAACGCAGTCAGTCATGCAGACCTTTAAGTCCATAAAAGGATGGTGGGGGCAGGAGGATCAAGAATTCAAGGACGCCCTCAGCTACAGAGTGAGTTCCAGGCTAGCCCGACCTACAGGTTTGAACAACTGCTGCCCAGCATGCAGGAAGCCCTGGGTTTCTTCCCCAGAACCTAGTAAACCAGGCTTGGTAGGTAAATCCTGTAATCCCTACAGTTGGTAGAGGGAGACAGAGAATTCAAAACTCTAGGCCATCCACAACTGCATAGATTTAAAAAGAAAACCATTTAGGCTAAGTGCACAGCTGTCTCCCTACATCAGTTGGCAGAGGGCAGGAGGATCTCCGGTCCTGGATTGCCTGGACTGCGTGCAGAAAATTGGAGTCAAAACAAGAGGAAAGAAAAATAAGAAAGAATTCCCTCCATAGAAAGACCTGGTAGTTATGTCACTGTGGGAATTAAATCCATGTTCACTGGCAAAGAAAAGAAAGGACAAAGTTCAGACAGTCAGTAGTTAGAACAAAAGGGTAGTGTGAGTTGGAAAAGTCCAGACACTGCTGTAAGGACTAAATTTATGCATGATACGTACATGACCACAGAGGTAGGCTTGTGTATGGTGGGGGAGGGGGCAGGAGTAGTCATCAAATGGTTTTTCAATCTTAATTGAGACAGGGTGTGATGGTTTGTATATACTTGGCCCAGGGAGTGGCACTATTAAGAGGTGTGGCCCTGTAGGAGTAGGTGTGTCACTGTGGGCGTGGGCTTTAAGACCCTCATCCTAGTTGCCCGGAAGCTAGTCTTCAACTATTTGTCTTCAGAACAAGATGTAGAACTCTCAGCTCCTCCTGCACCATGCCTGCCTGGATGCTGCCCTGCTCCTGCCTTGATGATAATGGACTGAACCTCTGAACCTGTAAGCCAGCCCCAATTAAATGTTGTCCTTATAAGAGTTGCCTGGTCATGGTGTCTCTTCACAGCAATAAAACCCTAAGAGTAGGGTTACTTCCTCCCTCCCTCCCTCCCTTCCTTCCCTAAGGGTCTGTCAGTGATCTCAGGCCAGCAAGCTCCTATACCTGCTCTCCTGGCTCCCAGGCCTAAGAGGACCCAAGGATGCTGCCTTGTCTTATTTTACAGGGTCCTTTTGTTAGACAATGACACTTTGCCCAACACCCATCTCCCCAGCCACAGAGACCAGATCTGATAGTTCAGTATATTTAGACTGTGTGTGTCCTTTTCCAGACAGGATTCCACTCAGCAGGGAACCTACTCTTCCCTACACTGGGCTTGAACTTTTGATACTTGGCAGGGCAGAGTGGCTCAGAACTGAAGTTTCTGCATTGGGGAATTAGACATAGGAAGGTGAGGATGCTGCTCGAGGTCATCTCTGGTTACAGGGCGGCCCTTTGGGATCTATGAGACCCTGACTAAAACACAAATGCTCACGGCATCACAGTGCACCTAAGGAGGAACAGAGGCAGCAGGATCCACGGGAAGTAAAAGCCAGCCTGGGCCACACCTGAGTTCCACACATCTGGATTATAGATACGATTGTGTGACCACTAAAACCAGCCTAGCAATACTATTCCTGTGAACCAAAGTCGATAGAACCAAATGTCAGAATATACAATGGAAGTGTACCTAAGACATTTGAATACATCTATCAGGGAATAAACTTTCTTCAAACAGGAAAGTCTACAGTGTGAGTACAAATAACATCTCATATACCACTGCAGTCGATCGTGTAACCTGGGATAAGCTCTGTTTATTTTGTTTAACAGAAAGCATTTGTGCAACCCTTGAATGCACCAGACGAGGGACTCGTGCTTTGTGAATAGTGAAGAGCTTCATCTTCACACAGCCCTTATTATACAGAAAGTAAAGTCCCTGCTAGGTCACGGGAGAGCAGGCTCCCCACTGAGGGCCCTGGTGTCAGAAGCCACGCGGTCACCGCTGGGTCATTTCCCAGCAGCTGTGTGTAGCGACTGACTGTTTCCCACCCTGCCCTCTGCATAGGGTCGTTTGGTCTGCGGTGGGCACTCCAATTTGCATTGAGCCTGGTTGCCGGTCACAGTAAACCTCTCAACCAACTGTAACACACAGTCAGACTGAGTATTCTGCTGTCAGACTGAGTATTCATGTATCACCCAAGCTAGGGCCCTGTTAGTTACAGTGGGAAAACAGTTTAATCCAGGATGGCTCCAGTCAGTGAAGCAGAATGTATGGTGACCTGGGCTATGACTCTCTGATACAGGAAGTGAAACCAAGACACAGGAGGTTCACTAACGTGACTGAGATCATATACTGGTAAGTGATGCCATGGGGACTGGAAACCAGGAAGTCAGTCCAGAGGCTTCAGTGGCAGCGTGCTGCAAGGGGAGCAAAACCTGCAGTTACTCAGCCACTTATCCTCTACCCCACACTATACCCACAATGCCCACCTTCTAATAGAGCATCAGTGTACCCTAGTTGTACCTCAAGTCATCCTTGAAGAAAGGTCTCTGCAGGGACTGGACACCTTTATATTCATGGATGTGTTCCAGGAATATTTATTAAATATTAACTCATAAATACCTGGAGTCTACACACACCACACATACATAAAACAAAGAGACAGACAGATGGACAGTCAGACACACACACATACTCACATACCACACAGACCACACTACACATGCACACCACACACATATATTTGGTTTTTCAAGACAGGGTCTCTCTATGTAGACCAGGCAAGCCTAAGACTCACAAAAGATATGCCTGGCTGTGCCTCCTAAGCGTTGGGATTAAAGGCGTTCACCACTACCTGTAATTGATTTCTAGTTAAATTCTCCTACAGTCAGAACATCCTTTGTAAGATTTCTATTCTTCTTTTATATGTTGTTAGATTATTGATTGATTGGTTGGTTGGTTGGTTGGTTGGTTGGTTGTTATGGGTGTCCATAATTGTATGGGTTCTACATGCCCATGGGGGTCAGAGGACAACTTAGAGGATTCTTTTTGAGCTCCTGGGGCTGAGCTCATGCTATCAGGATTGGCAGCAAGCACACTACCTGGTGAGCTTTCTTGTAGCTCCATCTACTCACATGTCTGTTCTTATACACAAAACCTTAGATTCTTTTCCGGCTTCCTCTTGGTGCTCAATTGCCGTCATACACTCCAAGACTGTGTAGTCTGCTTGCACTCGGTGGAGAGTTCCACAAATGGTGGCTAGATACCATGGGTTAGTGTTATACACATCTTCTGGTTTGTTTTGGTCTGGTTTTTGCCCAGTCTGACTGTTCACACTAAGAGTTCCTGAGAAGAAGTATTGAAGTCAGTTATAATTTAAATTCCTCTCTCTTTGCAGTCCTGCCTGGTTTTGTTTCAGGCACTCAGTGCATCTCACAATGATGGCTGTTCTGTGGCCTTGGAGAATTGTATCTTTATCATTTTGTGTAGTACTCTCTTCCCTGCTGATGGCACTTGTTCTAAAATCTGCTTTGCTGTTAATACAAGTATGCTTTTAGAATTCTTTTATTCTATTGCATTTATTTTATGTGCACGAGTGTTTTGCCTGTACGTATGTTTGTGAACCACATCCATACCTGATGCTTAAGAGTCCAGAAAAGAGCAAGAGATCTCCTAGAACTGGAGTTGCAGACAGTGTGAGCTACCGTATGAGTGGAGGAAATTGAACCCAGCACCTCCAGAAGAGTAGCCAGTGCTTCTAACTCCCGAGTCAACTCTCCGCCAAGTGTGTTTCCTTTTGGTTGGTTGTATGGTGCTGTATTAATTATCCAAGCATTCAAGCTTTACATGGATTTGTCCAAACCATTTAACAGAGTCTGTCTTACTTAGGGTTGCTGTTTCTGTGATGAAACCCTATGACCAAAAGCAAGGCGTGACCAAAAGCAAGGCGTGACCAAAAGCAAGGCATGACCAAAAGCAAGGCGTGACCAAAAGCAAGGCGAGGAGAAAGGGCTTACTTCATTCCCAGCTGCGTGTGCTCATTATCAAAAAGCAGTGAGGGCAGGAACTCAAGCAGGGCAGGAACCTGGAGGCAGGAGCTGATGCAGAGGCCATGGAGGGGCACTCTTACTGGCTCGATCCTCACTGCTTGCTCAGCCTCTTTTATAAAATCCAGGATTGTCAGCCCAGGCACGGCCCCACCCACAATGGGCTGGTCCCTCCCCCCCCATCCGTCACTAATTAATAAAATGCTCTGCAGGCTTGTCTACAGCTGCATCTTATGGAGGCATTTTCTCAACTGAGGCTCCCTCTCAGACAACTAGAGCCTATATCCAGTTGACATAAAACTAGCCAGCACACAGCCTTATTTTTACTTAGTCTGACAATAGCTGCCATTTGCTTAGCATGTTTGGAAAACATAGTTAACTGTTGAGGGGGCTGGATTCTGGTCTGTAGCTTTGTCTTTGGCGGTTTGCTTTTGACCTCTGATTGGTTTTGTTTTGTTTTTCAAATTTCTCTTTGTTAGACCTTTTATTGGAATTGTTTAAAACTCTATTTTAACTTTTGTGTTTTGGATATGGGGCTATATATATCTCTTGTACAGGTTTTTCTTTAATGGCGGTTCAAGGGATTATATATGCATTTAGAAACAAAAACAAAAACAAAAACAAAAACAAAAACCCTCTGCAGCTTAGAGCTAACTCTGTAGCAGTCCATGTAAAATGTAGAAGCCTTGCAATTGCACGTGCCCCATTGCCTTCTGCAACTCCCCATACCTGGCATTCTGTTACATGGACACAGGTTGCTTTCAATGGTTACATAGTTGTTAACAACTTACAAAGAAAAGGTTCCTTTCTGCATCTGCACCCATTTATGGCAACAGGCAGCTAAGTGTTTCTAGTGTCTTTCCACACTGTCTGAGAACAAACCTCCCCTGGGGTTAGTTCCCCTGTAAAGCTTGGCAGCCTCAGATAGTGCAGACAAGATCTGCTGGAGGCAAATTCCTGAACTTTCCTTCTCCTGAGACTCCATTTCACCTCTGTTCTTGAAAGGATGCTATTGTTCCCATGTCTTTTTGACTCTGGTTTTTGATGAGAAATCTAGGATGGCGTCTCCATATAGACTGTATTATTTTTTTTTTTTTACTAGTTGCCCTCAAGATTTTTTTATTTGTTTCATATATTAAGTTATGATGTGCCTAGGAACTTTAAATTTTATTTTCCTTGGGAATAGCTGAGTCTGTTAATGTATACTTTTAGGGGTTTTTTTTGTTTTTTTTTTTGTTTGTTTGTTCTTTTAAATTTGCAAACTTTTACCCATTATTTCTTCAAATATTCTTTCTTCTTATTTTTTTTAAATTGTTGGTTTGTTTTTTATTTATTTTAAGTACACTGTAGCTGTCTTCTAGTCACACCAGAAGAGGGTATCAGATTTCATTACAGATGGTTGTGAGCCACCATGTGGTTGCTGGGATTTGAACTCGGGACCTCAGGAAGAGCAGTCAGTGCTCTTAACCTCTCAGCCATCCCTCCAGCCCTCTTCTTATTTTTTTTTACCTCTTAGTCTTGGATTCTAATGGTATGTATATTTGACCTTGACTATTTTGGTAGTCTTATCAGTCAGAGTTATCAGAGAGACAGAACAAGAGGATCTATCTATCCTCTCTCTGTCTACATCAATTAAACTATCTATCTATATAACAACTTAAGGGAGGAGGGTCCATCTGGCTCGCAATTTGGAGGTGTTGGCTCCCCTGCTTCTGAGCCTGTGGTGAAGTAGTGCATGATACCGAAAGCCATGGTGGAGCACAGCTATTCAACTCTGAGCAGCTAGGAAGCAGACAGCCGTTACAGGAAGGGGCAAAGGGAGAGGCTGCCTTAGAAGACTCACCACCCGTCACCTTCTTGCTCCACTGCCTCCCAATAGTCCACTGAACCGTTAATTAGATTGGGGCACGGGAGAACTTTGGAAAAACCTTCACAGATGTGGCCACAGGGGTTCTTTACTGACTTCCTGGGTAGTATCCATCTAGTCACTGAAGTGGTGAGTAGCCACTACTCCAGGGAAATATGAATGTCCAGCTCAAAAGGAAGCCCCTGGGGGACTTTTTAAAGTGCTGTGGATCAAGCCTAAGACTTGACACATGATAAACAAGCACCCTGCCACCTGATTGCACTCCCCATCCATCAAACAGAGAGAAAATTCACCCCTCTTCTATGTTTTTGTTTTATGTAGTGTCTTGATGGATTGAATAGGATCCGATTGGCCAGAGTGATGTCTGCACATCCTCCCAACTCCAATGCTCTTCCAGAATCGCACCTCCGCAGACACACTCGGGAACATTCCAGCAGGTCTTCGTCTGAGTTTCTTCCAAGCATAGAACAGCACCGTGATATTGTGGCATTCCTGTAAGACGTTCCCCGCGAAAATATAACGCTGCCTAATTTTCAGTATTTCTACTGAAGATTAAAATCTTACTGTCGTTGTCTCAAAGGGCTGTTTTAGTTTACAGCTTACGTTTATATTTTCTGCCTCAAATAGAAAGGATCAAAGTATTTCCCACTCTTTGCCCCAGCCACTTGCTCACGTCGGCAGAAGCTGCATGCCTGGGTCAGAGGCATACACATCCTTGCCGGCTGGCCCTTAGGCTCGACTTTTTGTTGCTCTGGTCCCTCTTGTCTGCTTTCATAAATAATGGTGACAGTGAGGGCATCAGTGGGAGTGAGTGAGGAAAATCAAAGCGCTGTCCTAGAGAGACTCAGCCATTCCAGTTCTGATAGATCACAGCGTAGAGCCCAGGGTCACATGGAGGCTTCTGTCTCCTACTCAGTTAAGACGAGTAAAGCGAACGATGAATTAAGAAAAGATGATTCAAAATAATGGCAGAATGTTTGTATAACTGACCCTCAGGAAGTAAGATCTCCTTTCAGCAGTAATTTTTTTTAGTTGAGATGAACCTCTGGTGCCAGCTTTTTAAGGAAGCTTTGTCGGAAGGTCATTCATGCTCTTGAGCCATGAGTTTCTCCTCTTGTAACAGGCTCCAGATTTAGCAGGGCCCCTCACCTTAGCACAACTGACTCCATGATGGAAGGTACCACTCAGGCTGTAAAACCCAGTGCGTAGACAGCACCACTTGTCAAAATGAAAACAAAGACCTAGTGTGTGCAAGTCCACAGTTCTGGATACTGGGAAAGCATCTAAATGAGCTAACCTTGCTTTTTGGCTTTTATAGCTCTGCTCTGGCTAACTGTTCTTCTTAACTGAAGTATATAAACCCAGAACATGGGTTTTGTGCTTAGAAGTTCACCAAAAGGCTGTGGGCTATGCTGGGATCCTGAACATCCAGTGTAGTTGCAGGCCAACTAACAAAGACTTTCTCCTGGTTTAAACCCACGTCAGAGCATCAGAGCAGTCTTCTCTGGAGGTTACCCTACAGCGCTCCTTGATCTAAACGTCTACAATGCAGTGAACATAAACCACACCACCTTAAAGTCCTGTGAGAAATGTTCCAAGTTTAGAAACATTGTACTCCACAGAAAATACCAGGAAAGGTTTAGCAGAGGGAGCGCAGGGCTTCCTTTAGAACGGCAGCTTCTAGAATGAGCCCCTCAAATCACCTTTCTCTCGACTTTGGAAGTCTCCATGGTTTAGCTTTGGCCATTTTTTCTATGAGCCTCCCTTAGCTTTCTCTCTGTTCCCTGCTCATTAGCACTCCCAAGGGGGCTTCACTGACCCCAACCCCTTTTTACCTTTCTTTTTGTGTTCCTTTTGTAGCTTTGTTTTTTGACACAGGGTTTCTCTGTGTAGCCTTGACTGTCCTGAAACTCACTGTGTAGGCCATGCGGGTCTCAAACTCAGAGATCTGCCTGGTCTCTGCTTTCAGAGGGCTAGGATTAAAGGCGTGTACCACCACTGCCCAGCAACTGAGCCCTTTTTCTTATCCCAATCCTTAAGATGCCTTCTCTCCATTGCCCTAATCCTTTTTGTGGTGGTTTGAATACGTTTGACCTAGGGAGTGGCTTTATTAAGAGGTGTGACCTTGGGCTGGAGAGATGGCTCAGCGGTTAAGAGCACTGACTGCTCTTCCTGAGGTCCTGAGTTCAAATCCCAGCAACCACATGGTGGCTCACAACCATCTGTAATGAGCTCTGATACCTTCTTCTGGTGTGTCTGAAGACAGCTATAGTGTACTTATACATAAAATAAATAAATAAATATTTACCTACAAAAAAAAAGAGGTGTGACCTTATTGGAGTGGGTGTGGCCTTGTGGGAGTGGGTGTGGCCTTGTGGGAGTGGGTGTGGCCTTGTGGGAGTGGGTGTGGCCTTGTGGGAGTGGGTGTGGCCTTGTGGGAGTGGATGTGGCCTTGTTGGCAGGCGTGTGTCACTGTGGGGATGGACTTTGAGACCCTCCTCCTAGCTGCCTGACAGATCAGTCTTCTCCTAGAAGCCTTCAGATGAAGATGTAGAACTCAGCGTCTCCTGCACCATGTTCCTGCCTTGACGCTATAGACTGAACCTCTGAACCTGTAAGCCAGCCCCAATTAAATGTTGTCCTCATAAGAGCTGCCTTGGTGGGTTGGGGATTTAGCTCAGTGGTAGAGTGCTTGCCTAGGAAGCGCAAGGCCCTGGGTTCGGTCCCCAGCTCCGAAAAAAAGAACCAAAAAAAAAAAAAAAAAAAAAAGAGTTGCCTTGGTCATGGTGTCTGTGCACAGTGGTAAAACACATTTCCATCTGCCTGTAGTGTCAGGACAGTAACACAGACCTTAATTTGATGTATTTACAAGATGAATAGGACTAAAATCTCCAGGGCAGAACATCCATGGTTAAATACCAATGCTTCACATGAATGAATTTGAGTTGAATGGATGAGTGATGGGATTTAAATGCCAGGTGAAATTCATAATGAAATGTCGTCTGCACTGGGAAGCATTGAGGAGGTTGAATGGATGTGGAAACTTATGATTTCTTTGGAAAGTCAGTTGTGTTGGAATGGTGTTTTGCTAGAGCAGACGCAAGTAGGAGTGTTTCTCTGGAGCAGACACAGGTGAAAGGATGTTTTGTTAAAGCAAGCACATGAAAGGACTCATGGTGAAGGATTCTTTGCTAACGACATGTATTGGTTCTTCTTAAATCGAATTGCTGAGCTCCACTTTTAAGAAGAAACTCCACAGACAGAAACTCCCCAAAGAACTCATGAGGTTCCTGTGGCTTTTTGCAACTTCCGTGGACTTGGACCGATGGGCAGAATGATGTCAGCTAATACAGACTCACGTTGAATTTTGATAAGACAGATTCACATGAGGCAAGACCCATGGGAGGACACATGATGTTTGGAGAGAGTATAAATAGAACTCAACGAACAGTGATGGGAGGCTTACATAGCAACATTTCAATGGCCTCACATCGTCATCTTCGCTGATCTTCACTTCATTGAGAGAGGCACGGCAAAGAGCTGCTCTTGGCATCCCTGTGGGTCTTCACTCCTGCTGACTCCTGTCAATTTGGCAGAGGCCTGGCTGTTTCTGCTGGGTTATGCCACTGCTGCTAATTCATGTTTGCTATTCTGACACTAGTGAACTGGACTTCTGGTATATTCAGGAAGTGTTTGCAAGTGGATCAAGCTGCCGCTGCTGATTCCTGTGAACCGAACTGCTGATTTCCTGACAACGTAGATAGGATTTGCTCCAAAGAACAATTTCCAAACAAGTCTACTTTCCCCGTATCCCAATAACCTTTCCTTTCCACTACCTCTTGTGGGTGGTGGGCTAGAAGGGAGGGTAAAGCATTTGAGAACCCTCATTAAAAGTAAGATTTAAAAAGTCAAAGCAACATAGATCCTTAATTTGATGTATTTACAAGACTAAAATCTCCAGGGAAGAGCATCCATGGTTAAATACTGATGACTGTGTAAGAGTGAAAGATCCCCAAACATTGACATGGATTCTGTCTCTCCCAAGAAATGTCCTGTCCTGGTTTGGAACTCGGCCAGCAAGGAGACGATCACCAGATATAGTCTCCTGACTTTGGGCCCAAATAGCTCTCTTTCCTTTATAATACACCCAGTCTGTGGCATTACGTTATCAGCCACAGGAAACAGGCTTAGACAATGAACAGCATCTAAATCTATTAACTGATTGCTTTCTCTTGCCCATCCTAACTCAGGACGTTAAAAAGCCCTTGCAATACATCTCCATTCATGTTGACTATATTCTTGAAATGCCCACATATCCTTTCTTTCTTCTCCATCTCCTTGACCACCCCGCCCCCCAGTTCAGGTCTTTAACCTGGTTTCCCATTTCTCCCTTGTCTCTTGCCCTAACTCTTGGCTATACATGTTTAACTCACCTCATACTGCTACCCTTTCTTAACTATTTCTTTCTTTGAATCAGCACATTGTGTCTTAGGAACCCAGAAATTAGGAAATGAAGACTTAGGTTCACCTGGTTCATCAACCATTCCTTCCCAGTGTAAGAGCAAGAAGCCTCAAAAGCACTCCAAGATCTGGTTCATAGATGTTCAATTCCACATCAGAGCAATTCCACCCTTACCTCTTCAATTATTCTCCAGGGGCCATTTGCTTGCCTGAGATTCACAAGCAAACAGAAATCAAAGAAGCCGCCCACCTCACTTCTAGCCGTGGACTCTTTTCTTGGTATTAAGGCTCAAAGTGAATCTTAATTACCAGAAGACCTGCCAAGTGAGACACAAGTTTGATGCAAACGCAAGAGGTTTATTTTCCAGCACGTTAGGATCGACCCTCAATCAGCCCCTCAAGGTGAGTGACTAGAAGGAGACCCCAAATGGCTATAACAAGCAGTTTTTATTCTTTTTAGGGATAGAGGTTACATCAGCAAGGTTACAGTTTAAAATTATTGGCTAATCATACTGACCTTTGTATCTATTGGCTAGCAAGCATATGACATGCATTCGAACTCTATCTGGGATCAGAGGGCAGGTGACTATCAGTCAGTATATTCTTTGGTTTTTCAAGAATGTCCCTGCTCCTCTCGAGAACTGTGGGTGGAGAATGGAACTTGGCCTAGCCTTGTCCCAAGGCAGGGTGCTGGTACTTAGCCTAATCTTGACCTGAGGTGGTGAGTGTGGAAGGCTGGTGAAAGGCCCTAGGGTCCTTCAGTAGAAAATGTCAGGGGCAGATTTTCACTTCCAAACTAGTAGACAGGAAAAGTAGTGAGAGAAGAGCAATCCAGGAAGGCTGCCTGGCAGGGGTGAACTCCCCGTTGGCATGAAGTGTTCAACATGCTGGGAGGAGAAGGAGATGCTGTTTCAGAGCATGAATGGGGACATTAATTCAGTTCATAGTTGCAGGGGATTTAGTCTATGATGGTGAATTCACATCTGGGCAGACCAGGGAAGGGAGATGACTATACTGTACTGAGCTGATATTCTTCTCTTCCGGGGCAGGGTGCAGCTGCAGCCACAGCCAGGTCCACCCACCACAAGGTCACTCTCTCCCTGAGTCCATCGACTCCAGGAGACTCCTATAACGGGCGAGAGGTGGAGAGGAGAGCCTCGTGCTCCTGATGGACTCTAAATCCAGCCAAGCTGAGGAGCAGAGTTAAATGTTGTAGTCTCTGCTTTTCTCCTTGTCTATTTTTAGTAACAGGCAGCATGAAAATTACAAGAAATTGCATTACTGGCTTTCTTTTTTTAAAGTTTTTATGTAAATGAAGGATTTTTAGTTTCCAACCTTGACAGTAGGAATGGAGGTGGAGGGGCGTGGAGGGGCGGGCATGGCAGGCGGTAGCAGTCTATGTCTGTAACCAAATAGAGCAGTCTCCAAATCTGCTTTGTTCTAAATTGTGAAAAAACAGACTGGTGGATACCCCCAAAGGCAGACTCAGGTCCGTTGGTTCTGGCTGGGATATGGCTAAAACACTGCCCTTTCCTGGGCCAATCAGATTCTCTTCTGGAGCTCTTGTTTTAAAACTGTTTTGCATAAAATATTCCAGCATATCGGTTTCAGAAGGAGACTTGAGGCCACCTAGTGTACTGATTATCAAGCTCTCATCTCCCATTTCTCAGTCATACTTTAGATTTAAGACGACATACAGGCTAAAGAACAACAGAGACGGGGTTGGGGATTTAGCTCAGCGGTAGAGCGCTTGCCTAGGAAGCGCAAGGCCCTGGGTTCGGTCCCCAGCTCCAAAAAAAAAAAAAAAAAGAAAAAGAAAAAGAAAAACAGAGACAATGTAAAACAAGAATGGTCGGTAAGAAGAGCCTTTAAAACCACGGAGCGGGGCCAGGGAAATGGCTGGTGAGTAAAGAACTTGTCTTCCAAGCCAAGGACGAGAGTTAGGAGACCCCGGAAGCCAAGTGACATAAGAAGCACATGGATTCCCAGAACTTCAACTTGAGGTGGGAGATGGAGACAAGGAAGTGGCTCGGAAATGCAAGCTCATCTTGCAGGCAGGCAAGGCCTCACCTCAAAACGAACAGCAAGAAAAGGAGCAACTCCTGAAGGTTGTCCTCTGATGGTGGAGCGTGCCTACCCTGCTCCCCACCACCCCCGTCTCTTTTTTTTCTCTCAGATTTTTTTTTTAAGTTCAAAGCAATGATAATTTTCAAAAGGAGAATTTTTAAAGCAATGATTTTTAAACTTCAAAAATTATTTTTAAAGCTAATTTTCAAAATAGGGTTTAATCATGAGATAAAAGCAGATATAAAAATGAAAATATATTCAGTGTGTTATTAATAAGGAAACTAGTAAGGGTCCTTCAATCAGCATAGTGAAGAGACTCAAACGCATAGTGATAGCTGAGGAATACTAAAGCGAGTACTGGGCTAGAAGCATAGCAGCCTCTGCGAAAGGGAAAGGGTAGAGTGGGGGGGAACCCTGGAGTGGCGGGACCCTGGAGGTGGCGGGACCCTGAAGATGGAGGGACTCTGGAGGTGACGGACCTTGAACAACCTGGGGGAAACTGGTTTTCTATCAGTAATTAATTTCTTTCAGTCAGAAAATGGTCTCCACAGACCCTGAAGGGGAAGCCCCTAGAGGGGCTGTCTTGGGGGTCTAGATAATACAGTTTCCAACAAAATGTTTTTTCTCTGTATCTGAAGCTGGCCCAGAGGAAACAAACATAAAAACCCATACTGGCTTGGAATAGGATGAGAAGCATTCTCCTTCCACAAGAATCTTGGAAGTTCACGCCCTGACTCTGACTCAGGTTTAATTTGTCTCAGAATCCAACTGGGAGGCTGATTTGCAAGTCCAACCCACGGATCTCCCAGTCCCATAATAGTCTCATAGGAGCAATGACCTTTTCTGATATTCTGATTATAACTTCAGGGCAGAAACATTGTTTTTCAGCGGCACAGATTTCCCCTTTTATTATTTTTGAATATTTTCATCTGGTTACACAACTAATTATTTTCAGGGCTTTTTGTTTTCTTTTTTTTAAATATTGAGAACTCGTGTCCCTGATCGATTAAACTGTGTGAGTTACTGCATCCTGGAATCTCTCCAGAACTTTGAGACCCTCTGTAGTATTAAGCCATAGGGAGAAAAGAGAAAATGAAATTTAACCACAGCTCTCTTTATGGATCTTGAGGTTGTAAACTACAAGACAACACGAATTCCTGGGACCAAGTGTCTTTTCCTAGTCTTTGAATCCAGGCAAAACTTTGGCCACAGTCCCTTCCAAACCTTGTCTGACTACATAGCAAAGGAATTGTGACAGCCCAAGTTCAGAAATTCAGGGGTGAACTCAGGCTTCCGAATACACAGAAGAACAATTAAACTCCACAGGTGAATAAGGCAGTTGTCGTTTAAACTCATATTGAAATGTAACTATGAGGGCCCACTTTTCACCATTGGAAAATGTCAGCTTTGACGATATGAGATATGAAGACAGACACACACGCACGCACACACACACACACACACACACACACACACACACACACACACACACACACACACACACACACACACACACTGGGGCTTGGAGAACGTTTAAGGGTAAGTATTTATTCGAAGGAGGTCAGCCCCAGGGTTCTGTGGTGTAGAAGCTGGGAGAATGTGCAGTCAGAAGTTAACTTATTAGCTAGTGCTATTCTCATCACTACCACAAGGTGTCGCTGTTGAATCCATTCTCCTTAGCACTTGTTTTAGATTTTATTTTTTAAAGGATGGATTGAAGAACAAAAAAATAAATCTAAAATTCTGTTGCCAAATGTCACGATATAATAGGTCATAGTTCACGGGAGAAGCTTAAGCATCGAGTTGCTGCCATCCGGTTGTGCTCTATGTGGACTGTACCAGCAGGGACCACACTCCAGGTGCTCTGGAGCAAGCACATGGGCCGGGACGCGTGTCCTAAATCCCAAGAGCTTTGACACACTGGGATGTTTGTTTTGAGATGTGCATTCTCTTATACAACTGCTTCTTTCGGTTTTAGAGAATCATTCATAGCAGCAGCCACGCTGTCCTGTCGCCCCGTTGCAGAGAAGCCCCCTCACCCGGTCTCATGTCTAGATGCTGTCTGATTTCTCTACCGCCTGCAAACGCCGATCCCATAGACTCGCAGTCTCCACTTGCTTGCCTCCCATTTCTTCACAGTCCTGTTGCCCACCTGGTTTGTAACATCTTCCCACAGGGCGCACACTCATCTTCCAGTTGCACTCTTCTGATTTTAACCTCTGGCCTTCCAGAGAGGTAGCACCCTCTCTAGGCACGTCCGGCTCCTGTTGTGGTTAACTTTAACTGTCAAATCGATACAATTTGACAATTGTATCATCTAGTAATCACTTGAGAAGAGAGTCTCAATGAGGGATCTTCCACATTGGCTTGGCCCATAGGCGTGTCTGTGGGGATTTGAAATTAGGTTAATGGAATGCCCACTGAGAGTGTCAGCATTCCCTATGGAGCGGGTCCTGAACCATATTATGAGGAAAGAAGCTGAGCGCAAGCAGGCAAGCAAATTAGCGGGTATGCATTCATCTCCCTCTGCGTTTGATGTGGGTACGATGTGACCCACTGTCTCAAGCTCATGTCACTGAGACGTCAGTGCAGTGATGCATTGTAACCTGGAATCATGAGCTGAAATAAATTCCTTCCTCCTCTAAGTTGCTTTTTGTCAGCAGCAACAGAAATTAAACTAGAACAACCCTCAAGGTAATATCACGTGGGCCCTACGACTTCCTGCACTATCTGCACACACCGACTCCCAGATTCAGAGTTTTACCACTGGTCTCTTTCCTACAGTCTAGGAACCGTATCCAGCTCATCTTTGACACCCCCACTTGCTCGCTAAAAATGTCTCAACCTTCACGAATCAGAACCCCGCTTCTTCATTTTCTTTTCACACTCTACTCCACCCTTACCCATTTCAGACTGGTGTTTTTAATTCACTCATTGGCTCAGGCCAGACCCTAATGGATCATCACAGATTCTTTGTTCTCAAAATCCATCTGAGAACCCAGTTCATTGTCGACTGCTCAGCCTCCTGAGTGCTGGGATCCCGTCCAAGTGTATCATTAACAGAACATGACTCTCTATCACCGTGATCACACCTTGCAATAATATAGGTTTCATTGCTGTAATGAAACATCAAAAGCAGTCTATTTATGAAGAAAAAGAGATTTCTTTAGCTAAAATCCAAACAGCTCAGCGCAGCACTGCGCTCCCTGGACTCGGTTCCCAGGCAGCATCGTGCGTGGTCTACAGCAGCTGCAGGATTGCCGGAGGGAAGAAGAGCTCACCTTTGGAACAAGAAGCCAGAGAGACTGGGAGGGTCCAGGAGGCCATTGAACAAGCCTCTTCCAGGCACTACTCAGAGCACTGGGCCTGGCGATCAGTGTTTGCAGAGAGCAGGAGGGCAACAAGACTGGGAAGAAAATGGAGGCCAACAAGTGGAGAGTCTATCAGATCAGTGTTTGCAGGAAGGTAGAGAAATCAGACAGAGCCTAGAACTGAGAAGAAGAGACATCTAATCCCATCTAAGTTCCTGCCCCAGCTGACCTAGGCACCTCCCACTAGGCCCTACCTCCCCAAACCTCCACCTCAGGGATCCAGTCCTGACACAAGAACTGTGGGGAATCAAGTCATATCCAAACCACAGCCTGCCTACATGGCACAGGTTGGCAAGGTCTTAACCACTGAGGCGGGCTTGCTGCTTTGACCCTGGACCACCCTTTGCAATCCATTCTTCACATGCTAGACAAAGTTGTTTACCAAAGTACCAAAATAAGTCAAATCAAGTCACTCCCCCTGCTCCAAACACTCTGCTGACTTCTGCATCCTGAAGGTGATCTTCAAATGGCTCTTTAAGGCCTGCCCAGCCTCAGGGACCTAGTTCTCTGAGACCTCTTCTACTGTAACCTCTTCAGCACTGTAACCCTCTCACTCCACCTCACTTCTTTCAGTGGCCGCTCCCTTGGTCTGGAATCCTTCCCAGTCCTGGGGCTGGCACACAGATGGTTTTGCTCTATTTGGGTTTGTGACCCACCACCTCCTGACACCAGGTTATCAGTATATTTGTAATTTGGTTCAGAGAGGACAGGACTTCAATGAGAACAGTCCCCTCGCACTCAGACAACAGCTGGGACATAGTGGATGGGCACCATGTGTTTAGTGAATGAGTGAGAGAAAGGTGTGAAGTAGGTAAAGAAAGGGGGTGTGTGTCTTTTTTGAAGACAGGGGACAGATCACTGGAACTGAATCCAAAACTTTGTCAGAACATTTTGATCTGTGTTGGTATTTCAGAGTGTTAAACAGTATCACCTGGTCTTGACCAACATCGTTCTTGGGTCTCTACAGCCAGTCATTTTCTTTCTTTTTTTTAATTTATCAGTCAGATTTATAACAGTAAATTCTCACACAGAATGCCCACATGAAGAACTCAACACTCAATTGATATTGACACAAGCTGCCCACGTAGGTTGAGCAGATTGACCTATGTTATTTTATGCTCCTCTTTGATATCCATAGCTACCCAGCCAGTCATTTTCATGTATTTTCTGCGTACTCCCTTAGCACCAAGATACACATTTTCATGTGTGACTTGGCTCTTAAATGTTCCCCAGACTGCCCATAGGCTGATGACTTGGTTCTCAGTCTGTAACACTACTGGGAGGTGGTAGAACCCTTAGAAGGTGGGGCCTGATGGATTATTGGGAGATTGTCCCCAAAGGGATTATTAGAACTGTGCCCCTTTCCCCTGTGTCTCCCCCCATCAGCTTCTTGGCCACTGTGACACCCAGAGCTTTGCTTTTCCACAAATTGTCACCATCTTGTGCTGTGCTACCATAGGCCCCGAAATAATAGGTCTGAGTGCTCATGGGCTGTTGACTGTGGATCCACAAGCCCCTCTCCTCCTCCTCCTCCTCCTCATCCTCCTCCTCCTCCTCCTCCTCCTCCTCCACCTCCACCTCCTCCACCTCTTCCTCCACTTCCTCCTCCTCCTCCTCCTCCTCCTCCTCTTTCTCCTCAATTTATTCTATTCCCTCAGGCATTTTGTCACAGCAACAGAAAGCTGATTGGCACAGCTTCTAATCTTCTCATGGCTGACAGTGTCAACAGCAAATCAACAGCAAGGGTGGGACCAAAAATTCATTTAAATTTATTGCATCTCAATTTTCAGTTTTTTAAAATTTACTTTCTTAGGATTTTGTAGCAGCATTCTTAGTATTGCCAGACTTACTGAGGAACTGTGACTACCATGTCAATGAGTTTCCAAGATGTTTTCTGGGAGCAAATTGATCCCAATAAGAGATTCTCTCCAACCCACCAAAGGCTTCATGCAGCCACATTGGAAAATAAGTCACCTGGTAGCCTCTGTGTTTCCTTGACACACAGTCTGTGGTGATTTAGGACGTTGGATGGTAATATCTCTGCCTGCCACAGAAAAGGCTTTGTTGATCACAGACCACTACTCAGGTCACAATCCCAGGCCCATCACTGGGTCACTTTGAGAAAGGGGTGTGTGTCCCTCTACTTAGGTATAGATGTTTCTGCCTTTCTGTGACATAGCTGTTTAGGTATAAATCCATGTAAACTGCCCACTGTTGGGTCAAAGAGGGGGAGATCCTTAACATCCTTCTCAGTCTCAAGAGCAACCCTCATTTCCAACGAAACTGTGTCATGGTCTTTGGGAGAGAAGGGCTTTCTTATGTGATCATCAGGTTTTCAGGTCACATCAAGTATGTGAAAACATGATGACAAATGGACAAACTTGCCTCTTAAAGAGATCATCAGCCACAAACATGCACTGGGAAATGCACTAATGCACACTAGCTCACTGTGAGGTACACTAATTAATGTACAGTGATTCCCTGTGAAGTGTATTAATGCATACAAATGCACTGTGAGGTGCACTAATGCACTATGAAGTGCACTAGTATTCAGTAATTCACTGTGAGGTGCACTAATTCCCTAGTTCACTGTGACGTGCACTAACGCACACTAATTCACTGTGAGGTGCACTAATTCACTAGTTCATTGTGAGGTACACTCATGTACACTGATTCCCTGTGAAGTGTATTAATGCATACTAATGCACCGTGAAGTGCACTAATGTTCAATAATGCACTGTGACGGGCACTAATGCACACTAATTCACTGTGAGGTGCACTAATGCACACTAATTCACACCTAGTCAACAAACTTCGTAAAGTAACAACTGGGTCTTACTTGTTTCTTTGGAAAATGAGTGACTCACAGTGAGGGTGGTCTTTGGCCTCTTGGATTATGTGCTGATATCCATACTTGTTAAATGAATGCAGGCTAAAACTCTCATGAGAACAGTTACATACTGGGAGGCAGGATGATTTGTGAGGCTCTTCCTAGAAAGAACATGACTCTGTGGAGAGGTCAAGACAAAGCTGCAGATGACCTTGTGAAGGAGTTGGGGTGATTAAAGGTTGAAGGCTGAGGTTTGCCCTGCCTTTAGAGCCTGCGTGGAGCCCTTCCTGCCCACAGGTTGTGAAGACACCTCCCTGTACCTTTCTTGGTGAGGTGCCACATAACACTTTCAAGGGTGGAGGGACTGATGTTAACAGATTTGATGGTGGCTTATTTATGGTGCAAGCTCTTAAAACCACCAACGGCCATTTCCTTTAGCACACTACCAGTTTAAACCACTTGTATTTAGTTATGAGGTACTCTGCCATTACTTCTTGTTTTTCTTCCCAGTGCTCTGCCACTATAACTTCAGGTGGGATGGGCTTAAAATCTTTGGGGGGAAGATTTTCAAGTATGCGACATCGCGTGACAGCATTATGTTGCAATCTCCCTTTTCTTTTGAGGACACACTTACAGCTGCTGGTCTTCTGGGAACAATGGCTAGGATAGTCCTTAACTAAGACTTTTCAGAGGAAAACCTGGGGAAAACGTTTTCCTAAAGCTACCCTCTGACTATGATGTCTAGGGTATAAGGAGATTAAAGAGGCTCCTGGAATCCACATTGCCATGAAGTCTTGTGTGGTGACAATTTTGGAGTTTTGGATTCTTTACAAAACACAGAAATGTTGTAAGAGTATGTTTTCATTTTAATCCCAGTTATGGGGGATGGGGTTGCTTCTGAGTGTCCACAGCAGTTGACTGATTTGCCTCGTGCTCTAGCAGGAGCGTGATTTTGCCAGTTGCAGATAGCTTCAGCAATTCTATGACATTTGGGATTCTGGGGACTTTTCAGAATGTTAGAGTCCTGCTGTTGGTTGGGGGTTGTTGGCTGGTTGGTTGGTCGATTGGTTGTTGGTTGGCTGTTGTTGGTTGCCGTTGGTCATGGTTTGTTAAGTAGTTGTGTGCAAAGAAGAAACAACAACAAGAAGAAATTAAATATCTTGATGATGAAGATCAAACTTGCCCCAAGGAACTCGATACCCCCAATCAACATGAAGTTGTCTAACAATAGCATTACCCCCTTTCCAATCTCTCTCTGACTTTATTCAGGGATCCCTTTCCTTTCCTTCTCTCTCTCTCTCTCTCTCTCTCTCTCTCTCTCTCTCTCTCTCATCTAGTATTGGGGGGTTGAATGAATGAAAAGGGGGTAGAGAAGGGTGGGAGAAAGAAGAACCCACAAAGTAGCCAAAGAACGGCTATACTGTGTGTGCATCCGCTGCCCTCACTCACACTGAGCTGTGTGTGCTCCCACTGCCTTCAACATAGTCTTTGACAGAAGAGGAAACAGGTCAGGCAGACCTCACCACTGGAGGAATCTCTGCCGAGTTTGCTTAGTTGCTAACACCTGGCTTGTTGGCACTTTCGTCATTTATTTCCTTGACAATCATTAACCAACACATTCCCCATAGACAGGCTCTTCACAGAACCTTCTCTCTAGTGTTGTCACAGCTCCCCTCATGGATGTAATCGTTAGTCGCCACCTTGATCTATCCGTGGGGACGCTCTAGCTGTACACCTGAAGTATTGTGGTCTGTGGCCTATTGCTACACTGGTACAACAGCCCCTGCTTCCCCAGGCACTTAAACCTAAGCTGTCGCCCTCAATGCTCTGACTATACCCGTTGATAGTCTGCGGACACTGCTGACTCATTCTGTAAGAGCAGACAGGCCGAGCCTCTTCAGACCTCTTCGTTTCTCTCTGCACTTCTTCAAGATCACCTGAGGACCTTTGCAAGCTGCTGTGCCTGGAGGGCATATCAGAGAGCAGGGGAGGGAGAGCTTGTTCTCACAGTGAAAATCCACCCTTGGGTCTAGATGCATCTGTGTGATAGTTCCTCCAAGGACTGGTCACTGCAGAGTGACTCAGGGGCTTTACATGGTCTTCCTGAGAGAAACCTTCCTCTATAAGGATGGTTCAAAGGATAAAAATGAGGGGACAGTGATATGGAACCTGGCCATACAGCAGGGTGCTTCACTCTTTTATCCCAGGTTCCTGGGAGCTCAGCTGTGAGGGTCTTATCTGAGAACTCTCTGTTTGGACATGGGATCTGGAATGGAGAGCCCATGTGTAGCAATGGAGTTGGTCTGCATTGTGGTGCCACTGTAGGACAGTTTGGTATCTTTTTGTCCATTAGAAAAGCTGTCCCATCCTCAAGGGTCTTGACTCCTCTGGTTGGAATGTTACAATAAACTTGCTGGGTTACAGGAACTGCAATATGAATGGTAGCCTTAAGAACTGTGTAGTGTGGCTGGGAGAGGTGAAGGAGGGGACATTATGACAGACGTAGAGCTATATGCAGTCTTGCAATCTGGCATGTGGACAGTGGCAATAAAAGTATCATCTGGGACCCAGGGTGGGAAATAGAAATGGTGACCTGGAATAAGTTAAGCCTCGTCCTGTGTGACAGCAGAGGACTAGGCATAGATGACACAGGTTTCTTTGAGGCTGATGGCTGTGCGTGTGCCTACTGACCTCACAGTAATGAAGGAGGAGGGAAGGTCCTTTGGATGAACCAATCATATGGGGTTCCCCTTCTTGGAAGCAGCTAGAAATGTGGAGACTATAGGCAGGACTATAGTCACCCCAGTTTACTGTTGGAACCTGGAGGCTCTTGTAGGATTAAGGACAGAGTAAGGGGTTTTATACTTCTGTAGGCTGGAGCTTCTGCCAGAAGAATGTGTTTGGTTTCTGTCACTGTGGCCAATTGTATACCCAAGAGCTGGACTTGTTAAGTCACAAGTACATTTAATGCCCCTTACCAATGACAAGGAAAGCAGCATGACTTCTTCTCCCCATGCCCTCCAGAACACTTCTGAGCTGTCCATCTGGTCCTCTTTCCTCTGGGCAGACATCTTTAGTGATGTAAACAGTCAAGTGCAGCAACTTATCCTGGTGCACAGATTCACCAATCACCAGCAATCAATACATTAAACTGCACAAAGTAACTAACAATAAGATCCAAGACACTACTGTCCCCAACTCTCCTAAGGGAAGAAAGGAAGGGGCAGCCATTGCTGGGCTTGAAGTGCTTTGAGCCCTGGGCCTTGTGTACTTGACAGCACCCACCCATAACGCTGGCACATTCTCCACAAGGAACACAGTGTATGTATCTGTTCTGTCTGTCCTTGCAACAGCCTTATGAACCAGCAGTGCTTCACAGAATAATAGGCATGGTCCCCCAAAGGTGTCTGCATCCCAGTCTACAGGATCCATGAATGTATTACCTTAAATGGGAAAACTCAGTCTGTGGGGAATGACTAAGTTAAGGACTGTGGGAGAATTTTCTGGATTTCACAGCTGGGCCCAATGCCATTACAGGATCTTGGAAGTAAAAGCAGGAGACAGAGTAGTCACAGTCAGAGAAGGGCATGCAGGAGAGAGCAGTTAGCAAGACAAGATGTGAGAAAGAAGCCTCTGGTGGTAAAAGGAGGGCTCTAGCCAAGGGATGTACACAGCCTCTCCAAGTTGGAGAACACAAGGAAATGCAAAGAAATGCAACATATTTAGTTTAGCCCACTGGCTTCCAGAACTCTAAAACAATGCTTATTCATTCTAAGTCGCCATATGTGGTAATTTGTTGGAATATCAACAAGGGATGAATACAGTTACCACTGTCTTCCTTTTTATCAACAAGAAACTAAAACTCTGTAAGCTACTTGTAAGCCAGAATTTAAACCTAACTCCATGACTCAAAAACCCATATTTCTCCCACTTTAAACTATTCATGTGAATATTCACATAAATATATAGATATTTATGTAAATATCTTTAAAATTTTAAACTAATATCCTTCCTCAAATCATCAAATGCTTAACTGCCACAACGACTTTAGAAAAATCCCTAATGGCATACTTCAGATCACCTCTGCTTGGACTGGTGAGTTGATAAGAGAAAAGGAGGTCTTGGTTGGCCATTAGCTACCAGCTTTATTCTTAAAAACTAAATTTAAAATGGTCCAAATGTCTGTCTATGGGTAAACTTGTTCATGCAACAGAACACCTCTCGGCAATAAAATCCAACAAATTTCTGAGACAGATGAACAGCTAAGAGACACGACATGATCGGTTGTTCTTGAAATCATTATATCTCGGGAAAGAAGAGCTCAACAGCCTGCATACTGCAAGGTTCTGTTTCTGTGAATTCCCACAGAACTCCTCAGACAGAGGAGCAGACTGAGGGAGGGGCAGTGACTGGACGGGAGTCATAGAGAACTTTCTAGAGTAGTGCAAACGCTCTTTACCTTGATTCAAGTGATCAGTCCATAGGTAGATACACTTATGGAAGCGCATCAAATACTTTTTGCTTGAATCCCTTTGTGTAATTTATTTCCTCAGCTTTGAAAAGAGGAGAAGGAGTTGAAATCAGAGGAAGAAAAGCCCCACTGGGGTTCTTTGAACTGTGTGTACCAAATTGGGGCCTTCACACAATGAGTGGAGTGGGAGAGAGAAGCAGGCAGGACACCAGGGGCTTCCCTCTGCCCTCAGTCCCTACCCGGCGGACATAACAACATCACTTCACCTCCCTGGGCAAAACCAATGAACGGAATTAGATGATCTCAGAGATCCCTTCTTACTGTAAAATTCCATTAGCTGCCATCCGAAGCGGTGAATCAAATAACTCCAGAAGTTTCTAGTTGATACAGTGTTGCTTTTCCAACACTCATCAATTCTTATCTAATTCAATCTACCCTGGTCCCCAGAGGGTAACAGTATTCTCAAAGGATACATTTTCTTATGGGAAGCTTAGTTCTTTGTCTGACTGTTTTTAGGAACACAGATTAGAGGGACACTAGTGCAGGTTGCACGTGTTCCTATTGAAGGCACTTGCATACTCAGGAGGTCTTAGCATGGGGGGTGGGAGGGATGCTGCCTGTGACCTCTGACAAGCCATTCACACAATGGGACAAAACACATTCTGTACTGTCTGTTTTTCCAGGGGTGTTTAGAGAAGAAGTGAGATCTGGATACACACACACACACACACACACACACACACACACACACAGACACACCACACTACACACACACACACACACCACACTACACACACACACACACACACACACACACACACACACACACAAATGCACTCATGCATAAAGAGTGTGTATCTTATAAACAGTGGTGCATATATAAAGTGAGTTGTTCTTACTAAGGTTTGGGAAGGCAGAAGAGCAGTTGTCTGGGAGAGGATGAGTTTACAGACAAGGAAAAGCCAGTACTAATCATTGAGCAGAAAACAAGTGGCCATGGTGGTTAGAGTGCAGGAGATAACTGGAGGCTTGTGTCTTTGGCAAAAAACGGAGGCGACATTGAATTCAGTGGTTCCCTGTGGTCTCTTGGCTAATATCCTGTGTGCAAGGTGACTGACCTTTGGTTTACCAGGCTAGACTGGAAGCAATCACCCAAGCCTGGTGCAGATGGAGTAGGTACCACAGAGTGTCTGGGAAAATGGATCCCAGAAGACGGCAAAGGCCACCGTGCTGTTTCCCCACAGCTCTATTGCCAGGACCTAAAACTTCAATAGACATGTGCACGCACTTTAAAAATGTGGATGGAAGAACCCAGTGGGTGCACAGAGAGAGGCTCACAAGGCAGCAGCAATGTGCCCACCCGTTTCTCTGGGGCCCAGAGGTCTCCTGATCCATCTTCTTTCTTGTCTTGGAGGCTCACTGGCTTGTATCTCTCAGCCATTCATCTCTTTTCAGAACTCATTTGTTTTTATTGCTGAGTGGAATTCCACTGGATAAATCATGTAAAGTTTACCCGTTGACAGACATTTGGATCATTTCCAATTTAGTTTTTAAGAATAGGGCTAGTAGGACCATTTTAATGTGGGTTTCTTCATGTAGTTATATTTCATTTCTCTTGGGTACAGTAGATTTGTGTTCACTTTTACAAGAAACTGCTGATGAGATTTTCAAAGCAGCCCTGCTTTGACATTGCCTCAGAAACTTAGAGAGTTCTGGTTTCTCCAGAGCTTTTATATAAGCATCTCTGGAGGCTGACGGCTGTGGGCATCTCTGGAGGCTGACGGATGTGGACATCTCTGGAGGCTGACCGATGTGGGCATCAGGATGGTTTACAAATCTGAAGGAATAAAGAAACAACCCCAAAACCACATGTCTAGGCCCCTCACACCATGCAGCACTGGTATCTCTTAACTGATGACCAAAACCAGGAAGCAAGCTGTGCCTTTTTTTCTTCTATGTCTTATCGGGATACCATATCAACAGTACTCTAAGTGCTTTTGTGAATTGTAGCGATCTGTCCTCTCTGCTTCTCTTACTCTAAGCCAGCTCCCATCTGGGCTACGGTAATACCCTCTTGTGTGTGTGTGTTTGTGTGTGTGTGCAGCACATATGTAATTCATTATAAAGTCTTTCAGTTCAAACAACCTAATCTACATGTATAAATATACAAATATATAAATGTATACATTTATATAGAGAATCGCCCAGTGATGCAGAGCGCTGCCCTGACTTTTGACAGCTCAGTGCCTCGTGGATAAACACACAGATGCTTGAGTTTGCTTATGTCATTGTCTGTGGGTATCTTAGTTAGGGTTTACCTTGCTGTGAAGAGAGACACCACGGCCAAGGCAGCTCTTATAGAACACATGTCACTGGGGCTGGCTTACAGGTTCAGAGGTTCAGTCCATTATCATGAAGGTGGAAGCATGGCAGCTTGTAGACAGACACAGTGCTGGAGGAGCTGAGCGTTCTGCCTCTTGTTCCAAAGACAAACAGAAGACTGAATCTCTCTCAGGTAGCTAGGAGGAGGGTCTCCAAGTCAACCCCCACAGTGACACACTTCCTCCAACAAGGCTACACTTACTTCAACAAGGCTACACTTCCAAATAGTGCCACTCTCTGGGCAGAGCATATTCAAATCACCACAGTGAGTTTTGCTAGTGTGGGTCTGTCTCTAAAACTTAAGTCCTTTCTTGGCTCCCTAACAGGATAATGGTCTTATCCAGGGCAACCTTTGAGGAATGGCAATTAAGATGAGTAAACCAATGGCCTATGGGACATGTTAGCATTGTCCTCTGGAGCTTTGTGGTTAGTTCTGGAAAAAGCAGAGAATGGTTTCCTGCTGGGAATGTCCCCATGGGGGCAGGAAGGTAAGTGTTCTAAGGCCCCTTCACCTTGAACTTTGACACTCTTGAGAATCTTAATTCTGCTCCACTTAATGCCACTGCCACATGGCGGCCACCATTTTTTTTTCCTTTTTACACTCTGCTCTGTGGCAGAGGCCAGCTTAGGGTTCTAGGGGTGAGATGGATATGCTAACTAGCCACAACCACATGCTTTTTTGTTATCCATCAAGCACAAGGGAAGCTCACAGATACTCTCTCAACACTGCATTCTCAGGCCTATGGGAAATTAAAATGCAGATTTCCTCCAAGCTTTTGATGCTAAAGTGAAATAAGGCTCATCGACAGATCAGACTCACGGGATTGGATGCTGCCTTAGTCCTTTTCAATTTCTGAAACAATGGCAGAGATGGACAGTCTATAATGAATGGGAATGTGTTGTCTTGTAGTTCTAGAGGCTGGGAAGTCTGGGTCTGAGGGTATAGTATCTACTGAGGGCTTCTAGCCATGGTTGGAAGGGCAGGGCAGAAGAAGGGCATAAAAGCAAGAGGGTCTCAAACTCTCTCCCATAATAAATCTACTCAGGAAGACTAGGTCACTGCTGTAACCGCTAAAGTAATTCACTCATGAAAGCCAAGTCCTCAGGCCTGACCTCCCCACTCTCATTAGCTCCATTACCCTCTGGCACCAGTGATTACATTCCAAATGTGCCCAGGGAAGGGGGTGGTGTTCAAGCCATAGCACGCAATGATAAATACTCGTAAGGATACTATGAGGCACTGGGAATGATGGAACCTCACACATGCCTCCTGGGGCCTTTCCTGATGTATTAGGCTGTGTTCCGGTGACAGGATGATATATAACGTCAAACAGCCAACTTGGATCTCAAAGCTTGTCAACTTTGTAGGCACATAGTTATACAACTTATGTGACATTTTCTATATGTGCCCCAGACACATATAATTCACTAATCACCTCCTTAGACTGACCAGGCACATCCAGCTAAGTTTAGATAAACGGTAAGTGGATTAGACAGATGGGTAATAGACTGATAAGTAGAAGATAGATAGATAGATAGATAGATAGATAGATAGATAGATAGATAGGACAGATAACGGACTGATACAGGAAAGAAAGAAAACAGTCAACTTCTAATCTTTTCTTCCTCTAAGTAATACTTTTCCAATCTGAAAACGCTACCAGTAGCTGGTTCACAAAGCCTTGGAAGCCTTCCACCCCAGTCAGCCCTGCACCTGCGCAGAGGACACTGCAAAAACCACGGGCTGCTCCCTCTACCACTCACTGCCTCAGACCTGCCGTGTTTCCACAGCAGGGCTGATAGATTTCCCTATCAAGTAAGGTTCCATCGCTAAGATAACATGGAGTTAGTTTCCAGATAGTTCTTAGAGGTTTCTTTAAGGTTTGCTGCTGCTGCTGCTGCTGCTGCGATGATGGTGGTGATGATGACAACGACATTTCTCTTTGATGTCACTGACTGACATCCACCATTATATCAGGCCAGAATGTCAGAGCTGTGTTAGTTCACTGAGGGTAAGTTCTCTCCCAATGGCACTGAAATCCTACCATATACCCACTGGGTACCAAGGGTGAAAAGACATAGTCCCTGAAGTCAGAGAACACACAGTCCAGTGGAAATTTACACGTATATATACACTCCCATTGCCTCCAATGTTGTGTTCTCAACCTACCTTTAGAGTATGAAAAAAGGCTCATAAAAAAAGGACTTAATGGGGGGTTGGGGATTTAGCTCAGCGGTAGAGCGCTTGCCTAGCGAGCGCAAGGCCCTGGGTTCGGTCCCCAGCTCCGAAAAAAAGAAAAAAGAAAAAAAAAAAAGGACTTAATGGAATTCTCCCTAATGGAGTCCGGACCCAATCTAAGGTGACCATTTCGTCCGTTTTCAATACACCATTAAGCAGCTGCTAGAACGGGCTGTGCTGGTTGCTCCAGCATAGAAATGACTGTACAGAGGCAGGGGGTGGCAGCTGAGTTCTAGTTGGGGGTGTGGGAGCAGGCTCTCAGAGGCATCCTGGCTAGGCTGGGTCGAGAAAAAGCATGCAGGCAATGATGGGCTTGCACACATCCGAGGCTAGGTTAAAAAGATGAAGGGCCCTGGATGAAACCCACAACTATAACAAGCAGGCTACTTTTGCACAGGGAAAGCTGGGTTGGAAAGCCATGGGGGTCACCCTGCCACAGAGGCACAGATTGAAAGGGACAAAGCTCCCAGGACTTGGTTGCTAGAAAACTCTGGAAAACAAGGGACAATGAGCAGTCACCGGTTATGGAAAACAAGGGGTATCCCCCAGCAAGTCCAAGGTACAGCTACTGCATGCTCTGCAACCCTACCTCTGGGCATCTATTGAAACCAGGGTCTCAAAATACACAAGCAAGCATGTTCACAGCAGCGCTAGTCACAGCAGGCAGGGAAGCAACCCGGATAGATGCCTATTGACTAGAGGATGAATGCATAAATAGTGTTAAATTCTAGACTGCTGTTCTGCCTTTAAATTTGAGGGCGCTATGATACACAATGCAGCAGGGTAGACCTGAAGGGCACTGCATACGTTAGCTGAAATAAGCCAGAAGCAAAAAGGTA